>NC_056522.1:232442583-232551328 GCF_019175285.1 Sceloporus undulatus
TATTCTGCCTTTTCCTTAGGGAATCAAGGCAGATTACAGAACAAATATAACAATAAAATATAATGAATAAAAATCACAATTATAAACAGTCCCATACTCCAACCCTCTCCAATCATAAAAATAACAGTTAAAAGCAATAAAAATAAAAATTAAACAACAATATAAAATTGTTGTAAATTTATAAAAAAAAATTAAAATGCTTAAAATACATTTTTTTCTAAAATTAGGGGTAAATTAGAGGGAGAAAAAACAATCACCACCAAGTTTATTTTCCAGTGAAGTTGAGAGACAGATTACCAGGTCATTGTCAGAACAAACACTGGCTATATGTTTTTGAACAACTTTCTTAAGGGAGCCTAGAGCAACAGATTTTATCTATCTGAGGAAGTAAGAAGGCAGAATGCATGCATGATGGTTGCAGCATCCCCTGATGTCCCAGCTTAGGAATCCCTATTCCTCCACATTGCTGAGCAATGTGCAAGATGTCATTGATGACTTGTTTCAGAATATTGAGCCACTTCTTAACAAAAACAATTGACTCTATTAAGCACTGTTTTCTGAACTGGTGATCTAGGAAGAAGAAAGTTGATCCTTGGGAGGAAGAAAATCCTAAGCATGACAATCTTGTGCTAGGGAGTGACATATCTGTCTTCTTGGTATCTATCACAATGGCATAAAGAGTGGCCTCAGGGATCTGACAGCTATGAAAATCTGTTGGAGTGCCTAGATATTGGCAAGTTTCTCCTTCTTTGAGATGGGTCATGGGTTCCCCTGGGATGGTAAAAAGACTTGGCAAGAATCAATCTTTCAATTTCTCATTGATATGGAGTGTTGCACAGTTTTTAACATTGGAGTGCAGAGCCATCCAGTCTGCATCATGGGCAGTAGCAATTAGAATGGGCTGGTGCTCTTTGGGTTTCTCAGCTCCTAGAACCAAATAACTGGCATAAAGTAGTATGTTCACTTTGTTTCCATATAGGTGAAGCCTCTGGGCCCTTTGATGGTTTCATGGAGGAGAGGCACTGTAACAAGGTTGAAAATAATTGGACTAAATGGGCAGTTCTGTCTTACCCAACAATAGACTCAAATTTCCATGGTCTCACCTTCCACAGAAAATACCACAGGGGTCCAGTTGTTTTAGAGCTCTTAGAGAAGGTCAAGGAATGCTACACTTGATATTATCCATTTGATCTTAGCCACTTGATACTACACATAATTAGCCAAAACGGAGAGTGGAGCAGTAAACCAAAATGCTTTCCACACAATGGAAGTCTCCTTAGCTACTTTCCTGGTTTCTACTAAAATTGAAACAACTGTGGCAGGAGCAGCAACAGGATCCACTGTGGAATCCCTGCCTTCTTGTTAGCAAATCTGCTGGCCACCTGTGATTCAAGCAGAATTTAAGGATAAATCAGAGCATCTGACAAAACAATTGTATATATGTCATCCCAGAGTTAAGTCTTCTTGAAGTAAGCTCACTTTTAGATAGTTATATACAGGATGGAAACCTGAGCGATACTTCGGGATACCTCCTCTTGCAAAAGGGGGCATAGGCTAGAACAAAAGAGTTGAAATGAATTTATGTACATAACTGGCTGTGCAGAAAGAAGATACAAAGTTTTCTTGTACTTTCTTCCATCCTTGCAGTAAAATCACACACCCCAAAAAGTGCTCACATTTCTCCCATCCAAGCTATTTCCACTAGACAAGGATATGCAAGAGCTGTGTTTCAGATGTGGTGTTACTGCATTGCAGGGTGGGCAAACTGTTCTTGGCCTGATCTTATGTGGCACTTGACCTACTTTCAAAAGCTCCCTGCAAGTAATCAATTCATGCCTCGGCAAGGGTGACCTCTCCTTCCCAGTAACCTGCTAGATGGGAAGGAAAACAGAAGAGCAGTTATAACAGAATAGCAGATAGACAGAGGCTGGGTGGCTTTACTTACTGTTGACTTTGGTGCAGTAAGACCTCCAAAAAACAGCGATCTTCAGGCACCTGTTTTTCCTCCACAGGGAAGCCGCAGCCACCAAACCACAAGGTCTAATTTGGTTATAAGGAGTAACAAAGCTCTAATTAAATTACTTCACTGTCAGAATGAAGATGATAATCATGGCTTGGAGATACCAAAAATGTATCTCCTAAAGGCTTTTCAGTTTACCTGTATAATTCACACTTGTATGTATTTCATGCATATATATCCAAACCTAGAAGCTTTATAAGTGTATAAGTTTTTTTTAATTTTATTTAGAATATTATAATACAGAAAAGAGTAGGAAAGAGAAAAAGGAGAAACAAACAAACACCAAACAGTACAACATAAAACAAATATCAAACAAACATACATTGTGTCAACAACTAGCTAATACATATAAACTATCTACATATTTACATGATTCTTGGTATCAGTATTTCCTATTTTTTTCTTCCTTTACAGTTGGATAATCCAGCATTTTGTAGATCAACTGTCATTCCTATTATAAGTATATAAGTTTTAACGTGCAAAACAACTGTGAAATCATATGTTCAGTGTTATATCTTACACATAGTTGGCCACAAGTGTAAAGGAAACTGTTATTGGCTATATGGATAACTGGAAGAAGTATATTGTACTTTGAAAAAAAAAATTTCGACTCCAGAACAGGACCCCAAGGATTAATACATCTGGCATATGTAGTGGTCCTAATTAATTTATGGCCAGATTGATGGAACCAGATGGGAAGTCATTATGATTCAGATGAGAAAGGTGAATAGCAAGTTATATATATATGAGTATGCAGCCAAGAAGAAAATGTTCACCCAGGAGATGTCTCTCACCCCCACCCACACAATGTGTGTGTGTGTGAGAGAGAGAGAGAGAGAGAGAGCGAGAGAGAGAGAGAGAGAGAGAGAGAGAGAGAGAGAGAGACTGCTCATGGTTGAACAGTTCCTTCTTGGCTGCAGACTCATCCCCCAAACTAGTGTTCCCTTTGTTTGTATTCTCATCTTCAAATAATTACCCAGATTCTAAACTCATTGACCTCAAATAAAGCTGGAGGGAGTGCTGGAGGTTCAGTAACCACTGTATTTCCAGAGTATTTTTTTAATGTGTCCTCTGGTCCTCCCATCTCCATCACAGAGGAGAGTGTCATTTGTTTTTACAGGTCATTCCAGGAGGCTGAACCCTGTGTCTCCAAGTACAATACACATTCAACTTTTCTTTGTTTTCCATGCTTGGAGCAAGGATGCTATTTAAGTTGGGGGAGGTACAGGCAAACATCTCCATTATGTTTTGGACAATGATTAATGTTGTCCCTCCCCATGAAAATCTGAAATAGCCTCTCAGGCCTTAAGTTTCCATTAGAGACCTACATCAGTGTCTTCATAAACATTCAACCCTATGAATTTGAGGGACACTTGTAAACAGATATTTCTGATTCATACAGTACCATGTCTTATAGGGCTCAATGATTAGATGTCTCAGGGCCAAAACTGGTCACTGAGTAGTACCAGCTGGATTCATTCTGTAATCTTTGCAGTCATACAGAAAGCATACACAGCAGTGGATTGGCTATTGTAAAGAATATTTTTTGATAGACCATTTCCTTTTTCTTGTAACTTTCCTGCTCATCTGCAGACAAGATCCAAGCTAGATGAGATAGCTTTTATGTAGTTACCAACTGCATGAATGGAATTACCAATTTCATACATTTATACATTGTAGGACCTTAGAACAGGGGTGTAAAATATTCACATATTTTCTCATCCCTGATGAAAAGGGGCACCTCAACACATCATAGGTTGCTCACGTTTTGCAGTGTTTTCTCATAATTCTATACTTCTTGTGAAGATTTCATTTGCCCCCAAATATGACATTTTGTGCAAAATATAATATTAATTGGACAAAGGTGTGTGGTATTTCCACAATATGCAGTGCTTTGGGCAAAAGCATTTGAACAAAAAGAATTTGGGAGGGACACAATTTTTCTCAAAAAATAATAGAAAATCTGTCAAAATTCTTTGTGATGTAACATAAACATGATCATTCAACAAGCCATAATTCACCTAGGAATCTTTACATTTCTGTATCCTGCTACAGTTCATTTACAGGTGTAAATGGGAGCTTTTCCAAATTCATGGCATAGAAGAGACATTACAGAGCCAATCTGGAATTTAACAGTGGAAGGCAAAGTGTTAAAGCTTCCACCTCCACACCAGTGTCCCAACTGGGCATCAGGCACCTACATATTTATTTTAAAAATAATGTTTGAAATAAAATAAACTAAATTTGGAAGCATGACTTACTCCCGTGTTACTGAGTGTTGGTATGTTCTTGCCCCACATGTCCTGACTGCATTTCCAGTTGCTTGCATGCCACTTACACAGAAACAAGTACCATTAAATCAAGTGGAACTTGCAAAGCACAGGTAGGACAGGGCTGCAATGTGCCATTTAGCACTATTGACTCATGCTACAACAAAAATGAAATGGAGGGGGGGGAGAGGAATGACTTTCCACCCTGTTGAAAAGCATTGAGCTTGGGAACTCAAGAGCAGTACAGATGGGTGGCTAGAAGCCATCCCTGTAAGCCCCACATCTGTGCTACAGCATGTGTATGCTGCAGCAGAGACGCACCATCCAAAAGTACCCACTCAAGGCAGCTCCTTTTTTGCTCCAACGTAAGGGCTGCAACGCAGCCCTATGATGCCTCTTCTGTCCAAAGGCGTGTGCGCGCTCGGGCGCCCTTATGTCATGAGACTGCACCCCGTGTGGATGGGGCCGCAACCTTGTGATAAAATGGCACCGATACCAGGGCGCGGCACATATGGATGCTGCACAAATGGCCCATCTGTACTGGGACTCAGTATGTTAGGGTATAGATGTGAACATACTCTCTTCCCCCTCCCTTCCTGATCTTTCATTCATTTTTTATTCTCAGAAAAATAAACAAACAGATGTATATTATTTACCTACCTAGTTCATGCATGTTGGTGTAGTTTCTGTGAAGAAACAAAGATTATTTCACCTAACTAGGTGGGATAGTTTTTGAAATAGCATATGGTTTGTTTGGTTGTGCTGCCTTAGCAGTATGGACAGCGATGGTGCAACCCAGACTTGTTTATTTTGTAGACTATGGTCTATTCATAGACAATGAATGATTTAATATGGATGGCTGAACTGTAGGAAGAGTTATTACTTTTTATGGTTGCATTTTTAGCCCTATGGTGAAAAATAAGTTTGTAATAATCAATAACATGAGATTTAAGTTTGTTATAGGCTACTGATATCACAGGATTATTAGCACTATAATTTTATACTATGTTGCATGATGTAAAGTGTGTTAAACTTTTCATCATGCCCTGGGAGTACAGACATTTATCCACTGCATCACCAGGGCCACTTTTAAATAAATAAAAAGTATGTAGTATAAGGAAGTATATAATATGCCACCAAATATAGTATGTTAGTATACACTATATATTATATGGCATATATAATATAGACATATAGACTATATAATGTAATGTTTACCAAATATGCCAAAGTTATATTACCTAATTATATACTTGCATTATGCCTCACCAACTCCCTGCCTTGGGAGTTATAGCTCCCAAGTTATAGCTGAGATAATATGGTATACAGTGTATGGAATCTACCCAACATGATTAATCAAAAAAGCTGAAGGAGGAACTGAGAGGCACCGATCCATTATTTATGGGAGAGCATAAATCTCTAGAATTGAATGTTTCAGTATAAATGAGAATCTAATGTATGAAAATTTGTATTATGAACACAACTGTTTTGTAATGGGAAACTGTGGGGATGTGTCATCAGAGAGGCATAGGCCAAGATCTACTGATGTACTTACACATCTAATGCCAGTGCAGTTGATTATTATTATTATTATTATTAACCTTTATTTATGAAGCACTGTAAATTTACACAGCGCTGTACATGCAATCTTTTTAGTTAGACGGTTCCCTGCCCTCGGGGTTACAATCTAAAAAGACATGACACAGAAGGAGAAGGGAGTGGTGGCGGGAAAGGGTAAGAGGTCCAGCAGTTCCTCTCTACCTCCGAGGCCTGGACCAAGGCAGATGGACTGGAGGGAGGGCTTGGCTTCATAATGGATGGTTAATCATCTTCCAGACTTTCTTCCCTTCTGTCTCTTGCCACAGCTATGGCTTCCAGGCTGAAAAATTGGAAATGACTCCTGTACCTTTAATGGTTGTGAGGAAAAGGAAATTTCAGCAGGTATCACTTGCCATTCGCCAAGTAACAAGCAACACCTGCTGAAATTTCTTCTTCCACACAACCATTTAAAGGTACAGAGACCAGCTCCAATTTTTACTCTGGTAGCTCAATCCAGAATGGGTTTTCAAGATGCATTTTTATGGAGTGGCGATTGGATTCATTGGAAGGGAGAATAAAGAATTACCCAGAAACAATAATATCCAATAAAAGTAAAGCCAGCTGTAAAGGGAGCCAACATTGTGGACTGTTTTAGGCATTGGTCTAGGAGACCAGGGTTTGAATCCTGCTTGACCATGGAAATCCACCGAGTGACCTTGGGCAAGTCACACTCTCTCAGCATCAGAGGATGGCAATGGCAAATCCCCTCTAATGAAAGTTGCTGAGAAAATCCCATAACAGGTTCGCTATAGGTTTGCCATAAGTCAAAACCTAGAACCTTTTCACACGAGGCACTTACTGCACTGTAATCGCAGCTCAAACATTGAGGCATTTTGCTGTTCTTCCGTTGGTGAAACATTCACAGAGAAGCCATTTTTGTAATAGCAGACGATCCCATTATTACACAAATGGCTTCTCTGCAAATGATTAGTCAATGGAAGAAAGTGGATGCACTTCAGTGACACTTCAGAAGCATGGCAAGCAATCCCACCTCTGCGCTTCTGGAGTGTTTGGGCTATGATTACTACATGGTAAGTGCCTCATATGGCAGCACATAACAACAACAGCAACAGAAATACAGCACTGGATGCTGTCATTGGAATAGCACAGATAAAACAAGAAACCTCTGCTCAGATACTTTAGTTTATTGGTGAAATGTTCACCAACAATACCTTGTGAAACAATCTTCTGGCTTTCTGAGTATAAGAGAGTAATGAGAAATTCAAATGTGTAGTCCACCTTGGGGGTGGACTAAGGAATAAATATTTTTCCTTAAAAATCCCAGTCAGTATTTGACTTTACTATTATTATTATTATTATTATTATTATTATTATTATTTAAACATTCTGTAAAGTTCTCATGTGAGGATTTTACAGCAATTCAATGGTGGATTATCATCATTGGTATTTTGCATTCATTAATGTCATCTGAAAGCCCAAAATGAAATTCTCTAAAATATGCCTGCCTGACAAAGTGACATGTGGCATCATGTAATCCTAATGGATAGATGCTATCACAGCCAGAAAATGCACCACAGATCATAAATCTAACACACATAAAAATCCTTTGCTCTGATGTGATTAATAGAAACTGCTACACAGTATTACCAATTATCTGCTCTTAAATTTGTGTTATTAAAAAGGCAATTTCAAGAAACTCCATTCTTTTTAACAAAGAATGTTAAAGATACAGTAGTATCACATGCTGAATACAGTTTAGTACCACATACTAAATCCAGTTTAGTATCACATGCTTAATATAAAGTACCTTGTTGGGATAAGGGATTTGGTGAGATGATTCCATGTGGAAGAGACATCTGATAAGAGCTGCATTTTAGTTTTGGGGACAAAAGCTTAAGAGAGAATAGAAGCAGCTGGAAGATACTGGAACAGATTACTGTGATAGTAATAAATGAAAGTGTGATGATTGGTAAGGGGCAACTGCCCCCTCTCAAAAGGGTGGACTGAAAGGATCACCGCAGCTGAAGCCATACCTTCCCTACTCAGCCGTCTTGCTCTGTTTATGCCTCTCCTCCTTTATTGACATAAAGTGTGGGACATCTTGTTGAAGATCAAATGGTAAGTCTATCACTGAGATCTTTGAATATATAAAAAAGGGTTTGTGATGTACTGTGAACATGTTTATATAGGTTGGGAATGAGAGCTAAGACAAGGATTTGACCAGACTCAGACAAGGCACCCAGACAAAGGACATCTACTTTATCAACCAGCACCTCTGACCTCTACAGAGCAGAAAGTTATTACTTACTCCGCTTTTAGGTACTTAGAAGAAGAAACGTGTCTTTCTATAGAACTGAAGCCAGGAGCAAATGGATTATAGAATGTGTTGTGAATTAGGTCTCAGTTTTGCAGTGTTGTCTGGGCTCAAACATGAAATATCTGGACTGGTACAGGCAGTTCCAGGTGGTGAAGGGATATTTCAAGGGAAGATTATCTGAAATCTGCCAGCCTGGCTTGTTTCAATGGGAAACATTCCTCTCATTGTTTTTGCCATTTATCTCCAAAATTCAATGATGCAAATTCAACAGGAGTCATCAAAATGGTGAAGAAAGACAGAGCAAATCTAACTGAACATAGGTTAAGGCCTATGTTAGAGCCTGCTCTGTGGCAGTGAGGGAAGCATCCGTTGCTTCTTCTATGACTCCTGGAAGGCCATATGTATTAACACAATCCTGACCATGGTTGTTTCAGGTAATCAAGGGATTGTTACATTCTGGATCTCAGAGTACTGAGGAGGATCCCTCCAAAACCTGTTGTGATCAACTGACAATATTTTTGTGAGGAAAATAATTGATATCTATCCCTACATGATGACTGCATTGAAGGTCTGGGAAGATAACTGAGTCCAGTTATGATGGACCAGGTTTGAGGGAAGAGTTTCAGTTTGTTCAGTATCAAGATGTAGTCAATGTGCTAAGTAAGCACTTGTTCCTTAGATTCCTATTCCTATTGACTTATCTGAACTGTGAGAGAAAGCTTAGAAAATTGGGTGAGGTTTTGGATGCTTCCTTGAAAAGTGGTTGTGTTCTAATTCTTCTAAATCTTTTCTGGATCCCACCACCATAGTCAGCTATAGGCACAGCACTCTCTTGGATTAAAAAAAAAAATGATGGTGGTCCTGTCAGCACTGGCCAGGTTATTCTGGGGGCAACTTGGAGTATCCTACCCCCAGAGTTGTCCCAACCTCCCCTTCTGATGCTGGGTAGCTGTTCGCACATGTATCCCACTGTGTAGTTTGGCGCAGCTGGTGCCACAGTGAATCACTCATTTCTGAGGCCAGAATGAGGCACCCAGTCTCAATCACCTGGAAAAATCCAGAGTAATTGAGGACTTTGTAAAATCTGTGATAAGAGGGATATACCCCAGGTTTGGCACTGAAAAGCTTGGACACCATCTAGACTGTGCATGGCAGCCTCAGTGATTGGGCCCTACATTGTCCAGTTTTCTCACTGAGAGGATGGGGAGAGGCCAATTTATTTGGCCCATGCAGACAGGGCTTTAGTTGGGGTTCAGGCCGGGTTCAGGTAATAATAATAATAATAAATTTATTTGTATCCCACCTCTCGCCTTTGAGGATTGAGATGGGTAACAGCAAAATCAAATACAATACAAAAGCAATAACAAAAACATTCCCTTATTCCCCCATCCTCCCTACCCTCCCTCCTAGAAATATAAAATTATAACAATAAAAACCATGTAAATAAAAACATGATCAATTAAAACAGATTAAGGTGCGAGTGGCAATACAGAGGGTGCTGATTAAGGAAGCAGATAATTCTATCCTGATCAGAGGTCAGTCTGGGAAGGCCCGCTGGAAGAGGACCATTTAAATCACCTTTTTGAAAGCGTCACGAGATGTTATCTGGCGAGTCTCTTCTGGCAGGTCATTCCAAATTTTTGGAGCAGCAACTGAAAAGGTTTTCTGGGAAGTCGCCACCAATCTGGATTTTCTTGACTGTAGTAGTTTCCTCCCAAAGGATCTGAGTGTGCAGGAAGGATTATATGGGAGGAGGCGTTCTGTCAAGTAAGATGGATCCAAACCATGTAGGGCTTTATAGATAATAACCAACACCTTGTACTGTGCTCAGAAGCTGATAGGCAACCAATGCAAAGATTTCAAGATAGGAGTAATATGGTCGAACCTAGATTTACGTGTGACCAATCTGGCTGCCATATTTTGAACCAGTTGAAGCTTTTGAACGTGGCACAAGGTAACCACAGGTAGAGTGCATTGCAGAAATTGAGATGGAAGGTTACCAGCACATGTACAACCGTTTCCAAATTCTGGGGTACTGGGGGCTTACTGTTTGGGTATAAGGGTTTCCACAGGGGGCAATTCTGTCCCCATGCTGTAAAAAATATACACAAATTGCTAGGGCTGGCAAACTAGAGTTTTGGGGTTGGGTCTGTTCAGATTATACCCAAGTCTATCTCTTTTTCAGTCCATGCCAAGAGGCTATGACAATCCTGAATTATTGTTTGAATGCAGTATGGAACTGGATGAAGGTGAATAAATTGTGGCTCAATCCAATCAAAACAGTAGTTCTGTTGCTCATAAAAAAGCCAACTTGGTTTGTATTAACTTCTTCTGGATACTGGGGCATTCCTTCGGAAAGACTGGATTTGAGCTTGGAGTTCTTTTGGACCCACCATGGCTGCTGTATCCAGGAATGCCTTTGTCCAGCCTGTACACCACCTGTTATACTCTTAAGGACAATGGATTTGGTCATAGTGATCCGTGCCATATTTTATTTCCCAGTTAGACTACTATAGTAGTCTACTGCTCTTGTCTCTGCATGGGACTGCCCCTGAAGAGTAGAAGCTTAGAGATGAGGCAAAATGCAGCAAAATGCTGTTGTGTACTTTAAAGACAATATACAGTGCACCCGCATTTTACGCGACTTTCAGCTTATGGTGAAAGCTGCACAACGGGAGAATAATGGTATGCATGCCACGCCACATGCCACGCATGAGCCCCATTATTTTCAATGGGGCTCGAGCATCCGCGCAATTTGCTTTACACAGAGGGGTCTGGAACAGATCCCTGCGTAAGGTAAGGGTGCAGTGTATCATCATGGTACCAACTACACAGGCCTCCATGTTGTTTCTAATCTTAGTGCAAGTTGTTGTTTTTGATCCACAAAGCCTTAAATCGCTTGGGGACATGATACCTGAAATACGTCTCATCCCATCTGACCCTGCTTGAAAATGAGGTGCCCAACAAAGGCTCTGCTGTGTATCCTATAGTCCCTTGATTGGTGAATACATGAAACTTGCTGTACAAGAGATACTTTGGTTGTAGAATTCTTTCCTAAGGGAAGCCAGGGAGGAGTAATCCCTTTTGGGTTTCTGCCAGGTTGCCAAAAATGTATCATTCTGCATGGTCCTTGGTCTTCAGACTACTTATTGTTGGGAACGGGATTATTTGCATTCTGTGGCATTTAAAATTTGTTTGTAATAATTGTTTCACTTTTCTTTTAAAGAATGTTTCTATCTTGTGCATATCTCCCTGGAAACCTTGGCAGGCTGAGGGGAGTAAATAAATAACTGCAAGTGTGTCTATGGATGTGTGTGTGGGGGTGTGTGTGTGCAGTGTATGTCTGCATGTAGTCTACAAGTGATATGTTATCTGTCTATTATGAAAGCTTAAATTTCTATATACCATATAAATGGCCAACCATCCTTCTGGAATCAAAGTGTGGCATTATTTCTGAGCTTATCTTCTTTGCACATTCATAGTATGGAAGGTTTTTGACGGGCACAAAAGATAAGGAGGACAGGTGATATGTCAACTGTGTTCTTCCTTCTTTTATCAGCAAGTAGCAAGGGTTCAGTGAACCTCTAAACTGAAAGGAGTCCCTACTGGGGCTGCTGAAGAACTAGGAGTTGAGGTTGAAACAAAGAGAGCCTGGAACAAGGCTCGGGGGCATGTTGAAAGTAAGAGCAGGAAACCTAGCAAGGAAAATGAAAACATGGCTGAAATATCCAGGTGAAAGTTTATTCGACTCACATTAGAAATCTTGCTTGCTGCAGCTTCTTAGTGAACACATATTTTGCCTGGTGTGTTGTCCCCACATTTGTTCATAATGTCCTGAACAAAGAAAGATCCTATGGCAGTTCTTTATGTTGTTATAATACATCAGTTGTGAATTGATGCTCTAATGCTGTCAAAGCTGATTTCTACTGTATTTTGTGGAAATAAGAGGGCAACTAGATTTGGATATGGTCACTAGAACTGTTGTCTACACTACACAGTTATATAGTACCAGTTAAACTGCCACAGAGTACTAGATTATGTAGTTTGAAGAGGTAATTATCTCTTGCAGTGCAAGGAGAAATTTACTAGTGGCCTCTCTAGAAGAGAATTAGGAGTACCTCCTCAAATGACAAATCCCAGGATTCCATAGGATGGAGCTGTGATAAAGTGGAATCAAACTGCTATGGTAGTGCAGTTTAGATGCACTCTACCATTCTCAATGAAAAAAAAATTCACTTGCAGATAAATCAGATCCAGAACAGAACCAAAGATTGCTGGAGTATTTTGCCTAGGTGCAGGAAAAGAAGCAGGAGAGCCACTGATTGAATTTTGTGAGAACAGTAGTTTGGTTCACTGCAAACAGATTCCTCAAGAGCTCTTCATTTGATATTTATATGGTGCCATCATTTTCTGTTACTCGACATGAATGCAAGTTTTAGGGTTTTCTCCTTTGTTGAAGCACCAAAGCAAATCATTTTAACAGGTGGGATCATCTAAATCAGGGGTGGGGGAAGGGTGCTGAATGGGTTGAGCATGAACCAACTATGGGGCACCCCAATGATTTTTACAAAAATATTGCTCAAAACGTTATTTTACTCCAAACACGCTTCATAGACCCTATGTGTGTGTGTGGGGGGGGGGCAATTTTTCTATGCCACATCCTGCTGTTTTAGACCCAAGAAATACATTAACAAGGATGTAAACCAGAAGCTGACTTCCAGTTCACGTCCTGAATAATAAATGTGTCTCCCAGAGCTAAATCTGGGGGTGGGCAGGTTGTAGTGAAATTTCCCCTATGTTTCTTATGTGTGTATTTGTTTTGAGTAGGGAGGGGACTTTTTTTTTAAAAAAATCAGATGGTTAGGTATGAGTGGGGAAGCATGTCCCACAAGATCTCACAGGGGGCAATTAGGGTTGCCATAATTTGCTACCACCAAACCAGGACAAAATGAATTGAAAAAAATGTAGGACAAAATGTGGGGTAAATGTAGGACAAAATTTGCCTGAAAATGTAGGACATTTAAGAAAAATGGAGGACTCAACCAGCTAGAAGCCAAAAAACATTTATTATTTTTAAAAAAGGCACACAACAGTAGAATTCAAGGATATCGAGATCATACCTGTGAGACTGATGCATCTGAGGAAGCCGACTTTAGTCTAGGAAAGCTCATGCTGCCAACTAGTTGCTGCAGTGGCCCCACGCAGCTCTGCTGCCACTGGAGAAAGTCTTGTCATGGCAGCCTCCTTTTATGGGGCCTAGGCCCTGCGCAGTTCCCCCGCTGCTGGAGAAGGCTGTTACCACGGCAGCAGCCTTCTCTGGGGTCTAGCCAGCTGGCTAGGCCCCGTGTGGCTCTCTCACCGCTGGAGAATGTTGTTGCTGTGGCAGCGGGCTTCTCTGGGGCCTAGCCAGCTGGAGGACTCCTTCATGGCAGCCTCCTTCGGGTACAGCTGGCTGGTTCAGGCCCTGTGTGGCTCTGCTGCTGTTGCAGGAAGCCTTGCTGCCCACAATGGAGGACCCATTCCTAGCCCCTCCTTGGGCCCATGCTGCTGCCACAGAGGAGGCAGCGGAGGAGAAGGAGGGAGCCAGGAGCTGGGACTGGCTTGCACCCGGGATGGGAGAGGCAGCATGGTTAAAAAACATGATTGTCCCACGAGAAATCGGGTTATGGCAAGCCTAGGGGCAATGCATTTCCTGGGCGTGGCCACCCTTGTTCTGAGGGACTTAGGACATTATCACATGAGCCCCATTTTCACTGCAGTTTTAGGAGATTATTGCATTGAGAAATAAAGTGACTGCTCCATAATGGGATACAGTCACAATTCAGGTTGCTACTGAGAATTATCACACGTAATTCACCACTGCTGCCACTGGGTGACTGTATCCCGACTTTATCCTGGGTCATAGGCATGCTTCAGAAGCTAGTAGCTTTCTGACTTGGAAAAGTAGCCTCCGAAGCATGGCTGGAACCCGGGATGCAGCCAGGATGCAGTGCCTGGTGGCCACAGCAGTGAATTACCTGCAATAATGAACAGGAGAGATCCCAGCCGACTGGAGGAGGGCAAACGTTGTCCCCATCTTCAAAAAGGGGAAAAAAGAGGATCCCAACAATTATCGTCCAGTTAGTCTGACATCAATACCAGGAAAGATTCTGGAGCAGATCATTAAACAGAGAGTCTGTGAACATCTAGAAGGCAATGCCATAATCACAAAAAGTCAACATGGGTTTCAGAGAAACAAGTCATGCCAGACAAACCTAATCTCTTTCTTTGATAAAATTACCAGCTTGGAAGATGAAGGGAATGCTGTGGATATAGTATATCTTGATTTCAGTAAGGCCTTTGACAAGGTTTCCCATGACATTCTTGCAAACAAGCTTGTAAAATGTGGGCTAGACAAAGGAACTGTTAAATGGATCTGTAATTGGTTGACCGGTCGAACCCAAAGGGTGCTCAACAATGGCTCCTTTTCATCCTGGAGAGAAGTGACCAGTGGGGTCCCACAGGGCTCTGTCCTGGGCCCAGTGTTATTCAACATCTTTATCAATGACCTGGATGACAGAATTGGGAGCATACTTATCAAATTTGCAGATGACACCAAATTAGGGGGAATAGCTAATATCCCAGAGGACAGGATCAAGATTCAAAATGACCTGAATAGACTAGAAAGCTGGGCCAAAGCTAACAAAATGAAATTCAACACAGAGAAATGTAAGGTATTGCACTTAGGGCGGAAAAATAAAATGCACAGATATAGGATGAGTGACACCTGGCTGAATGAAACTACGTGTGAAAGGGATCTGGGAGTCCAAGTAGACCACAAGTTGAACATGAGTCAACAGTGTGATGCGGCAGCTAAAAAGGCCAATGCTATTTTAGGCTGCATCAATAGAAGTATAGTGTCTAGATCAAGAGAAGTAATAGTGCCACTGTATTCTGCTCTGGTCAGGCCCCACCTAGAATATTGTGTCCAGTTCTGGGCACCACAATTCAGAAAGGACATTGAGAAACTGGAGCGTGTCCAAAGGAGGGCGACAAAAATGGTGAAGGGTCTGGAAACCATGCCCTATGAGGAACGACTTAGGGAGCTGGGGATGTTTAGCCTGGAGAAAAGAAGGTTAAGAGGTGATATGATAGCCCTGTTTAAATATTTGAAAGGATGTCATATTGAAGAGGGAGCAAGCTTGTTTTCTACTGCTCCAGAGACTAGGGCCCGAAGCAATGGATGCAAGCTACAGGAAAAGAGATTCCACCTGAACATTAGGAGGAACTTCCTGACAGTAAGGGGTGTTCGACAGTGGAATGCACTCCCTCGGAGGGTGATAGAGTCTCCTTCCTTGGAGGTCTTTAAACAGAGGCTGGATGGCCATCTGTCAGAGAGGCTTTGATTTGGATTTCCTGCATGGCAGGGGGTTGGACTGGATGGCCCTAGTGGTCTCTTCCAACTCTATGATTCTATGATTCTATGATTCTATGATAATTCCCTGTAGCAACCGAAATTGCAAATGTATCCCGTTGGGGAGCAGTCATTTTATTTGCCAATGTGATAATCTCTATAGCAGTTAAAGAAAATGGAAACTGGTTTCTGATAATGGCTGGTTTGGGAGCCATTGATGGTCCCTTGCATTCTGTTCCATACTCCTCTTTCACCCAATGTCCCTGCCATATGCCCTATTCAGTATGCCTTTTGGAATTCATATTTTTATTGCAATTCTGGAGTTATGCTAATGTAATTTAAGGTTGTTTCTTTTTAAGAAATAAAAAAAAACCATCCTGCTTGAGAATGATGAGAGGAAGAGTGGATGGGAAAGAGGAAGAGACACTGACACCTGATCACTGTCAGTATTGGAACTGCCCACAGAAGTGATGTTTCACATCTGAGAAGTAATGGGACTACAATGCAACTGGGAATTTATTGATGGGTTTTCCCCATCAGTGAAAAGGGACACTCTAACAATACCCAATAGCGAAGCAGTAATAAGACAGAGACAATGTTGTGCAATAAATGTAGCTAAAGGCACTACTCTGTACTAGTTTTAAAGCCTCATGTGATAATCTCCCTAGTTAATTTCTAGCTGGAAGCAAAAAATCAGTAGCATGCAGTCTAGAGCAAAAATGTAAGGGTGATGTTTTCCAGAATATTCTCAAACAAAAAGCAATATACTCTGCTCTCAAATGATACACTTGGGCATAGTTAGTCACACACTTTCCCTTTCTTTGGTTTTTAATGTTAGGATGGACCATGCCATAGAGAGTCTTCTTGTTAATGCAATGCATTTGCAATGAATGATGATGTTGCCTTGAAGCTAGCTTTTATTGTTAATTGTGCAGTTGTGCATGGGTTTATGCTGTTCAAAATTTAATGAATGAAATCAAGCCAAGTCCTTTGGTAAAACAACAACAAACCTTTTCATTGCTCATTTTATATTCTGCAAGCTGACCTCTGGGAGTGATGATTATCCATTTGTGTTCATTTAAAAAGATTTATTTAGTTGATGGAATTACCATAAGATTGCTGTTTTAAATGGGCTATTTGTTAATGGAAAGCCTACAACATCAAGAGCATTATGAGATTATTGCTTTCATTGCATATAATGTTCAGAGACAGCCAGGGGTTACTATCACAGTTTTGCTTTTGTGTATCATTCTATCTTTGGAACGAATATTTGGTGGAGGAAGAGGTAGTGAAAAAGTATAAGGATGTTGAATCTTTACAAGACAGGCTGAGATTTTGAGCTATCCACTCTCAAAGGAAGCCTAAAAATAACTTCAATAAAATAAGTGCTAAATGCCAAGGAAAAGAACAAGAGGAAATCTGGTCAAAACAACCTACCCTTTCCAGTATTTCCACTTCTACAAACTACTGGATGTATGTGGAATTTCTTTGCATTTTACTTTCACTGAAAAATGCAGTGCACTCAAGAAATACATGCAATAATAAATGGATTAGTCTGTAAACAAACTGGTTGTCGTTGATGATGTTAATTATGTTGTCACGTGCCTGCAAATTGATTCTGACTTATGGAAACCATGTCATAGGATTTATTCAGCAAGATCTGTTCAGAGGGGGTTAACCATTGCCTTCCGCTGAGACTGAGAGCATGTAATTTGTCCAAGGTCACCTCATGGGTTTCCACAGTTGAGTGGAGATTTGAACACTGGTTTTCTAGAGTCCTAGTGCCCTATAAGTGGGGATTGGGGGACTTTCTGTGTGTGTGTGTGTGTGTGTGTGTGTAAGAGAAAGATAGCCATAGAAATTGGCTCAGAAGAGCTCAGCAATGGGTCAACAGGAAGACATAGATCAAATGAAACCTGTTTCAGGAGGGAGATACATGTAGAAACTGTGCCTTCTGTCAGTTTGAGTACACACTTAGTGTCACACCATCATGTATTCCATCTCCTAAATATGATTATAGAAAAGATATTCATATACTAAACATGAAGTGATGACCTCCCTCCCAAAATCACAGCCAAATAGACACAACTAAAAACTTCATGTTTTAACTTTGTATTTTAGAAAATATGTAGTTTTATTTTCTGCTGACAGGGCAAATTTCCTAATACCAGTGGGGAAATCTGAGAAAGCAATCCAAACATGATAAATTTCTTAATTAAGCAGCATTTTCAAATTGAAAATGTGGGTGTTAGTTCCATAGGCTTTTTTGGTATGTGTGGGCATACATCTGTGCACTGCAAAGTCACCATTAGGTACAGCCTCCCAGTGCAGTCACAGAAAACTCTAAAAATATGTGCAATGCTGCTGTTCTTTGAGGTGATCAGTATGCAGCTTGCGTACATTTTCTGTTGTGGAAATGTTACCTATATTTGACATTCTTCACATTTAAAGGCCCTGAGCCATAAGGGGAACTAGTGGCAATGTTATGGTAATTGAGTGGCTAACGTGTTATGACTCAGATCCCTTTGGGGCAAATGTCCAGCACTGGATCACATCTGCCATGTTGACAGTGATCAAGATTATAATGGCCCATATGCTTCTCATCATAAATCAGTGACAGAAAGTAGTTAACAATTATAGAAATAAAGGTTTTAGAAAACAGGTCTTCATGAGTTTTATCTCTATAGGAACAACTTTGTTCTAGTTATGCTTTCTTCCTTAGCAGTTATGTTGAATATCTAGGTGAAGGATGCGTGTTCATCTTCTAGAGGCTGTTTTACTTCATTTAAATGTATTGTGTTCTGCCAAGAGAACTCTGGAAATTCATTTTTCTTAGCATGCTAGCACAATGGTGCCACTGGAATCAGAACATGATGTGTGCATGCAACAAAGATCTGTTTGAAAATGTGTGTTTTATATGTGTATGCAATGTCTGTATCTTCTCTTTGCATTCACAACCAGTACCAACGTGTTATCATCATAAAATCAAATGCATCTCTTAGTTTTCACAGAATATATAGCTAAAGGTGTAGTTCTAGGTTCTGACAGAACATACATGTGTAGGGTTGTCCTATAAGACAGTGTTCCTGTACTATTTACTTGATAAATCCAAGTATAGCTTCTTTCTAAGTCAATATGTGCAACTGCACCAGGGAACAATTTTTGCAACTCATATTCTTGGCATAGTGCTCAAAACCAATACTGGATGTGGAAACACTTCCAGAATCCTTTCCCATGATTTCCCAGCTGTTTAGACAAGTTTTGGGAAGAGCTGAGCATCAGCAGTTGGAGAGCAAAGCTGCTGCATTGAAGAGTGGGGTTGAGCATATTTTACAGTAATGGGCAAAGAAATACTTGGGAAATTAAAAATAGGAGGCTGCGACATAGAATGGGGGCTTGGGAATGCCCAAGGACTACAAAAATGTGGGTGCAGGAGCTCCATGCCGCTCTATATTCTCCACTTCTATTCTAGGTAAAGGTCTAGTGGACCAGGTTTTATCTGTAGAGCATTTCCTGCAATATTTGGCATTTCCAGATGTTCTAATTTCTTTCAGACATACTAGAGTGCCAGTAGATAATATTGCATATAGATAAGGCAAGTAAGATAAGGATCTGAGATGCATGAGCCAAAAAAAGGTGGTTTCCAGCAGCTTTGGAGGTGTGCCATTTACACTTACATTTATAGCCCCAGAGCTATGACTCTAAATGAAGCCTCAAACTGAAGATATTTATTTGTTTAATTAATTTATATACCACCTTTCTTGCCATATGGGATTCAAGGTGACTAGCAGCCTGAATTAAATCAAGGTACAAGAGGCCCTCCCCATTCACAGGGGTTAACAGTACAGGACCTCCATTAAAGTGGGAAAAGCACCACTCTTTTTAACCTGAACTAGGAATCTCTAGGTCCTCCAGCCAAACTCTATTGTCAAAATCCACCAAAAGCTGATCATAGAATTGCACTGGAGGACCTACAAATGCTTAGATAAGTGTTTTCTCTAGGGATCTCTAGGTCCTCCAATGTGATTCTGTGGTCATTGTTCATTGTTATCCACAGATAATCAAATCTGCAAAAATCCAAGTTGCAAGTACTGACTATACAGCTAAAAATCTGATGATAAACCTGGTGTGTTGATCCATATCAACAAACTATTTCTTGTAGTTTTTATCTCCACAGGTCTTTTGTGAAACTAATGAGTCTTAATTGCTCATGACAAATTAAGCTCCAAAACAAACCACTATAGTGGCATCTACACTGTAGAAATAATGCAGGTTGACACCACTTTAACAGTCATGGCTCCATCCTACAGAATCTTGGGATCTGTAGTTTTGTGAGGCAACAGCACTCTTTGGCAGAGAAGGATAAAGACCTTGTAAAACTACAAATATAAAATAAAACAAATCAGATTTAATTGATTTGAGCATTCTGTTTGCTCTACTCAGGGGCAAAGGAAATATTCACTTTTACAAGTTTATTAAATAATGTGACTACATGAAGAGATAGCCATTTGTATAGTTGTTGCAAACAAATACATTCGAATAACTTGGGGGGGGGGATGCTTTTGGAAATGAAAGTTTTAAAAGGTTTGCTTTTCAGTCACCTGTCATCAGATATCATGTTCCTCTTCCTTAGTAGTGAAAATTCAGCTGGTTACTTTATGTAAGTAATACTGCCCAAATGTTAGGGGAAAGAATGAGCTTTTCACAATTAAAAGATAGCACTGTCAAAGTTTGGCTTTGTTTAAATTTGGCAGCAAAGCCCCAGTGCTGAAATGTATTTTCTTAATGGCTAGACAGACTTTTTAACACAGAGACACAGAGAACATCAGCACCAGGTACCATGAATCCCAAAACTGATTAGTATTTGTAAGCAAAATGATATGTGTTATCTTTTGCAATTTTTTGTCTAAATTATAATGAACCTTTTGTAAAATCAAACCAACTTATAGTCTGCTTCAGAGGTTATATTGTTTAAACAAAAACAGTTACAAAACAGTGAAATGTAATATAATCTGGATATAAGAAAGTTACTAAATGGTACTTATAGTAACATGTCTTAGAAAGCGCTGGTCAAAATGTTTGATAATGTCAATATTTCTGTGCTGGTAAGATAAGATGTCTGTAAAATTCCTCGTTACATTATTATATTAAGATGTTACTCTCTGTACAAGTGATAAACAGTTTTCTCCCATGCTAAAACTGGTTTTTAAATTCTGTTTATGAAGGAATTTTCAAAAAATTGTTAGTAAAAGAACAAGACAGAACAGTTTACATGCTTGATTACTCAAAATATCGAAACCAGGCATTGAAGATCTAAGCACAAACCTTTTGCTTGGAGAGGAAATCTGAAGTTTCACGCAGTCCCACAATTATGTCTATTTTGTTTATGAAGAATTTTTAGCAAAACAAATAACAATAGATCGAACAAAATGTTACATAGCTCTCATTCTAGTATAACTGTCAGCTTGAGAAATTGTATGCAAGAAAACTTTTTGCATATATTTTTCATCCTTTGCATTTAGGCCAAGAATCTTTAGCTGAAGGGGGAGACTGATTCCTGTGTCTCCTTATCAATTGTTATTGCAATGCTGGTTCAAGAAAACACACACAAAGTCTCCACCACTTCTAGGCTGCAGAAATAATGCAGTCGACACTGCTTTAACTGCCATGGCTTAGGACTGTGGATATGTAGTTTTGTAAGATATCTAACCTTTTCTTTCAAAGAACTACAAGTACAAACTCCAGGATTCCATCCATAGCACTGAGTTATGGCAGTTAAAGTGGTATCAAATGGCAGTGCAGACACAGCCATAGATGAGCTTTTCTCTAGAACCATAGCAAATTCTGTATCCTGTGTATACAGGAAAAATAGGGGTTACAATCCTGTTGGTTAGTCCCAAACAGAGTAGGCCTATTGGATCAAATTCTCAAATGGCTGACTCAACATGAAGATAAATCCAGTTGATTTAATATGATTTAAGTCAGTGGATAGGATGGGGGGGGGGGGCAGAATTACATGTAGACTAATTTCTAGGGCTGAAGGCTTTCACGGCTGGCATCCATAGTTTTTTGTGGGTTTTCCGGGCTATGTGACCAGGTTCTAGAAGAGAAGATGCCAGCCACAGATGCAGGTGAAACGTCAGGAATAAACTCTATTAAAACATAGCCACATAGCCCAAAAACCCCACTAAAAACTCTTTTCTAGAGCATTAGGAGGAAACTGGAAGATTCCAGCCTATACATGTAAAGTTATTCACATGTCTGCTTTGTTTCTTTAGAGACCCCCAGAGACTACTAAATGCTGTAGGCTATATTTCAGAGGAAAACAATGGCAAACCTCTGAGTATACCTTACCTAGGAAAGCCCTGTGAAATTCACAGTGTTGTCATAAGCTGACAAGTGACTTGGGTGCATATGCATTATTATTATAATCATAATTTGTTTTATATCTGTACTTCTTCTCAAAATGGGACTCAAGCTTTTGTTGTTGTTGTATGCCTTCAAGTCATTTCTGATTTATGTCAACCCTAAGGCAAACCTTTAGATTTTAACCTTAGGTTTTTGTAGTTGTCAGAAAGATAACAGGAAGGAAGACAGCCTTTAAAAAAAACTATTATTTTTTTTCTTCTCTCCCTACCAAAGTCCCTGAAATGAGCTGTAAGAGATATAGAACATTATTTTTTAAAAAATAAATTTTAAAGGTCAGTTATAAATTAAATTTAAATGTTAAAAAAAGAATGGCTAAATTCAGACTGCTTGCCAGAAGTTCAGGAAAGATGGACCCAGACTGACTTCCTTTGGGAGGGAAATCTATAGTGCTACTGCAAAAAATAAAATAAAAGAAGAAAAGAAGAAAAGAAGAAGCCCTACTTTGTAACTTTCCTCTATTGAAGATCTTAGATTATGGGCAAGCAGATATGGGAGACTTGATCGAAATCCATTTTCTGTACTTAATTAATGATGTAGCCTATTTTATTATACAGTTGAGTCTCTCTTATCTGAAAGTCTGAAATCTGAACTATTTCAAAAACCAAAACTTTTTCATGGGTGGCTGAGATAGTGACACCTTTGCTTTCTGATGGCTCAGTGTATACAACCTTGGTTTTATGCACAAAATTATTAAACATATTGTGTAAAATTATCATCAGGCTATGTCTATGAGGTGTATTGTTACATTGTTGTTAACTGTTCTCGAGTAGATCCCAATTTATGGTGACCCTGAGGATGAGACATCTCCTAGATCCCTTGCCCTGCTCAAGTCTTGCAGTCCCAGGCCCATGGCTTCTCTGATTGAATCCAACCATCTGGTATGTGGTCTTCCTCTCCTTCTGCTGCTCTCTACCTTTCCTAGCATCATTGTCTTTTCCAGTGATTTTTGCCTTCTCATGATGTGGCCAAAGTTTGACAACTGCAATTTACTCATCCTGGTTGCCAGGGAGATCTTGGGCTTAATCTGTTCTAGAATCCATTTTTTTTTTTTTTTGCCTTTTTATTCTTGGTATTCTCAGCACTCTTCTTCTACACCAAATCTCAAATTAGTTTATTTTCTTTCTATAAGCTTTCTTCACTGCCCAGCTCTCACATTCATACATGGTGATGGGGAAAGCAATTCTCACTTTGTTGTTCAAAGTTTCATTCTTATATTTTAGGATTCGGTCCAATTCTTTATAGCTGCCCTTCCCATTCCTATTCTTTTCTAATTTTTTGACTGCAGTCTCATTTTGATCAATATTTGATCCAGTATATGAGAATTCCTTGACTATTTCAATTTCCTCATTATTAAGGATGAATTCTTGTCAACTGTCCATGGTCATTATTTTTGTTTTCATAATGTTCAACATTAAGCCTACCTTGGCACTTTCATCCTTGAGCTTCTCCAGTAACTGCTCCTGGTTTTTGTTAGTTTCTGCCAGTAGTATTGTGTATATTTGATTGTTAATGTTTCTTCCTTCTCTTTTCACTTCTCCTGCCTCTGAGTAAAAGCCTGTTCTGTGTACAATACAGCTTGAATAAATAGGGTGATAGTATGCTGAAACATAATTTTTTTAAATTTAGATTTTCAAGTTACCTCATTATGTACATATATGCAAACACAAGTATTCCAAAATTCAAAAGCATCCAAAATCCAAAACACTTCTGGTCCGAAGTATTTCAGAGAAGACAACCTCAACTGTATTTCAATAGGCTCATGTTAAGACTACTTTACATATAAATATTCTTGTCTGTTTTATATAGAGTGATTTAAACATAGCCTTTGCCATTTAACAGTAATAAAGATCCTATTTCACTCCCTTTGAAAACAATACAAATTAGTTTTAAAGGAAACCAGCAGATATCCTCAGTTCAAAATATGGAAACTATATCCAGGCTGAAGATTTTAATTTTAAAATGGAGACCAGTTCCTAAATTTAACAAGAATGTGGGAAGGAAAGAACAGAAAGGCTACAATAAAATCAATGAAAGAAAGAAAAGCACACTCCAGAACATGACATCAGGGCTACTCTTAGTAATTTACCACACAGTAATGAAATGAATAGAACATTTGAATAAATGATGTTGACAGAAAATAAATCAAATATAATCCTTTAGGGTTCTGCTCTTGATGTTTCACAAAAAAGTGGACAATAGGTTTGTAAATTATTTGCATGTTTTACTGCAAGTTACCAATGGGCCCCCTGCAGATATAGTCCAATTGTTATAAATGGCAGCTAAAGACCTTTTGACCTTTCCAATGTATCATCCAAGGTAGTAATGGTCATCTGGCTATCATCCTTAGCTGTGACTCCATCTGGACAACCAGCTGGCTGCCAGACATATGGGAAGGACTGCCGTGGATGGAGTCTCACAATGGCAGCCTAGCTATAGTCAGCAGATGCACTAACAGTTGCATGTAGGTTTGCAAGGACAGAGAGATGACTTGGCTGCCTTTGTTTCATGTTTGAATAGCACGTTTGTCACACAGTAGGCAAATATAGGAGAACTTTGCAATTATTGAATTAACTACCTAGGATTTCTGTTTGTCAAGTATTTCCCATTGTTTATTGGCCTTAGCACCTTTTCCTGAGTGTTTCAGGTTGGGAAGTCTGGCCCATTAAAAAATTCCTATTCAATATACAAGAAAAAATGCAATAAACTTCCCAAAGACCCAAATACTTTTTAATATAAATTCAGTCCTTTGACAATATTGCTTTGTATCAAAACAAACATGAGAGGGGAATGCAACAGAATCAAAAGCAACACTATTTGTCTGGCTTCTTTGGGAGGTTTTACAATATTAGCTACGTTTCCTGTTATTTAGTTTTAGCTATATACAGTTTAGCAATATATGTTTCAATGTTTGTAAAATGCTGTAGTGAGGTACTCACCCAGGTAGAGAGAGCTGAAGGGGCTAAGGGCAGCCAGGTGGTGGAGGTTGAGGGGAAGGAGGAAGTTAACCCAGAGGTGGAGCCAGTGGAGGAAGGAGGAGGAGCTGGAAGGATTATAAAAGCAGAAGGGCTGAAGCGTGCGGATGCGGAAGAGCTGTTCGGGCAGCAGTGGCCGGGGAAGGGAAAGAACAGGGTTTAAGGAGGCCAGAGAGGGACAGAGTCCCTGTGCCTCTTCCAAGAAGGGCTCTAAGGCCAAAGCAGAGGCCCCAAGGGGAGGAGAGGCGACAGAACCCTCGAGAGGAGGGAGTCTGGGCTTTTGCGGGCTCTGGGGAGTGGACAACCAGAGGCCTTGAGGATTTGGAGGATGAGTGGTGGAGTCCACAAGAGAAGCCCTGGGAAACAAGCCATGTCCAGATGGGATGTGGAGATGTCTGACTAAAAAGACTGGACTTTATGTTTTGAGCTATCATCTACTGGATATAAAGCTATTTTCTTATTAAAGGTACAGTTGTACCACACTTGCCTGAGTAAGTTTGTTGTGCATGTGGGAGAGAACATAAGGGGAGGAGTCTGTTGCCTTGCAAGATGGAGCCTGCTATGCCCGTCCCGCCCACAAATGCCTTGAGTGCCAGATTGAGGGAATGAACTGGATGATGATGATGGCAATGATACCAACAGCAGCAGTGGAAACACTCTAGGCAGTGTGTCTTCAATGAGTGGAATCCAAAGAGCTGTTTATAGTACATGAGTGGAAACCATTTCCAGTAATGTGCTGGGTGTCTGTATTTTCCCATTATTTCAGATACCATCATGGATGCCGCACCACTCCTAAGAAAACACCTTCAGACATAAGTCACATTGATTTCACTGGGATTTACTGCTAGTTAAGCTTGTAGCCAGCATGGTATTAAGGTCTGACTGTTGGATTTAAGATCTGGAGAAAGGGGTTGAACTTTGGATCTGTAGGACTTTGGATGTGGAGACCCACTCAGCCATGGAAACCAATTGGGAGACCTTGGGCAAGTTGCATTCTTTCAACCTCAGAAGAAGGTGAAAGCAAAACCCTATGAACAAATATTGCCAAGAAAACCTGGGAGAGGTTCACCTTAGGGCCACCATAAATTGGAAATGACTTAAAGGCACACAACAAGAAGAAGATGAATATATAGAACTGCAGCATTAAGGGGCTGGTTAGTTAATTCAGTGTACCACCATAATTTCTTTGAGTAAAAGATAATATTGTGATTAGTGGAAACAAAATATGAGCAGTAGCATTAAACTGAATATAAAATATGTTTAAAGAAAACTTCCTGAACTGGTAATATAGGTACATGGGTGCATAGAACGTGAGTGCATAAAAATATTGTTTGTCAGAATGTACTGCTTTCAAAAGTCAGGTACAACTGTTTGTTTATTTATTTATTTATTTATTTTATTTTTATCCCGCCTTTCTCCCAGAATAGGACTCAAGGTTGTGTGTAAGGAGATTATAGGTGGAAAACAATTTGATTAACACATCTGTACTTTTGCACATTTTAATCAGTTACTGGACTTGAAGAGAGATTTAATAATATTGTTATTTATTCATTTTTTCAATCAATTATATGGTTCTTGGTTTTAAGGTAACTGGAGAAAGAAATAATGAATTTAGAAAGAAGCAAATCAAAAGTATTGTTGGAATTTTGACTGACTAACCAAACCTTTTCCAATATGATATTAATAACATTTATGTGCATTAAATGTGCTAATCAGTTTCATAAGTCTGTATTTAATGTCAAAAAACTGCCAACTGAATTTCTTTTCCTGGACATCAGCATTCTAAGTCACACTGATTTAATAGAGAAGACGTTTTGACTTCAGCTAGATCATGCCTTTTGCATTTTCCTTTCTACATTTATCAGTGCATGGATATGGGTAAATGAAGCAGCTGTGGCTAATATGTTGGCAGGAACTCTTATTAAATATTATTTAATAATTAATTTAATATTTAATTTAATAATATTAGATTTTATTTGTAGAATAAATTATGTAGTGTATTTATAGCATTTTGTTTCCACACTTGCTTCTGAAAGCTAGCAAGGGTTCAGTGATGGACTAGAACTCTGGGACACCATCCCGACTCTGTTTAAAGACCTCCAAAGGAGGAAACTCCACCACTCTGAGAGGGAGTGTGTTCCACTGTCAAACAGCTCTTGCTGTCAGGAAGTTCATCCTAAAGTTTAGGTGACCAACTTGAACTATGTAATGTGCATACTTGGTGGTGCAAGAGTGTGTTTTTTCATGCCTGCATATCCCCCCCCCCACACCATTGCTCCCAAATACTCTAAACTGTGCCAAAATATGGGCAATCAGATACTTTTGGGACTGGAGAAGGCTTCAAGGGCAGGAAAAGTGGAGTCTTCATGCCACCAATGGGCTATTTCCCAACTCCCAATTCAATGGAATTGACTTTGAAGAAAATGTGCATAGGATTACAGCCATGCAGTCTAACCCTATGCATATTTACCTGGAAGCTTGCCTCACAAAACTGAGTAGCCGAAATGCAGTTAATCAAGAATAAGCCCTAACTGAAAACTGTGAAAAACATGGTTAGGATGGCAAAGGTAGCCCTAAAAGCTGGAAAACAACACATTAAAGGAAGTTATGACTTATGGTGAAAAAAGCATCCATGGTTTTTTAAAGTAAATTTTCCACAATTACCAGCCAGAGACAACAACCTTCCTTTCTTCCGTTTCTCTATTTTTAATATCTTCTAAATGTTTATTAATCGTTTGCAGTCTGGGTTATTGAGACAAGCACTAGAGCTTATCATTAATGAAGAAATTAGAATAGTACTGTTCTCTAACTGAATTGCTGGAATGAAGCTAGCTTTGTGTAGTCTAAATCAATGTGACTGAGTAATTCTGTAGGTTTTTTGCAATATCCACTATAGTTACTTGCAGTGGATAACTTAGAAACACTTATTTTTGTGTAAATTCAAAAATATTAAATAAAATAAAGTTTTATTGGTCCCCTCTCCCCCCAGCAATATGAAGTACATTCTTTATGTCAGGGATGATGGGAGTTGTAGCTCTTCACCTCTGGCTTGAACTCACCACCTGGTTGTGCACCGCGCTGACCAGTTTTGGCCAGTTGGTTATAGCTTAGCAGAGTTACAGAGAATAGGCTGAAGACCCTGACAAATTCTCCAAGCCTTCTCACTCTTGCTTCCACAGAAGTCTTCACCCTTCTTCAGGATCCAGCTGGTTCTTGTAGCTTCACTCAAGACACCAGACAACTCAGTAGTCTTAAATAAAAGATCTACTTTATTCTACTATATACAGCTTCAAAACTATCCAACACAACAATACTCTACTACCCACTACTACAACCCACAAAATACATTGGGATCTATAGTCATTATTATAGTCAATGCATGGTACCACCCACTGTTGTCTGTTTCCACCCAGTGGGCGTGTACACCATTCTCATTGGTTCTCTTGGTTCATCCTACAATTAATGATTTCATCATCTCAGCCTTGACCACTTAACAATTGTCAGGTGTGTCCAATTATCCACTTTACATTTCTTGTCCTTGGCATTCAGGATTGGTTAATTGTATTACCATTTACACCTGTGTGGTTCTCAATTGGCTTCTGCTGAGTCAACCTGACTCTCACATACATGTTTTATTTCACTTACTGTATAACCCATGTTGCTTTTTTCTTAACACTTTAAACAAGTAATATCCTTCCCTTTTCATCTCTGAGCCATTCTGAAAGACTAAAATGTCATCAAGTTCATATTATAAGGTTAGAGACTGAAAACACAGATTCACAATCAAACTACAGGTGACAGGTCAGATTCAAAGTGGAGTAACTTATCTATCGTTCCAAGTGAGAGACATGGGTTTCACATTCTTCTTGAAACTGACTAGCAAATAAAGTGTACATACTATGAGTTTTATTCAAGAAATAATAACCCATCCAGTTTTAGAGATGGAGCTGAACATTGCTGCAGGCTAACATATTTAAATTACTATTTGATACTGATGGGTGGAAAAAAATCTTTTGAAATATATTGCACTGAAGCAATCTGAGTTTTCTTCAATCAGCTCAGTTATATCCACTGAAAAGAAGTAGTGTGCCATTAAGTCTGCCAGAATAACTTCCCATTATCTGTAAAGGAGGTAGCCCTTTGGTCTTATGGATGGTATGCTGACCTCTTCACTACCATCCAAAAGATGACTATAGAGCTAGATGAAAGGCTCAAGCTCAGAGGCATAGAAAAATTCTGTGGTTTAAAACAATCCAATCTTCTTTCCAAAAAGACTCAGTGGGAACCCAACTGATCCAGCAAGGTATATCAAGTCTATTGCAACTATGTTATACTTACAACACTGTGTGCGTTAGTGATAGACATCAGCAAGTTTACTCCTTCTCCCTTCAGGACCATCTTACTCTTATATAGTGGGTGGGCTGTTCACTTACAATATTTAGAACTTCGACACATATCTTTTCCATCTACCAAAAAGTCTCCCCTGCCAGAAGAAAGCAATGGAATTTGGTTTCTTCCTTACACAATGTATCAGAACATGATTTTTGCTTAGATGCTGTATCGTTACCAGGGCAAATATAGCACTAAGTTAAATAGTTGATCTTTTTCATTGTTTGCAAAGCCTGCATTATGCTACTAAAAAAAAAAATACTGGAAGCTGAAAGGCAGATCTGTTGGACTGGAAGAGGTAGTCAGAAAGAACTGTATGAGGTAGAGACATAGGACATGTCTACACTGGCCAAATGAACCAGCTTTCTCCTCCCCCCCCCCCACACGCTTATGTTGTCCTGTCTTCACAACTCAGGATTAAAGGCCTGATTCAACTGCTGACTGTCTCCATGTGGGAAGGGCAGTTCCCCAGTGAATCTGAATCATCTCTGCATTACTCCAAAAAAATTAAAAAATCACAACTTTCTGCAGATCTCCCCAGAAAATCCAGGGCATTCCGAAGTGATGTCAGCAGTACCGAAATAGTCAGATACCATTGATTCTGCACCTACCAGTACTCAAGTAGACATAGGACATTTTCTCCCACCACATGTTACATTGGACTTCTCACTGGGGTCAGAAAATAAAGCAGATTAATCACTCAGTTGGAGGGATTTTTTTTAAAAAAAAAATCTGCCTGGATGAGGATTACCGTGAGGTTTGTTTATTCTTTGTCCTAAAGAGAAGTTGTTTTATTTTATTTTATTTTATTTTATTTATTGCTATGTTTTATTGTTGGCTATTTTTTTTTCTTTGAGAATTCCGAAAATCCCATTCTTGAAAAGGTGCAGGATAAGAGCAGATGGCATTCTGGCTTCATATGGGATGCATTTGTCCGACCATGGGCGAATGCAATAAAACCCGTTTTAAAAATAAATGTGCCTTTATCCCATTGGGGATAAGGTGCTTTAAAAGAGAGTGTACTAATCTCCAATGTTACTGCTCCTATTATAAAGAAGCAATCTTTTCTTTTCAAAGGCGTGGAGCTTGCCAGCTTTAATGGGCAAACTTTTCCTGGGAAAGTTTTTAAAAACATTGCACTTAGTCTGAGTGGGCAAGAGGATGGCTTAGCCTCCAAGTACTTTGAAAGGAGAAAAATCCATTTATTTTACAAGTTTATATAGCACACACAGAGAGAGAAAGATAGCCCTATGGGCCATACAGAAAAATAAAAACAAAATACAAAATCCACAGAGTAGTGCCACCTTTATTGGCCAGTTAAAATGCATAAAACACATAATGCAAGCTTTCAAAGCTCCACTGGTGTCTTCCTTAGGCAAAATATGTTTAAAATCATACAGGAGAAGAGGGGGAAACAGTGGCAGGGAGAGTCACAAGCCTATATAATAATAATAATAATAATAATAATAAAATAAATAATGTTTATTTATAAGCTTTGCCAAATTAGATCAAAGCGTGTACAACAGGAAGTCAATACAAAGGTACAAAAAAACAAAACATAACAGGCCTCTCTCCCCCTCAAGATGGTGGTCGGAAGGAGGGCTTTTTCTTCTTTCAGACAGGCAGTTGGAGCTTGCCTGCCTCTCTCTCCCCAAGATGGTGGCTGAAGGGAGGGCTTTTCTTCTTATATGTTGTATAGATGTTGTCTCTGCTGTGGTTCAGTTGGTTTGGAGGAATCTCAATGTAGTTTGAAGCCACAACTTTCTAAGACATGTGGGTATCAAGACAAAGAACAGTAAAATTTAAACCACGGTAGTAGTAGTAAAGTAACTCCTCTTGGGATCTAGAAAGTCTCTGTCTCTTGTGAACTCACAGGCCTCTTACATGGGCAGCGAACACTGAATTTCTCAAGAAGTCTCTGTACAGCTACATCTGGAAAATCCTGTAGTTGGTGTATAATTAAAACTCAACCAATTACAATCCAAAAGACGTTTGACCTTTGTCGGAGGTAAAAACCTCAGAGTCCAGTCCCAGTCCTCATTTCTCTCTTGTTTAGATTTCTCCTGTTATGGCTAAATCTGATACCTTCAAATCCAGGAAACATATTTAAGGGTAGCCAGCAAAAGGAAACAAAATCCACAATCTGCAAAAGAGTGATTTCTTTATTAGCCAAACAAAAGTTACTAAACATATAATGCAAGCTTTCGAAGCTCACTAAAAGTTAGTGTTTGAAAATATTAGCTATTGTGAGAAAATCACAGGATAAAAATAATAATAATAATTTTTATTTTTACCCCGCCTTTCCATAAAAAATGATCAAGGCGGCTTACAAGGGTTAAAACATCACTAAGCAATACAGGATAAAAATAATTACAATATTACAATTACAATTACAATATAAAAATTAAAACGTTACTACAAAGGATGTTCTCTGGAAAAAGTTGATGCCATTTTCCTTCCTTTTCAGTGTTAAAAGCCCAGGCATTTCCAGAAAGACTCTTAATTTCAATGCCATCTGGCATGATCTGTCCCTTTAATGAGGCTGCATACTATGTGGGTGTCCTCCATGCTCCATTAAGTGATTATGGAAGGTTACAGACAGTGCAGTCCTATGTATGCCCACTCAGAGGTATGTCTAGGTTGGCCACATGCTCTGTCTGTAGAAGGGCTTTCTGAAGAAAGCCTCTGTTTGAAGATCTCTTCTGTTTTAAGGGATGCCCAGTTTTAAAACCCAGAAGAAGGAAGGAGAACAGTGGTTGTAAAGGTAAACAGAATAAGTAGGCATGGGGCCACTTTGATATAGACTTTCCTACCACTGTTCTATTTAAATTATAGAATTAATGTATTGAGTCAAATATATATACTCTATATATATACTCTAAATATAGTCTATATAGATTATATACTCTCTCTATATATGTAACATAATGTATATATTCTTCTGTATATATTTTTTTTTACAAATTAATGTCCTCATCTTTCCTCCTTGCCCTTCTCTTTTTCCTCTGTGATTCTTTTTCTTTCCTTTCTTCCTTCCTTCCTTCTTTATTTTTGATGATACATAAGCAGCCACGCTAAGTAAGATCTTGAATTCTTTGGAGTTATTCTCAGGTGCTGCCACACTGCAGAAGTTTGACACTGCTGTAACTGTCATGGCTCCATCCTAATGAAGTCCTGGAATTTGTAGTTTGTTGTGGTACCAGAGACAAGGCTAAATATCATTCAAAAATACTAATATCAGAATTCCATAGCACTGAGCCATGGCAGTTAAAGTAGTGTCAAAATGCATGAATTCTGCAGTCTAGATGCAACCTCAGACAGGTTGATCTTGCATCCTGAATAGTTTAAGAACATTAGGGTTCTGAAACTATGATTAAGGACTACTAGCATGGGGATGAGGCTCATTTTTTCATAAGTGGTATGTATGGATGTTACTGGGAGGAATCTCTTCAGAGACAACTCTGGCTTTCTAACGGCCATGATCCAGTCCCAGAGGGCAAGTGCAGTGGACTAATAAGAATACTGGACTAGGAACAAGAAAACCTGGGATCAGATTAGAACTGTGCATCTGATTTAGACCAATCCTGGATTTCAATCAGATTTGATCATTTCCTATTATTATTATTATTATTATTATTATTATTATTATTATTGATTGGATCATTTCCAGTTGGGTCTAAATCAGTCCAACACAATACAAGCAAATTTTTCAATCTGGAGTTGCCAATGTGGGGCAAAGATTTCAGCAGCATTATCCAGTTGTTGTATTTTGGAGACAAGATAGTGAAGTCTTGCTAGTTCTGTATTAGCAGGAGGAATAGTTTTGATAGGAGTTTAATAGAGCTTAGTTAGGCAGCCAAAAAGACAAACAAATGAGTCCTTGAACAGATCAAGCCTGAAATACTCCTAGTAGCCCAGATGATTAACCTGAGGTTGTCATACTTTGGTCACATCATGAGAAGGCACATCATGAGAAGAGGAAGAGCACATGCCAGATGGCTAGACTCAATTAGGGAAGTCATGGGTCTGAGTTTGGAGGACTTGAGCAGAGCAGTGGAGGATAGGGGTTCTTGGAGATGTCTCACCCACAGGGTCACCATGAATTGAGGTTGACTCAAGGACAGTTAACAACAACAACTAATCACTTTTATATTTCTCCTTACTTCATTCTACAAGTACTAAACCTTCCTAATCTTGACCTTTTCCCAGTTAATTCCTATCTTGACTTACTCTATATTGGTTGTTTATTTTAGTAAGTGCTTCTATTGATCTCAATATTATTAATAGTTATGTTATTAGGCAGTAGCATTTTATCTATTAATTTATCTCCCCTGCTGCTTTGGTCCCAGTTTTTTTATATTAGGTTTTGGATCAATTGACTTCAGTATTCAGTGTGCTTGTGTGTATGTGTGCATTGTACTTGTTTGCTGTATCTATCTCTGTGGAGAGCCGGCACAGTGTAATGGCTTGAGTGCTGAACTATTGCTCTGGAGACCACTCAGCCATGGAAACCCACTTGGTATTACTGGGCAAATTACACTCTCTCAGCCTCAGAGGAAAGCAATAGCAAACCCCCTCTGAACAAATATTACCAAGAAAACCCTGTGACAGATGTGCCTTAGGGTCAGTTGTTATAAATCAGAAATGACTTGAAGGCACACAACAACAACCGCTGTCTTTGTGTATCAATTGTATATGCGTTAGTTTCATGGTTACCTGAGATTCTACACAGTTGAGCATGCCAGAAGAGTTTTGCATGCAGAACTCCATTACAGCTTCCCTGTCAATACCAACAGGACTCACGGTACCACTGAGATAGCTGTCCCCAATGATCATATTATTGCTGCTGGGAAATAGAGGGGATTAGAGATATACCTGGTTATGTTCCTATAGCCAGAAAGAGACCAATGACACCATCTCCAGAGGACTTGTTTTATCTTGGTGGAAGATATCCTTGGTTTACCTCTGGTTATATGAGCATGGCTAGATATTCCTCTGATCCTCTCCACTCTTCAGCACCAACAATGAAATGGCTATTGAGGGTAGTTATAGCAGCCCTGCTCTCTGCTTTTTCAAGGCAGGAGGAGAGAATACTAACCTTTGCAACAAGCACAAGAAAAATATAGACTCAAACATGGAATGACACTTATATATGTTGCTAACAAGGTGCCGATCACAAGAAACTTGTTTATGTCTTGATGCTCAGGTGGCATATTTTTCAGAGTCCCTTCCACAGAAAAATAGCACTCATATTAGTAAACTCTAGATTCACTACTGAAAACATGGAATGCAACTAGCACAAGAACCACTGTATCTGCCCATTTTCTATTTGTCAGTTTTAACCTTGTCTGAAACAATTTCTGTATTCTCATGCACTTGTCTGAGGAAAAAGTTGTATTTTTAAGTTCAAATTTTAGAAGGGAATGAGAAATATAGTCCTATATTTATTTCCCTCCAATTTTTCAGCATTATTCCTTTCTATGGTATGTGTGTGTATGGGGAGGGGGGGGCAAACACGACTCCATATTCAGTGCATTTATTTGAAAAGAGATATGAGTTATGCTTATTTTGTTTCCTAGTACAAATCAATGAGCAGCACAAAAACTAGGAAGATTTGTATTCATGGACACAGTGTGTCAGATTTGGTTGAAATGACTCCAAACCAAATCAGGCTTGAATACAAACCACATAATCAGATCCTAAACAAACTGGAAATCCATGATACAGCCCTATTTTTAATCATCATTGCATGATGATTGGCCAGTCAGTAGAATTCAAAGATATAGTTGTATTAGTCTGTAGAATCAGTCTACTGAGAGATGTTGTAGCACTTTTGAAACTAACTGAAGTAAAGAAGTAGGAAGCATGGGCCTTTGTAAACTAAAGTCTGCTTCCTCAGATGCTACCAAGGGTGCTAAGGTTAGGGTGCTACTAAACTGTACCTTGTCTCTTTCCCCCCATGATCATGACATATGATTTATGATCATGGCAAACTGGATGGTAGCTTAGGTCTGAGACAGACTGCCCAAAATTGGCAGTCTGCAGGTGCCCGTTTTAATTCCAGAGGAATGCTGCAACTGCCACACTGCGTGATGTCCCTCCACAGTAAAAAGAACCCAGTTCTTCCTGGTTCTTTTTGCAGCACCCAAGTTACATTGCAGGTGCATTACTGGCACACTTGTGATGTAATCAATGCACAGTGATGTGTGGACGCTGCGTGTCCCTTATGTCAAGATGATGGCGCCCGTGTGGACGGGATGCTGCCATTAGGTCACCCCCCATTACACACTAGGGTTCCGGACCGTGCAGTTGCTGTGCGATCTGGAACCCTAGTATCTCTGCCGCCACACCACTTTTGGCCCATCTGTCTTGAGTCTTAGATAGCTTTAATAGGAGCTTGGAAAACAGTGCATAAAGAAAGGTCTGTCAATATTTATACCAATATCACCTAGCTCAGACAAGCAGAAAGAGTGATTGTAACCTGGGTGTCCATAGCATGAATAGCACCCTGAGAGGAATTTATGAACCAGCACTAGCAGAGAGATGCTGATGACATAAAGGCTTAGAGTGTTGCTGATGTGTGCCTTTGAGTCATTTCCAATTTATGGCAGCCCTAAGGCACACCTATCTAGTTTTCTGGGCCTGAGAGTGGGTTTCCATGGCTAAGCAGGGAATCTAATCCTGGTGATTAGAGTCATTGTCCAATCCTCAGACCATTACACCATGTCAACTCTTAAGCATTGATACGCAGGGTGATATTATGTTTGACCAGTGTTTTGACTTTTGTCACAAAGAGGGATGAAGAAGTGAGAATCTCAAATAAAAAACAAATTGTGTGATGATGACCTGGACTTCATAAAGAAACTATTTTGCATCTGAGAAATGTATCTGAGGAAATAGACTTTAGTCTATGAAAGCTCGTGCTGCCAACTTCTTTCTTTCAGGTAGTCTAAAAGGTGTGACAAGATCTCTCCACATATTGGCCATTCAGTATGTGTAAGCCTAATCTTCCTCACAGGATAGCTGTAGGAATGGTAGTGATGGAAAGGAACCACCTGATCCACTTGGAATAACGCTGGCATACAAATATAGTGTTTTAAAGATGGTGAGCCAACATGGTGTAGTGGTTTGGACACTGGACTAGGACTATGGATACCAAGGTTTGAATCCCTGTTTGGCCATGTAAACCCACTGGGTGATCTTGGTCTTTCAACCTTCAGGGAAGACAAAAGGCAAACCGCATCTGAACAAATTATGCCAAGAAAACCCTAGGATAGATTTGCCTTAGGATTGCCATAGGTTGGAAATTACTTGAAGGCACACAACAACAACAACACAAATGTAGTAATATTTTTTGGAAAAAAGAAGACAGTGAGCTTGTCAGAGAGTTGCCACTTGGTGAGGGAATGAGGAAATGGTTGGTGTGCAGATCTGGGTACCTTGCCAGGTTGAGATTTTTCCTAGGTAAATAATGTCTAAAGAGGTAATAAACTGTGCATTCAACGTGGTGTATGTTTTATGAAAAAGTGCATATTCTTGTATTTAAAGTATCTGAATAATTTTAAATCTGCTTAATAATATTGGATATTTTATCCAGGTGAGCTGTATGAATGTATATTTGAAAATACTGCAAGTATCAGCTCTGACAGAGAGAGAGAGAGAGAGAGAGAGAGAGAGAGAGAGAGAGAGAGAGAGATGCAGAAGTAGAATTTGAACTCTCACAAAAGCAAATATGATTCCAGTATAAGGGAAAAGCTTCAACAATATGAAGACACTGCCTACTCCACTGGTGTCCATTACATTCCTCCCCCCCCCTTTTTTTTTTTAACTTTGTCTGATCTGGCTACATTTTACAACAAATAAGAGGTGTATCCTGACTGAGGTGGCAGTATAATTCACAAGGTATCATGTGCCTTAATAGCTTGATTACAGATTGTGTGTCTGAAGAATGCCACCCCTTGGAGTTCTTTTCTTTGGCAGCATTTCTTGATTACTGAATTTCTCGTAAAGCTCATTTACTGAAATAATTAGAGACTATTTGCTCAGATCCACTTTGCCAGAATAATCTCCTTTACAAATTGCCACTCTAAAATCATTCAGGCTCTAAAAACTTTATCAGAAAGAAGAAATGCAATATAAGTTTTTTTTAAAAAAAAAATACATGATAATCTTTTGATGAGGATTGGACAGTGTGTAATAAGCTTAGCTAGTGGAGCTCTTAGGGGCTGCTGACTGGGGAAATGGAGATTAAGACTTTCTGCTATGAGCCCTGGGTGATGGCATTTTTCTATCTTTTATTAAATGTTCCAGGAGACGAAGATGATTTGTCATTTAACCAATTCACAAGCAAGTAAAAACTATTTGGCATCCATCTTCTGACATCTTGCACTGTCAAGCACCACACAGGAGAGTTTAAAAATGACAAGAATACAGGATGATAGAGAGAGAGATTGAGAGTGATTTGGTGGCAGGCCAGTGGTGGATCTTACCAGTTATTCAGTTCAATGAATAGTTCATGAAGCCCATCAAAGTACTATGAACAAAAAACAGAAGAACGGGGCAGTGGCAAGTTGAAAAGTAGTGGGTTTAAATTACAGCTAAATAGAATAGGACTAAATGTTAGTAGAGAATAAATGTTTAAAGCAAACATATGTAACAGTATGTAGAAGTGAGGAATCTCTGGCCCTCCATATGTTTAACATTCAATTCCCAGAAGGCCATGCCAGCATGGCCAACAGGAAGAGATTATAGGAGACATAATTGAAAACACATGTTGAGCCAAAGATTCCCCAGTTCAGATATAAAGGCACATTGTATAAAAGTACAGTACCATCCAAAATCCAGAAGACAGTGATAGCTTTATTGGGCCAACCAAAATGTGCATGATACATGTTGCAAGCTTTCAAAGCTCCACTGGCTTTTTCATCAGGCAAAAGTGTTAAAAATCATACAGGGGGAAAAATATGACAATGTTAGTAATAGGTCTGCATCTTGTCAAGATGTTGTAGTTGTTGGCCACAGTTCAGGTGCAGTTTTGTTGCATCTAGGTATTCCTGTAAATCTTGCCATGAAAACCCTGTGATAGGGTCACCCTAGGTCATAAATTACTTGAAGGCATGCAGTAACAACAACAGCAGCAACAACAACAACAACGTATTTCAACTGTGGGACAACCAAAGACAAATCAAGGGAGGAGAATGAAATGCATAAGATGAGGTTGCCAGTAAGCACTCTGAATTGGCAAACACCATGGAAGGTGGCTACCTACCCCGATCCCTGACTCAATATGCCAGGTGAGTTGGGAACTGGTCCCATGAGAAAGGTCAAGCTGGTGACAGGAGGGAAGTCCTATCCCACCCCTCAGACTGAAAGGAACCTGCTCATCCAGTCATAATGATCTGGGAAATATAAACAGCATCTGGACTGCACCTTTCTTACAGAAGAAACCATAGGTAGTAGGGTGGGTCTTTCCCAGAACTTCAGCCTATGTTTCACAATAGGACGCTATCTATTCCCAGTAACTTGATGCAGGAGGAGACCAGAAGAAGTGGGCTGTGTGTATGAATCTACTGTGTATTGAGTTCAAAAATTTAAGGAACTATCCAAGGTGCTAAATCTGATCTTGGAATAGTATTGAGAATCTTGGATGTTTCCTTTTAACTTCTTCTGAAGTGGATTCACCACCCCTCTGCCATGGAGGCCAGTGGCTGCCACTAAGATTGACCTAGTGAAAAACAAAGTGACAAAATCTCCAATATCCCTACAGGTGGAACTACCATAATGTCTTTATGGAAAGAAAATGAGCTTTACTGGAAAGCCCACTGGAAGGGGAGGAATAGATAGCACTCTATTCCACAAAAGCTTCTGCTGTGGGGACCAGTCCAAAGTAAAGTAACAGAGGACTAAATAAATAACCTCACTTATCTGTATTTCTGTCTCTTTGGAGACAGTGCAGTGCAATGCTCCCTTGCCAGCCAACAGGGTCCCTGCAATAAAAGTAACAAAAGCTGGATATTTCATAGAGAGAAAGCCACTTTAGAAGGTGGACATAAGACTGAAGAAGCCAGGGAAGAGAAGCTGATTTACCCTTCGCTTGACATGTTTCTACTGGAACTGCACACTTTTTAAAAATATATAAATTCCAGAAAACAAACCTTGATTTTGCCATTTTATACGAAGAGCACTTTTTTTAATGAGACTTGAGCATCCACAGATTTTGGTATCCATGGGGGGGGTGTGTGTGTGTGTCCTGGAACTAAATCCCAGCAGATTCCAAGGGCCCACTGTACATAAAACTACTAGTGGCATCAGGAATTCTCAACATGTTAGGAATCATGCTCACAGAAACAGATGTATGGACATAAAATCCATGCACCTTTACATCAACAGTACCCCTTTTCAGCTTTTGCTAAACATGTAGCTGTCAAGCACCATCCCAGCAAATGAGATCTTGTTTCTTCTCCTAGCATTCAGTAAACATATGGATGAATTTAAGAAAATAATAAAACCTGAGAAGAATTTCAGGCAAAAACAAGCTAGCATTTAACACAGCACAGAACAAAGCACAATCCCCAGCAGGAAAATAGTACTGTATACTGAACTGAAACCTCATGCACATTTTCTCTTTGCTTGCTAGTTTCCCCTGTTTTCTCCTAATACTTAGAAAACTGAAGCACTGTAAATTTCCAAGTTAAGGTATGGCAAGCATTTGATTTCAGTGGAGCATCATTTATTTAGGACTGCTCTTCATGTTTGTGGATTACTACAAGTGGTTTCAGAGACAACATAGTGTAATGATTTTAATGTTCATAGAATCATAGAATCATAAAGTTGGAAGAGACCACAAAGGCCATCCAGTCCAACCCTGTTCCATGCGGGAACTCACAATCAAAGCATCCCTGACAGATGGCCATCCAGTATTGGTTTAAAGACCACCAAAGAAGAAGACTACAACTCTGGAGATCAGGGTTCGATTTCTGATCAGCCATAGAAACCTACTAAGTGGCCTTGGGTAAATCACAGACTTTCAGCCTCAGAAAACCCAGTTATAGGTTCACCTTGAGGTTGCCATAAGTCAGAAATGACTTGAAGGAACACAACAGCAAACAACAAGTAATTTATTAATGTTGCTGAAACCACTGAGTATAGAAATGCTTAAAATTAACTAGATGGTCCCTATGAAATAAAGTTTACACAATATTCAAGCTATACAAATCTCATTGATGACCAAATTGTAGATATGTAACTCCCCCTCCCTCATTTTGCACTTGAACACATTTGAATCCCAATTTCTGTCACACCATACACTAGTGCCAACTGGGGATCCAGTTAAGGTCCAACACACATAATATAAGGTAGGTGAGGTAAAGCAATATATACAGTTGGGTACTGCTCACAGTAATGCGAAATGTATACTGTAGTATGGATGCATACTGTTACAGGGCTGGCTGTCCCACTTTGTGTATGACATTTATGTGGTGGGTTTCTGTGGACTTCTCCGAAGGCCTCATGGTTTACCTGTTTGTTAATTAGTAACATAGCTGTTTGTTTTTTAAATGTCGGCCATATAGTTGGGCAGCCTTATCCGAAGTGTTTTGAATCATTACGCTCAGCAAGAGAGGGAAATGAAAAGATGATAATTTGTTGAAGTGGAAGATAAGCATTTCAAAGTACAAGTTAATGCTACCTCTTGAAGGACACTGGGGCTCCGTTTGCTGTAATTTTCAGTCTCAAGAGGTTCTCTCCATATCCTTGGCATTAAGATTCAAATATATGATAGATGCCAGCTGTTGATCTCTTTTGCAATTACACTGTTACTTGTGAAGTAAACAAACCTCACTAGAAGCCTTTAAATGTCACGTGTTTCCTGCTTAGTCATTTCTGTGAGCCTGGCAGCTTGTATGCAACATGCTGCTTCTTTCACTGTCATGGGCACTCATTCCGAGGACGGCTTGCAAATCCTTGAGAGTTCAGATAAACTTTTCTCATTCTAACTGAGCTGGAAGAATCTGTGAGCAAAAAGTCTTTTTGGAGAAGGGGCAAGAACTAGTTGAGATGCAAGCTTGTTTTTTGTTTTGTTTTTAAAGCCATTTGATTGTGGTTCTGTTGGAAAGTGGCAGATGGGAGTCTGAAGAAGGTTTGTTATTCATGAGAAGCAAATAATCAGCAGTGATTATAGTAGTTATAGCCTAGATGTTTCAGACACCAGGTTGCTTACCCCATTGAAGGTTCAGCTCATTTCTCTTATAAATTTTGGTGTGCCTTAAACACTTTCTTCTCCTATACTGATTATGAAGAATAATTCATCCATAGGAAAATTCAGTCTGGGTCGGAAATTTGATCCGGGAATGTTTATGCTTCAGTACTTTGCAATTAAGACAGAATGCTGAATTCTGAGATGTGTACAGTAGTACAGTAGTATTAATCCTTGAGTAAACATGTATAGGTTTACACCATTGCAATACTTCACAAAAGATAGCTAAAAAGATAGTTTGTTGTTGTAGTGGTTGTTGTTGTTTTGCTGTTGTGTGCCTTCAAGTCATTTCCAAGTTATGGTGACCCCAAGACGAACCTATCATGGGGTTTTCTTGACAAGATTTGTTCAGAGGAGGTTTGCCATGACACATGTACAGTATAAACTAGGTCTAGCTCAAAGGGGTGAAGGACTATTTGAAGATAAATGGGTGCTGGGGCTGAGGCAGAGGCTTAATCAAAGCATAATTGAAATCCAGAGAGCTTTACTACCAGGTACTGAGACAAGCTGTTAGCAGCCATTTCTCTTTTGTTAAGAGGAATGGCTATTAACAACTTAGCTAAGTGGCTGGCACTTGTCTGAGCTAGGTCATATTGGTATACCTTTTGATTGACCTTTCCTCAGACACTGGAGATTATCACATGGGCATTATCCCATCCTTGTCCCATTCCTGTCCCATCCTTCCCATGGATTCACAGGAAGGACTTTCAGATGATGTTATGCAGATCCTGTCATTAACTCGATTGACCATGATTGTGCCAAAGACTTACAGATGATGGTGCATAGATCCCATCATTAACCCACCAATAACCCATCATTAAAGTGACATTGGCCTGCATTTTACAATAAAAGAAGTTTGTGTTGTTGTAATGCTGCTTTAATGACAGGTTAATGGTGGGATTGACACTACGATTTGAAAGCCTTTCATGCTATCACAGGCATGGATAGGTTAATGACAGGATAAGGGTGGGGGAGCAATCCCGTCACTATCCCTTCTGTGTGATAATCTCCACTGTCCTCTAGGTTCCTTTTAAAGCCATCTTTAAAGTCTTAAAGCCCTTGTGTTAAGGGGAACAGGAGAAAAAGAGAGATCTATCTATTTACAAGCAGCCTGGCTGGTGCTACAAAACTGTGCCTTGCCTCCCCCCACCAATGATCATGACATATGATTTGTGATGATGGTCAAACTGACTGCTAGCTTAGATGGCTTTAAAAGGAGCTTGGAAGACAGTGTATGAGCAAACGTCTGTTAATACTTATACCAGACTCACCTAGCTCAGACAAGCAAAAAGAATTATTGTAACCTGGGGGTTCATAGTGTGGGTAGCACTGAGACAGGAATTTATGAATCAGCACCAGCAGAGAGATGCTGGATGACACAGAGGCCTATACTGTTGCTGTTGTGTACCTTTAAGTCATTTACAAATTATCACAGCCCTAAGGCAGACCTATCATGAGGTCTTCTGGGGCTGAGAGTGGATTTCCATGGCCAAGTGAGGGCAATGATTCCTGGTGTCCAGAGTCATTGCCCTATGCTCAGACCATTACACCATGCCAGCTCTTAAACATTGATACTCAGGGTGATATTATGTTTGACCAGTGTTTTGACTTTTATCAGAAAGAGGGACAAAGAAGTAGGAGTCCCAAAGAAAAACAGTATGTGATGGTGATCTGGAGTTGATACAAGGCTGTCACCTATTTTCAGACTTGGAAGAGGACATTTCTGAACTGCAGTTCCCAAAGCCCTCCAGCCAGCCTGGTCACTGGCCATGATTGTTGTGGGATCATGCAAGTTAAGTTCCAAAAAGGTATCCCCAAAGCTTTTCTATAATCTCTACAAAGAATCTTGTGACACCTCAAAGACTAACACATTCATTTGGACATCAGCTTCCCTATGGCAATTATTATGGCATAACAATTATGCCATACCACTTGCTTAGATGGTTTGCAGACAGAGAAACCCTCTGTCACCATGCCGTGGTTACTCCTTAAGTAGCCAAAGAACTCATGGTTGTTTTCACAACTAGTATTGGTGCTGCCCACAAAACAGGGTTGCACAGCTCAAAGGCAGGTTCATCTTTTCCTGTATTATTTTGCCTAAGCTGTTGCCTAAGAAAACCTTATGAAATTCATGGGGTTGCCAAATGACAACAGGCAACTTGGAAGACACGTAGATACACACAGCAGACAAAATATTGTATATACTCATGTATAAGTAGAAATTTTAGTCAAAAAATTAACCCCCCAAAAAACTGGGTCGACTTATCTATGGATCAATGTAAGTATGGCGCGTTACAAACCGCCCAAAAGCGGGCGGTCTGCCGCCGCTGTCATTAGCTGCACCGAGAAGCCCCAGCGGCCAGACCACGAGGCTTCCCAGCACAGCTTAAAAGAAGCACCAAAATGGCGCTTCTTCTTGGCACCTGGAAGTGGCGCTGCAAGGTGTGAGGTGCGCACTCGCTGCGTCACTTCTGCCGCACCACGTCCGGACGCTGTGCGTCTGAGACATAAAGATGGCAGCGCCCGTGTGGACGGGCACCGCCATTTACTACGTGCTCCGCGCGTACTAGGGACAGGGCCGGTTAGGAAGGTAAGACCCATCCTAACCCTAGCACGCCCCTTTCTAACCCTAGTAAGCACAAAGCGCGTACTAAATGGCCATTTGTAACACACCTATGTAACTCTTATTTTTTTTAAAAGAATCATCACCTGGGGAAAAGCAAGAGCATAATCTCACCTGGAATCACTGAACACCCCCCCCCCCCCCAATTCTCCCCCCCACCCCCCCTTTATTAAAACCAAAAAAATCCCTCCGGGAATTTTGAAAAAAAAAAAAAAAAAAAGATTGGCATTGTTTTCTCTTGCTTCATACTATAGATCCATTGTTCATGCCCCTAGGTTTTACCCTCAATTTATCCATAGGTCATGTCAAAACCCATAATTTTGGTCCCAAAACGTGCCCTCAACTTATACATGAAGTTGACTTATAGTTGAGTATGTATATATGAATAGGCTGTACCTTTCAAGTTTGACTTGTTAACTTGTTAATCAAGCCCTCAGGTAGAGGTGTGTGTGTTTGTGTCTGTGGGTTCTGGAACAGAAAATTGGATAGGAATTCATCCAGAAAAATATAGGTGTGTCCAACAAATTCTTTGAAATGCTTATATGCAGAGAAAGGGCTAAATTTTATGATTATTGTGATTGAAAACATTGTTTTCTAATACACACATCTATGAAGACCTACCCTGTAAAGAGGAATTATATACGCAGTCTGTTCACGTGTGGTGGAAAGAGAAAATCAGTTTAAAATACATAATTAAAACAATCATTACCTTTACCAAAAAATTAAAACAATTGAACTCCAACAGTGGAATGTATTAAGTCCCTTATATTACTTGGAAGCATGGGATCATTGCTATTCATTTACGTAATTTGTTTATATCTGTCTGCAGTAGGATTGTTAAAACTATTCTAAGATTGTACTGATGAGTCTCATTAAACTTAATGGACTGTATCAATTTATCACACAAATTAAAAGCCCTTTTCATAACACCCTTCTGCTTACCCTGTTTATGGCTGGAGAATATTATTGAAATTAATCAAGGACATGTTTCCAGCTTCCCATGTTCTCTAGAAAGTTATGCCTTTCAGGAGATTTTCACATCATTTATCATACTTGGTTGCAGATATCATCAGGGTATAAAACACACAAACACAAAATATACTATAGTAGTAGTAGTAGTAGTAGTAACAATAACAATAATTTTATTTCTTATCTGCCTCTCCTCATGGCTTGAAGAGAGTTACATAATGGTTACAACAAAATCATTACATAAAGTACACATATTAAGCTACATCTCTGCTCAATATTTATATTACAATATGTAGGACAATAATTAAATATAAAATTTATGTTTAAAATTCATGATTAACAACTGCCTGGATAGGCCTGCCAGAAGAGATAGATCTTCAAATGTGTTTTATATTCTGACAGCTCATTTAGCTGTCAGATCTTTTCTGGCTTGTCATTCCACAGTCTTGGGGCAGCTGATGAGAAGGTCCTCTGGGTAACGGCTGCCAGTCGGATTCTTGCAGGCTGCAGCAACTGCCCTCCAGAGGACCTCAGTGTTTGGGGCAGATAGTATAGGAGAGGGTGATCCTGTAGATAACCTGGACCCAAACCATGTAGGGCTTTAAAAGTCAAAACCAATACTTCATACTTTGCCCGGAAACTGATTGGCAGCCAATGGAATGTCTTGAGTATGGGTGTAATATGTTTATTCCTGGATGTTCCCAAAACCAATCTGGCTGCCATAGTTTGAACCAACTGAAGTTTCCAAATTTGGCACAAAGGTAGCCCAATGTAAAGCACATTGCAGAAGTCCAACCTTGAGGTTACCAGCACGTGCACCACTATCTTTAGGTCCTCCAGATTTAGGAAGGGGTGCAGCTGGCATATCAACCGAAGCTGATAGTAAGCACTTCTGACCGTCGCATCTACCTGGGCTGACATTTGGACAGATGGATCCAGGAGCATTCCCAAGCTGCGAACACAGTCCTTCAGGGAAGTGTAACAACATGCAGAACTGGTTGACACACCCCCATTCCCAGATTAGAACCCCTGATGACAAGCACCTCTATTTTGTCTGAATTAAGTTTCAATTTGTTTTTCCTCATCCAGCCCATTACATCCTCCAGGCATTCATTCAGAGGAGACATGCTATCTTTAGCTGAGGCTATTGTGGAAGGTATGGAGAAATATATTTGGGTGTCATCAGTGTATTGATAACACCCCGCCCCATGCCTACAGATGATCTCTCCCAACAATTTCATGTAAATGTTCAAAAGCATTGGAGATAGAATGGCACGTTGTGGGATGCCATATAACAGCTCCTTTTTTGAGGAGCTACTATCTCCAAGCACCCCCATCTAGAACCTGCCTGAGAGGTATAACCAGAACCACTGCAGCACAGTGACTACAATTCCCAAACCCTGCAGGTGTTCCAGAAGGATACCATGGTCAATGGTATTGAAAGCCACTGAGAGGTCTAAAAGCACCAACAGGGACATACTCCCCTTGTTGGTGTTGAGATGAAGATCATCACTAAGGCTCCCATAGCAGTCTCAACTCCATATCCTGCCCTAAAACCGGTTATGAGGAAGACACATTCATGTAAATTGCCACTTTCTTCAAAACCTATTGAGTAACCACTAGCATTAAGGTTTGTCAACCACTGTGTATATTTTAAAGAGAGAGGTGCCATCACAATTCCCATGGTTCATATTATTTATTCTGTTATCTATAAAGTGCGCCCGCACCAGACGCAGCCTTGAGCATACGTGCTCAAGCCGTAGGGCGCACGCGGGGCGAAAGGGGCGGCGCGTCCCATTCAATTGAATGGGCGTGCGTGCCCGTTGTGCCCTGCGCGCGCCCGCGCCACCGCGCCACCGCACACGAGCCCCATTGTTTCCAATGGGGCTCGAGCATAGGCGGAATTTGCCTTACGCGGAGGGATCCGGAACGGATCCCCCGCGTAAGGCAAGGACGCACTGTATTAGAGTATAAAATGGAGCATACATTCTTATGTTGGCCTGTATGACACTATAACATAACACTTCAGCAGCACAGTTGGGGGCAAGTGTTCTTTTGGCCCTGCCTCAGAAGACCTGCGTCCCCACACCAGGTGTCACCCTGCAGGGACACCACTGCCTCCTAGATCCTGAATGAGGCCCTCCTGATTCCAGCTACTAAAGTGGCCATTTCTTTAGAAGACAAGAGCTTTTTTTTTAATGTAGCTGCAGTAACACTTCTTATTGTTGTATGCCTTCATACAACAACAAATAAGTAATTTCTGACTTATGGCAGCCATAAGACGAACCTATCATAGGGTTTTCCTGGCAAGATTTCTTCAGAACAGGTTTGCCATGGCCTTAAAATGTATATTTGACAAATATACATCTTATCTGAAGTTAAGCATTACTGCAGCTACAATGCTCTGAGGTTCAAGAATCCTCTAATAGTTTACACTAAATTCTTATTTTTTTTTTTAAAAAAAAAACCAAAGTGCTGAAATACATATTTTTATAAGACTTTATGTTTTGTATTAATTTAATGTGGATTATTAGAGGAAATCATGAACCGCGGTGTGTATTAAGTTCTGTGAGATGTTAATTGAACAATTATTTAAATCTTGACTTGTAATTATTTTTTTCAATTATCTGCAAATATTGCTGCTTTTTACATTATATAACATTTGTTTTGATGCTATTTTGATCAAGGTTTTACTATGGAAAAGTGGCATACAAACAAACATGATGTGGATGATACTGAACTCAAGCTCTGGTGTGTATTTTTAGATATCTGAAGTAGGATCTCAACCTTTGTGAAAATATCCTTTCTGGGAGAACTGTACTTGTAGCTCATAAAGACACAGGAACTCTGTGAGGAAAATAGTCAAGGGAATGTGCAAAACACCTTGGGTTACAGGTCATACGCGCATGCCCTGCATGCAAAGAATATTAAAAAAAAAACCCAACTCATCACATTAGGATTTTCTGTCTATAAAGCATCTTTAAAAGCAAGACTTCTGAGCGGGAAATTAGCAGTGGGTGTATATACAGCATATAACCCATCAGATGATGATGATTTTTATTTCTTTCTCATCTCTCCTCAGGGCTGAAGGTGGGGTACAGCATGTTAAAATAACACAATTAAAAACACATAAACATAGTTAATATAAAATACTATAAAACCATTAGAATACACTCATAAGAGCAGATGTACAATTTAAAAAGTCATGATTTAAATTGACTCAGTAGGCCTGCCAAAAGAGATCTGTCTTTAATGCTGTTTTAAATGCAGTCACCATTTCCAGCTGTTGTATCTCTTCCAGCAGGTCATTCCATAGTCTTGGGGCAACAGACAAAACAAGTCATCTGGGAAACCATTGCCAGTCTAGCCCTGGCCAGTTGGACCAAAACTTTTCCCAAAGGACCTGGGTGTACATAATTTGTATGACCTGGAGAACATGTCTTAGCAGAATATGGCCACTCACAGAGAGAGAGAGACCAGCCAGAAAGAAAATAGATGAGGAAAGTTGAAGAGTAGCAGCACTGGGATAAGGGGAACAAGAGCATTTCTAATCCGGGTAAAATTGACAAAGGCTGAAGCTGGGCAGTTTCACAACTCCTGCGCAGGGGGGAGGTTGCACAAATATTTATTTTATTTTATTTATTAAAATATTTATTTCAAAAGATCACTAGGTAACTTACAATAAAAGTAATTTCAAACAAATAATAATTCAGTTTTTAAAATATTAGTCTATCAATTAAAAATTAGACAATACAGCTGGCCTTCAGTATCCATGGATTCTTCATCCACAGATTCAAGCAACCTTGGTTTTGTCATTTTATATAAGGGATACCATTTTATTATGCCATTGTATTTATTGGGACTTGAGCATCCATGGATTTTGGTATCCATGGGGGGGGGGCAGGTTTCATGGAACTAAACCCCCATGGATACCAAGGGCCCACCGGACACACGTATGCACATATACTATATCTATGAAAATATCTATGGCTTTGATCACATTTTTAGTTAACAAATTTTGAATTTAATTTAGGTCCAAAACACACTGCAGAAATAATCCAGTTTGAGATTGCTTTAACAGTCCTGCATCATTGCAATGAATCCTGAGGATTGTAGTTAATTGTGGCACCAGAGCTCTCTGACAGAGAAGGCTAGATGTCTCACAAAACTACATTTCCCAGAATTCCCTAGCACCGAGCCAGGGCAATTAAAGCAATCTCAAACTGGATTATTTCTGCAGTGTTGTTGTTGTTTTTTGGACCTTATTTCAACATATCTACACTCCTAGACCTAAATTGGAGGTAGGCACCATTCACCTTTATAGATATGAAATTTTGCCCTCCATCAGTTTTAGACACCAATGGTTTGAATCCAATTACTCATCTCAGCCAAAGTAAACCTGTTCAATGAATGGGGCTTGATATACCAACCTTTATGTAAATCTGGTTAATTGTAAGAGTCTATTATAGTTGTGACTAGCAATTGAACTTCAATTATTTTTATTTGTTTTTTAGTCCTCTCAGATTTAATTTGATTATTTGGAAATGACTTAATGGCACACAACAGTAATGACAAATGCAGTAATAATGCTTTTGTCAAGCTGTGGTCAAATGTAAATCATTGACACCCCAAATCTGACAGCAACCTGACAATAAACAACAACCCCCTGCCCACTTGCCATCAACACAGTTGAATGTTAGGGAGGTCTATGCTGAGAAGCCTTATAACAGGACTTAGGAAAGTTGCTTTTTTGGATTAGAAATCCCAGCATCTCCAATCAAGACTATGCTGGGAGAAAAAAGGGGGGGGGGTAACATTTTCAAGCTCTGATTTATATCACACTTGTGTCTTAGCTTGGCCAGTGCTATTGCATTGACAATGAATTTAGTTATAGTTTAGGCCCCACATTGAAAACTGCATCATTACACGGACATTCTTTCTGTAATATCTCTGGGCCAAAAGACTGTATACAACAATGGTGCCTCCATTGTTTGGGCATTTTAGTATAATAGATAAGGAGGAGAAAACGTGCTGTTAAATCCTAGGAGTTTAAACTACTTCTGCTACATATAATAATAATAATAATATTTATTTGTATACCGCCCTCTGGCAAACCAATCCGGGCGGTTAACAACAGTAAAATATAAAATATGACAATTAAAAAAACACTTTATCCCTCCCCCCCTTAAGACAGTATTAAATAGTATAACATATTAAAAATACAATATCAAGGATAAAAACAGCAATTAAAACTAAAAACCCTGATATCCCTCTGTTGATCCTCAACCATCTCTAAGATGGGGCCACGGGAGGAATGAGGGAATCAGGGAACCTGGGAACCTGGGCCAGGATGGTTAATCTGGAAAGGCCTGCCGGAAGAGATCCGTCTTGACCGCTTTTTTAAAGCTGTCTAATGATGTTATCTGACGGATCTCATCCGGCAGGTCGTTCCAGAGTTTGGGGGCGACAGCAGAAAATGCCCTCTGGGAGGTTGCCGCAAGCCTAGATTTTAGAGGCTGCAGTAAGTTCCTCCCAGAGGACCGGAGAGTGCGGGGAGGATTGTACGGGAGGAGGCGGTCTCTAAGATAGTTTGGACCCAAGCCATTTAGGGCTTTAAAGGTGATAACCAACACCTTGTACTGGGCCCGGAAGCTGATAGGCAGCCAGTGGAGGGACCTCAAAACCGGAGTAATGTGGTCCCTCCTAGATGTACCTGACACAAGCCTGGCTGCCATGTTTTGAACCAGCTGTAATTTCCGAGTCAAGCACAGGGGTAGCCCCATGTAGAGTGCATTACAGAAATCAAGGCGTGAGGTTACCAGTGTGTGCACAACCGTCTCGAGATCCCTTACTTCCAGAAAAGGGCGCAGCTGGCGTATCAGCCGAAGCTGATAACAGGCACTCCTGACCGTCGCATTTACCTGATTTGTCATCAGGAGCGACGAGTCAAGGAGCACCCCCAGATTGCGAACACAGTCGCTGGAGGAGAGTGTGACCCCATCCAGGACTGGAGGTTGCAACCCAATTCTTGGTTTCGGGGCCGCTACCATGAGCACCTCCGTCTTGTCTGGATTCAGTTTCAATCTGTTTTTCCTCATCCAGCCCATTACCGCCTGAAGACATTCATTGAGAGAAGAGATGCCATCGGAATTCGAGGCCGACGAACGAGATACGGAGAAATAGATTTGGGTGTCATCAGCGTACTGATAACACCCAGCACCATAACTCCGTATTATCTCACCCAGCGGCTTCATATAGATGTTAAATAACATCGGGGACAAAATAGCCCCCTGAGGAACCCCACAAGTGAGGTACCTCTTACTGGAGCTACAGTCCCCGAGTAGCACCCTCTGAGACCTGCCCGAGAGGAAGGACCAGAACCACTGCAAAGCAGTGCCCCCAATACCTAACCCCCTCAGGCGGTCCAAGAGGATGCCGTGATCTATAGTATCAAAAGCCGCTGAGAGGTCTAAGAGCACCAACAGGGTCACACTCCCCGTCAATGCTCAGACGCAGATCGTCGGTCAAGGCAACCATGGCAGTCTCAACCCCAAAGCCTGTCCTAAAGCCAGTTTGAAATGGGTCTAGATAATCGGCTTCATCCAAGACAGCTTGGAGCTGAAGGGCAACCGCCCTCTCGATCACCTTGCTCAAAAATGGCAGCAATGACACCGGCCTATAATTCTTCATATCCAGGGGGTCCAGGGAAGGTTTTTTCAGGAGCGGCCTAACCGCCGCTTCCTTTAAACAAGATGGAACATGTCCTTCCCTGAAGGATGCACCGATGATATCCGTGAGGAATCTCATCAATGCATCCCCCCCCCCTGGACGGCCAGCCATGATGGGCAAGGGTCAAGAGGGCAAGTTGTCTTCCTCACCTTACCAAGCAGCTTGTCCACGTCATCAGTACTCACAGATTGGAGCTGATCCAGTATGACTACATCGGCGTAGTCACTGGACGCCTCGCCTGTCGACTCTGTTTCAATGGTGGCATCTAAGTCGGCTCTTATCTGAGAGATTTTGTCTGCAAAGAAGTTGTTAAACACAGCAGGCCGTCGTCGGGTTAAGTAAGGGATTTGGCGCAGGGGTCACCTGCGTCATTTCCCTCACCACCTTAAACAGCTCTGCTGGACGGGACTCTGCAGACGCAAAACGTGCAGAGGAGAAGGCTCTCTTCGCTGCACGTATTGCCTCCCGATAGGAACAAAGGAAGTTCCTATGGCGAGTTCTGTCGGATAAGAGTCGAGTCTTCCGCCACCTGCGCTCTAGCCGTCGTCCAAACCGCTTCATCTTCCTCAGCTCTGGTGTGAACCAGGGCCTCCGATTTGGGGCGGGATGGCAAGGGTGCTTGGGAGCGATCATGTCGATAGCCCTGGTAAGATCGGTGTTCCAGGTATTGACCAGAGCATCGACCGGATCACCGGCATTCCCAACCATTAAACCCTCTAAGGCTGTCTGGAATCCAATGGGCTCCATCAGCCTTCGAGGGCGGACCATTCTAATGGGTCCGCCACCCCCGGTGGGGCAGATATTGGCTCTAAGTTTCGTCTTGACCAAGAAATTATCCATCCATGACAATGCGGAGGTACTTACCACCTCCGCCCACGGATATTCCTGTTCCGTACTGAAGACCGCATCGAGTGTATGACCTGCACAATGTGTGGGCCCTTTGACCAATTGGGATAGGCCCATGTTTGTCATGGTCTCCATGAACTCCCGAGCCGCACCTGTTAAACTGGTCTCGAGCGGAATGTTAAAGTCCCCCAAAACTAAGAGTCTGGGGGTCTCCAACAACAGCTCAGAGACCAGCTGTGTCAGCTCGGTCAGGGAGTCTGCCAGACAACGGGGTGGCCGGTAGACTAGCAAAATCCCCAAACTATCCCTGGTCTTCAGGCTAAGGTACATACACTCGAAATGGACTGTGTTCCGGACAGGTATCCTGGCCAAGGTCAGATGGTTCTTATAGACTAGAGCCACTCCGCCCCCCCGCCCACTTCCCCTCACCTGCTCACTGACAGAGTACCCAGCTGGGAGGGCCTGCGCCCATATGGCAGTGCTATCCTCTCCCAGCCAGGTCTCTGTGAAGCAAGCCAGGTCGGCATCTTCATCCAGGAGGAGGTCCTGGATGATATGGGTCTTGTTTTTTACCGACCTGGCATTGCAAAGGAGCAGAGTGAGGTTCTGTGGAATGGTTGGTCTGCTCTCCAAGCCATCCTGAGAAACAGAGGGAACTGAAGACGGGATAGCTTTCAGACAGCGATCCCGTCTTCTTTTGTAACATCTGTTCCCTCTATCCCAACCATACCTCCCGTTCCCCAGCACAACTCCAATGGCCGCCCCTGCCACATTCCCGGCCTCAGGTGAGATGGTGAGAGGTCAAACCCCACTGAATTGGGAGGGTGGTGGTGTTCCCTAGGCCCTCAAGGGAACCCACTGCATCCACAACTCTCCCTCCGCCACAACCGCCGAGCTCTGCTTGAGGAGTCCCAATGGTGTGGGGAAGCTTGCTGCTGCTGCTGCTGCTGCTGGCTCTGGCTTCAGGCTTCTGGCTTCAGGGCTGGAGTGGTGTTCCTGAAGGAGTGTTTGGGGAGGGTATAAATATCTCACCCAAGCCACGCCCCCCCTTTCCTCAGCTGCTGTTGCCTCTGCCTTTGCCTTGCCTCTGCTTAAGTCCCAATGGTGTGGGGAAGCTTGCTGCTGCTGCTGCTGCTGGCTCTGGCTTCAGGCTTCTGGCTTCAGGGCTGGAGTGGTGTTGCAGTGTTAAAATTCCTTAAGTTATTGGCTCTGTTTCTAATTCTAATTTTGGCAACTGCATTGTGTTTCATCCGTTGATGGATTACTAGGCCTGGCTGGTAGCTTGTGTTCATTTTTGGTGGATTTCAACTGGAGCAGTCAATTCTGTGACAATGCAAGCAGGGAGCAAAGTAGATGTTTGCCTTCCTAAGTTGGAAGGAAAGTAGCAAACATATATGGTTCATTGAGTCTCTATTGGCTACTATATCTCATGGATGGCCTGAACTCCTCTTGGTGAATTGTAACTAGGGCAGCAAACAACCATCTCTTTCTGCTTATATGTGGCTGCATTACATGCAGCAGTGTGCCCGCACCATACGGGGGCACACTAGATGTGGCTTCAAGTTTACACTGAAGCTGTGAGACAATAGAATATATGGTACGCACACTGTGAGCACGCACCTCATTGTTTTCAATGGGGCACAAGCATACATGGAATTCCTCTTATGCGGGAGGATCAGAAATGGATCTCTCATTAAGGGAAGGGTCCATTGTAGTATATTGGGTGGGGGGGGGGTTCTGACCCTGGGACCCTGTGGGAGCCATACAGACTGTGGAAAAAGTACCCCCACTCCTGTTATGTGACTGGAAATCTACACCTAGATTTGAAAAATGGGCATTGTTTTTATGTTGTGGGAGAACTGAAGCTATTTCAAGGATGAATTGCTGCCCTAGAGTCTTCCAGGAGAGGTAATCCATCATTTGTTTTAGCCAGAAAAAGACTGGTCCTGGGGTTGAGGGCAACATAGACAGTCTTGAGGGCCACATGTAGCTAAAGGACCACACCTTGCGCACCCCTGCGGAAAGAACATGACTGGTGTGTTCTGTACCATGTCTCTTTACCTATGTGGGCCTAGGCCACTCATTACTCCATCACAGTTAAGTTGTTAGGATCATGTCAGTTCCATTGACATATGATGTGGGGGGGAGGGTGCCCAATATTTCAATTTTATAACATTTGCTGCAATTTACTACCTTTAAATATACAATTTAAAGGTTACAGAACCAAAAGATGAACATTATACAGTAGGTGAACATATGTATCTGAATGTTGTGATGAAGTCTGCACTGAATCCAAAATTCACTATGCCCCCCAAGCTACACTTATCCATCTGTTCCACTGTATATTTTAACAATTCTTTCACATTTTATGGCAGTTTGAAGGATATTTAAACAAGCAGCTACACTGAAAAAAACAACCCCATAAAGAATAAAACCTAAGGAGGTGCTCTGTAATTGTGCCATAAAGGTGATGACATGTTCATTTAAGGATCAAGTCAGATCATTAACATGAAATATAAAAATGGCAGTAGAACCTTTTGGTTTATGCCTTATTTATGGGCCCAGGTATTATGCTTTCATTTCATTTGAGAATTTCTGAAATGATTCTTCATCATTGTTTCCGATCTAGTATTATTTTAATAAAATAATATTAGACACATATTTAAATAAAATTTATAGTAGTAACAGATGTGTATATCCAATGGTTAATAATAATAATAATTTGTTTTATTTATATACCGCTATTCCAAAGATCATAGCGGTGAACAGCAAGTAAGCTAATTAGCAAGTAAGCTAATTTGCCCCCAACAGTCTGGGTACTCATTTTAGCGACCTCGGAAGGATGCAAGCCTGAGTCGAGCTTGGGCCCTTTTGCTGGTCTTGAACTCGCAACCTTGTGGTCTTGAGTGAATGGCTGCAGTACAGGCATTTACCCACTGCGCCACCAGGGCTCCAAAATTTTGTCCTACATTTCCCATTTTGGAGGTCCGGAGTTATGGCAACCCTAAGTGTGACTTGCCCAAGGTCTCCCAGTGGGTTTCCATGGCCAAGCTGGGATTCGAACCCTGGTCTCCCAGTGGCCTACTCCAGTGCTCAAACCACTACACCATGCTGGCTTTTTATTTTATTTTATTTTATTATTTTTTTTTTTTATAGTCTACCTATTGAATAAAGGGAACTTTGTAAGTAAACACACACACACAATTTCAGTGATTCAGTGGATTTATTTCAATTGGGAATAACCCATGGCTTTAGGTCAGAATGTTCAGTTTAACATAGTGGTGCAAATGGGGTGAACATTTTAATTGTCTCATCTAGTAGCATACATTTTCCACCTGCCAACATATGCTCATCCAGTGTAGTCTAGTAGTTAGATCAGCCTTCCCAGGATGGTATCACCATTGGCCATGCTGGCTGGGCATGAAAGGAATTGTAAGCCTGAGGATATGGACAAGATCCCTGGTCTGAGAACCACCTTTTATGTATTTGGCCTGTGACTGGCTGAGGACTGGCTAAGTGGGTAAGGGGAATGGTGAATGTCTTGCTGCAAAAAGGTGGGATTCTTTAAAAAAAGGTTATGGTGAGGCCTTACTTAAATAAGATTCATAGCAGTAACAGAAATGTGCAGTGGACCCTTGTTATATGCTGGGGTTTGGTTTCAAGATCCCCCGTGTATAACAAAATCCGTGTATGCTCAAATCCCATTAAATATAATGACATAGCAAAATGGTGTCCCTTATAAAAAATGGAAAATCAAGGTTTGATATTTGAAATTTATACTTTTTTGAACATTTTCAAACCATGTATTCTTGAATCCATGTATAAAAAAATCCGTGTATAAGAAGGGCTGACTGTATATCCAATGATTAGTCCCAACTAGTCTACCTACCTAGTATTATATTAGAAAATTACCAGCCACTCTGAAATTTCCTTTTTTGGGCAAGGTTCTGGAGCATATAGTGGTCTCTCTGTTCCAGAAGTTCATGGATGAAACAAATTATATTTATTCATTTTGATGTGTCTTTAGGCCTTATTATGGGATGGAGATAGCTTTGGTCAACTTAGTAGATGACTTGTACTGGGGACTGGAGGGGGAGCTTGTCCCTGTTGGTTCTACTAGACATCTCAGTGGTTTTTGATACCATCAACTATGATATCCTTCTGGTACACCTTACTGGGCTGGGACTAGGAGGCACTGTTTTACAGTGGCTTCATTCTTTTCTGGAGGGTCAAGCCAATAAATTAATTCTAAGGAATGTCTCTTCAACACCCTGGCCATCCACCTGTGGTGTCCCCCAAGGCTTAGATTTCCCCCTCTGCTGTTTAACATGTACATGGAATTCTGTTTAGAATTGTTTGGTTCAGTGTCATCAGTATGTTGATGATGTTCAGTTCTCGTTCTTTTTCATCATGTTCCAAGGAAGTTCTTTCCATACTAACCTAATGTCAGGCATCTGCAACGGACAAGATGAAGGTGAAATAAATGAACCTTAATCCAGATAAGACAGAGGTTGTTTTGGTAATCTGAAATCAGATCAAGGAATAGGAATTCATCATGTGCTATAAATGCAGGGATGCAATGTGAAAGTAGTCCTGGATTCAGCTCTGGACCTGGAAGCTCACATTTTGGTAGTGGCCAGGAGTACATTTGCACAGCTAAAATGTGTGTGCCAGCTGTGCCATTCCTATAGATATCAGATCTAATCATAGTAAAACTTGTTATAGTTACATACAGTCTGGATTACTGTAACGTGCTCTACCAAGGGCTGCTTTTGCACAGTTTTTGGAAACTTCAGCTGGTCCAAAAATCTGCAGCCAAGTAGTTAACCAGGGCTGGCAAAGGGGGAACACAGTTACTATGTTGCAACAGTTCCACTGGCTGCTTATTTCTGGGTACAAGTTGAAGTGCTAGTTTGAACAAGATCCCAGGTCTTATACTGAAACAGATTTGAATGACCTTTGCAAAGTGAAAAAGTAGCAACTTCAAGGAAGTTTCAGATATCCTTAGCAAAGTTCAAATAAATTTAAACAAAATGTTCAAAGGGTCTAGGAGATCCAGAAAGGTTTAAATAAGAGAGGCTAACCTTCGGTGATGGGGGTGAGAAAAGTTGAGCATCTTATCTCATGCCAGTGGATAATAGAATAGCCCTGCATATGCAGCCCTTGAGAAGCACAGACAATAGATGGTGTGCACATCTGATGAACTGTACCATCTTATGCTTATCTAAGCAGAAGTCAATTCTCCTGGAAAATTATATAAGATCACTATATTAATCATGAAGCTAATTGTGGTTCAAGAAAGTATATATATTGTAATATATCCCTAGACCTTTGAAGAGCCATAAAAGTGAGTTAAATTAGGGAAAGGTTGTGTGATCTCCACTGGAAACAGCTTCCAATTGCTAGATGGGTCCAACACTTTGAAGTTCTGACTAATTTACATATCAAATATGTCTGTAACATTTTTGGTATTTTCTGCAAATATTTCCTTTGCATATCCTTACACTGGGTTTTCATCCATCTTCCCTCTATCTGAAGGGATCAGCTTCAAATCCCTTGTGGCATCTTTTGTGCCAATGCAAACCTCTCATTTGTCTTTTCTGTTGTGAAAGTTCTAATGTGAATTTTCTTTTCCACTGCCCTGAACCCAGGCAAAGTAAGAGGCTGGTTGGAAGGATGAGGGAGGAATAAAGCCATAACCTTGCTGCATTCTGAAGCTAAGCTTTCAGCTATTGTTTTCCCCAAACCGGATGGCCAGAATCACTATTGAGTTGTGCACAGTAATCAATCACTTTCAAGCTTGGCTTGCTGTAAGAAGGGGAGGGATGATGTGGAATTCAACAGCCTTCAAAAGAAGTACATTATTGGTTTGGGATACAAGTTAGAAGTTTCCAAATTGCCTACATAGGCTGAGATTACCGCGTTGGGTAGATACAGTTGGAATTACTTGCAATCTTTCATGACATTTTAAAAGTAGTGAAGAATTAATGGTGCAGACACTTCAAATGTTTTCCTGTACAGTAACCACAACACCACAGAGTTTCTGCTGTGCTCAGTTATCTACCATCTGCAAGCAATATATTTGGCTTCTATGTGCAACACAATCAAAATTACTTTGTTCTGGATAACATTTGCTTTTGTTTGGAAAGTTTGATTTCACTGCATTTAGTTCTTGCTATTTCTCCATTCCATCAGGACGAAAGCCAAAAAAGATTCTCAAGTCATTACTATGGTGAATGATCTTAAACACAATAGATTTTCCTCATGACAAATCAGACATAATCTCCATAGCAACCCTTCCATCATTATGCATAAGGTTTCAATGTAGTAACAAAAAGAAGCAAAGCAGCTCTTGAAACATACATAGGGTGAGATATGTGGGTGGATGATGGTGCACAAATAGATTGAAGAGCAACAGTTCTAAGATCAGGAGGTGGGAATAAACAAAAGAGGAAGACAAGCAATTGGATGCTTTGTGTTTGGGGAAGTGGTGATCAAATTCTAGCTGAAAAATTGGAGTCCAAGATCTGAAATATAATAATCTCTGCACCACACTAATATGGGTCACATGAATATCATTCTTTCTCTGTAATTCATTTTCAGAAAATGATGAAGGGTTTTAGTATTTTTCCTCCTCTGGCTTGGAAAATCAGTGTTGCAGATACAACCAAATTAATGCTTCACATTTTGTATAAATCTGAATTTCTCTGAGAATTTTAAATTAAATATATATATCTAATTTTAGGGTGTTTTAAAGGTACAATTAAACAGTGGTGTATGGCAAGAATGTTAAAAGTATTTGAACACTGGTTGAAAAAAGTGTTTCTCAAGCACTGAGAAATCCTGGTGAAAAGAATCCTGGACGAATGAGATGCTTTGCAATTTGGTATTATTCTATACAAAATTCATGCATCATTGTTTTCTGCAAGAAAATGCTGTTTCTTATGCAGCAAATGTTGTTTTCTCCACAAAATACCATGTGCATTTTTTGTACAGAATAAGCCCCAAACTGCAAATAGTCTTTGAAAACTGTGCAATTTTTGAAGACTTTCTTGCAGCAAAAATAAAATGCTTTGAATTACTTGTTGCTTCCTTCAAGAAGAAAATTGGTGAACAGTTATGGCCGGAATCCTGTTCGGGAATTACAAATGCATGGCCACTGAAGTTATGTGACTACACAATGTCTCCCCAATGACCCCCTTCAATCCCCATTTACTGGGAAGCAGCCACTGTGTTTGACAGGGGTTTGTTCTTTTAGCTGCTGGATGCTGTTCCCATCTCTTTCATGAGAGATCTCCAGTGGAAAAGGCAGAAGTGGTTCCCTATTGCAATGCCTCCTCGTGCTGAAGATTGGTTGTGTGGAAGGGGGTAGGAACATCGGTCAGGTGCTTCTTGTGTGATAGGGAAATGGATCACAGTAGCTGCTTCACGATAAGGGATTTGGGAGACTTTCACAGTCTCCACATGTCCCCTAAACCAAGGAATATATACAGATCATGAATACAAACAGTCATAAATGCATAACTCTAGGTTACACATTTGTAGCTGACTAAGCTGATCATGGCCTATATTCCTACTCTCTTCCTGCTTTTTATATGCTACAAACAATTGAACTGGACAAGCCGAGCTTAATAAGAACAGACAATTGAAAGGGTTTCTTTCTGAATGCAGAGAATGCTTCCCTTGTCTTAAGAGGCTTGGAATAGCTTCCTATGACAGTAGGACCGATCTGTGAGCTTTTTGTTTACATGCTAAAATTGCATGCAGAATGAAGCTTTGTCACGTTATCATCTTCAGAATTTAAGGAAATATACACTCTACTTCGTTGCCAAAGAAATCTTCAGGAATGCAAGTGCAGCTGTTGATAAAGTACAAATGGGAACCTTGAAAAGGGAAAAGGGAAGTCATAATTTGCAATGAACTCTGTTGAGGACCTGAGAACCCTTCCAGCTTTTCAGCACTGAATGTTTCATAAGATTGTGTTACATATCAAAACTGATAGATATGTAGGCAAGAGAAATAAGTACACATTAACAGCCTTAAATACAATCTAGCACAAGTGAATTCTAGGTCAAGGGTGGCAATCATGCCTCATTGTGATTTTTTCAGATCCCCTGGCCTGGAACACTCTGTTGAGAAAAAATAAAATAAGACATCAAATAATTGAAAAAGGAGAATTGCAAATTTAGAATTGCCTATGAGACTCTAATTAAACAAGATGCAGACTCTTCTGCCTTTCTAAACTCCCTTTTATTAGTAAAACACAACATTTTTGCAAAAATCAGAAACTGACTTCTGGCTATGCTTTATTTATTTTGGGGGTTTGTGCAGCCTCCAGCTGGAAGCAGAGGTACGAAACTAGCCCCTGTCCCTCTGTAGCTCAAGCCCCCCATCTCTGGGGTGTAGCTACAGGAGGGGCAAAATGAGAGCATTGCTCCCCCAAACAAGAACTCTGCCCCACCAAATGACATTTTCATTCAGACAATAAATTTGTAGCATTGGAGAGAGGAAGACACTGATAAATCATTCACACCTAGGACTCTTGCATTTGTTTCATTCTTATTCCATTGGTAACTTTCATTGCCCCTTTCCTTTGGATGCTTAATTGCATTTCTTACAGTCTTATTGCACAAGAAAACAAAACCAAAATGCAGCTGGAGAGTAGTGACTTTCTTTGTACAGTACTGCATGATGTCATATTGCTTCCATTTTCTTCCCTTGGGAGCCGGTCATCAAAGGGAGTCTTTTGTTGAATGGATTTTTCTGGCTAGAAAAAGGGACTCATTTCACATAAGAGAACTGAAGTGCTACAACATCATGCAGTAAAACAAGAGCCCTCCTTTCTTGCCAACTATCATCTTCTGGCTTGGAGGGAGTAAAAAGACAGGCCCAACGCCATTGGGCCCGGCCTCAATTAAGAAGAAGAGCCCTCCCTCCAGTTGATCTGCCTTGGTCCAGGAGAGGGAGAGAAGAATTGCTGAATCTGATCCCCTTCCCCACCATCATTCCCTTCTCCTTTTGTGTCGTGTCTTTTTAGATTGTAAGCCTGAGGGCAGGGAACTGTCTAATTAAAATAATTGTAAGCTGCTCTGAGAACCTTTAGGGCTGAAGGGTGGGGTATAAATACCGTAAATAAATGAATAAATAAATAAAACATAGAGAAGGCTAATACTGTTCAGTTCCATTTTGGCTTTGTTTCCTCATCCAATAAGGCTCTACATGCTCATGTGAAGTTTTGTGTTAGTACAATGCTAGAAATTTGGGGATTGAGGGCAAATTTCATGGGGGCAGAATTCTTATTTGAGGGTTAAGGCCCTCATTTTGCCCCCTGTAACTACAGTCCCTATTCTAGATATTCCCTCATGATAGTCGGCTTACTTGCCATCCACCAGTCCAGGCTGGACACAAAGCAGTTTTACTGAAATACCTAGATTACCAGATTGCTTTATATACCATATTTCTTGAAAACTCTAGACACATTTCCTACAAAACACAGGCTGCCTCAGTACTGCAGAAATAATGTAGTTTGACAACACGTTAATTGCCTTGGCGCTATCCTGTGAAATCCTTGAATTTGTAGTTTGTTGTGACACCAAAGTTTTCTGACAGAGAAGGCTAAACATCTCACAAAACTACAAATCCCACAATTCCATAGCACTGAACATGGCAGTTAATGTGGTGTCAAACTGCATTAACTCTGCACTGCAGATGCAGCCACCAACAATGTAAATATTATGATCAATCTACAGGGGAAGCACCTCTTTTTTCATACACAATTTTTTCCAGGAATCAATAACACAATTAGTAAAAAGCAACATGTCTTCTTAAAACCTACTTTCTCATATTTTTGTTGATGTCACTAAGCAGCAGTGCAGGCTGATAACTGTTGGGAGTGGGGCATGTTGTAATGTTGAAATCTCTTTCCCTTCATGCAGCCTGAATTGCAGAGGATGAAAACAGGGACCAAGGCTTCATATGAGCAAGGCAATATGGAACATCCCGTTGAACTCTATTAACATTTCATCCCACAAGATGTTCTGTCAGCTAATGTAAAACATAATAAGATGATTTGTCAGTGGATGTGTGCAGAACTTTTTTATTTGACTCTCAGTGCATTTTATTTGCATATAAAGTGGCACATTTGCACTCAACAATAACTGGGCCTGAAGGAGTGATATTTAATAGGAGAATATAATTATCCTGCTCAGGTCATAAACATTTTCTTTAGGGCAACAGGCAACTGTTTAAGGACAAGACTCATAATCATTCATGTAAATGGGTTGAATATTACAAAATGATGCTAGTAAAGATTTAAGGTGCAGAAAAGGGGCCACAATTCACTTTTAATGAAACATTTTTCCCTTTCTTATCAAGTGCCTTAATATCTATTTTTATAAAGGTCAAGAAGCTGTCTGCCTTAAATGTCTTAGTATCCTTTACGTTTCTACTGCATGCTATGACTTTCCAGTCTGCAGATGCATACATCCAAGGTAGCTTTAATACATATAATTCATGTACCCTGCATGAAATGCTTTTGAAAAATATACATAAAGTGAATGATTCTGTTTTTTTAAAGAAACTCATGAGGAAATGTTCTTGAATTCACAACCATGCTCTGCTGCCAATTATTTTGTAATGATATGGCATTATTTTATGCCAAAGGTTTATTACAGTGATATTTTTGTCAGTAACGCATGTATAGTAGTGGCACAGAACTAATTAAGCTAAGTAATAGGTATGGCTGGAAGGAAAAGTGCTGCACCTTACTGAGATTAGCTACAGGGCAACATGGACAGAATTTGGATAATCTTGCACACTTCTATCTAGCAACATAATTTATTTCTTGGTTTGTTCTTCAATCCCCATATTCCCCATGCTGTGGATATCTTGCTCAACCCCTCGGGTTGACAGTAGCATGAATTATTAGTTCATGTTCAACAGGGAAATGAATTTGTGTGTGACACTTGGAACCTGCATTCAAAACCTCACTCCAAGATGAAATACGTTTGGAAAGCCCTGGCCAAGTCACACAACTGAAGCTTTCTGGGAAGATCCTACTCTGAAATCCCTAGGCTTCTTATCTTGGGGGACCTCAACATCCCTTTCGAGGCCAGCGATGTTCCAACAGGTGCAGCTCGGGAGTTCATGACTACCATGACTGCCATGGGCCTGTCCCAATTGGTCTTGGGACCCACGCATTGCGCTGGTAATACCCTCGATGTGATCTTTAGTACAGACATGGAGTCTCTGTGGGCAGAGATCTCTAATATCTCTGCTCTGTCATGGACGGATCATTTTCTGGTTGAGGCTTGAATCAAGGCTTCTACCTCTAGCCCCCCCAGGGGTGGCGGACCTATTAGGATGGTCCACCCTCGAAGGCTGATGGAACCCAAAAGGTTCCAAGAAGCCCTAGAGGGGTATATGGCTGGAACTGACGGCGATTCTGTTGATGCCCTGACCAATATCTGGGATACTGATCTCTCCAGGGCTATACACAGTATTGCTCCCAAGCGTCCTCTCAGGCCTGCTTCCAAAAAACAGCCCTGGTATACGGAAGACCTCAGGGAAAGGAAGCGGGTTCTGCGACGTCTAGAGCGCAACTGGCGAAGACATCAGGACTTAGCCGACAAGGCACTGCTGGACTCTCTTTTGAAGGCCTACAGAGTGGCAATAAGTGCAGTAAAGAATTCGTTCTATGCTGCACGTATTGCGTCCGAGGAGTCGCGTCCAGCAGAGCTGTTCAGGGTAGTGAGGGACCTGACACAACTGCCCCCCTCCCTGAAACCTATTTTAGAACCATCTAAAGCCTGCTGTGACAAATTTAACAACTTCTTCGTGGATAAAATCTCTCGGATAAGGGCTGATCTCGACGCCAGTATTTCTTCAGAATCTATTACAGAGGTGTCCAGAGCTTCTGTGGCCCCTGTTATACTGGATCACTTTGAGTTTGTCAGTACCAAGGAAGTGGACAAGATCCTTCGAAGCATTAGGAAGACGACATGCTCTCTCGATCCCTGTCCCTCATGGCTGGCAGCTCAGGGGGGGGATGCGGTGCTAACTATGTTGCACCGCATAATTAATACATCTCTAAGAGAGGGACAATTTCCATCAAAATTAAAATTAGCTGTGGTCAAACCCCTGCTAAAAAAGCCCTCTCTAGACCCCCTGACTCATAACAACTACCGGCCTATATTGCTGCTGCCATTTTTGGGTAAGGTGATTGAGAGAGCGGTGGCCTTCCAGCTTCAATCGATCTTGGATGAAACGGATTTTCTGGACCCATTTCAAACCGGCTTCCGGGCGGGCTATGGAGTTGAGACTGCCATGGTCGCCCTAGTCGATGATCTCCGTCTGGGCATGGACAGGGGAAGTGTGTCCCTGTTGGTGCTTTTGGACATCTCAGCGGCATTCGATACCATTGACCATGGTATCCTTCTGGAATGCCTAAAGGAGTTAGGTATCGGGGGCATTGCGCTCCAGTGGTTCCGTTCCTACCTCTCGGGCAGATGGTGCAGCTGGGGGACGTTTGCTCCGATAAGAGGGCGCTTACATCTGGTGTCCCTCAAGGAGCTATTCTGTCCCCCATGCTATTTAACATTTACATGAAACCGCTGGAAGAGATCATCCGGAGACACGGGGCGCGGTGTTATCAGTACGCTGATGACACCCAAATATGTTTCTCTGTGTCTCCAACTGATGCAGTGACTAGGGATGGCATCTCTCCTCTAAATGCCTGCTTGGAGTCGGTAATGGGCTGGATGAGGGAAAACAAACTCAGCGTGAATCCAGGGAAAACAGAAGTACTGGTGATAGGTTCCCCGGATCTGGGTGTTGAGATTTGCCATCCTGTCCTGAATGGGGTCACGCTCCCCTTGAAGGACTCGGTCCGCAGCTCGGGAGTGCTCTTGGACTCTTCACTCCAGTTGTCATCTCAGGTGGATGCGGTCGTCAGGAGCGCTTGTTATCAGCTTCGGCTGATACGCCAGCTGCGTCCCTACCTGGACCGGGGGGACCTTGAAACTGTAGTACATGCTCTGGTAACCTCTCGATTGGATTTCTGTAATGCACTCTACATGGGGCAACCCTTGTACCAAACCCGGAAGCTACAGTTGGTGCAGAATATGGCAGCGAGATTGGTCGCTGGTTGTTCCTGATCTGACCATATAACTCCCATCTTGAAAGATCTTCATTGGCTGCCTATTAGCTTCCAAGCTCAATACAAGGTGTTGGTAATGACCTATAAACCCCTAAATGGCTTGGGCCCAGGGTACTTGGAGGACCGCCTCTCCCCATATAATCCACCCCGCACACTCCGGTCAACAGGGATGAAATTGTTGGAGGTCTCAGCGACATGCTATGTGAGGACCTCACAGAGGGCATTTTCTGTCATGGCCCCAAAATTCTGGAATAGTCTCCCAGAAGAGCTCCGCTCCACCACATCTTTAGGTCTTTTTAAAAAGAACTTGAAGACATATTTCTTTTCCCAAGCCTTCCCACCATGAAAAATCATTCTTTCCCTTATCCCTTTTCATTGACGACCCTGGATTGTATGTATTGACTTCCCCCTTTTCTCTGGCCCTTTGCTGTTAGTGTTGTTGTATTGTTTTTAATACTGTTTTTTAACTGATTTTATTGGAATGTTTTTATATGCTGTTGTTCGCCGCTTTGATCAGGTTTTGGAAAAGCGGGATACAAATAAACTATATTATTATTATTATTATTATTATTATTATTATTATTATTATTATTAGACATAGATAAGGGTTTATGTGAAGGACCACATCTCCCTGTATGAGCCTGCTCATGTTTTGAGATCTTCTAGGGAGGCCCTGCTCTCTGTCCTTCTACCTTCTCAGGTACATTTGGTTGGAACACAAGAGAGCCTTCTTGGTGGCTGATCCCAGGTTCAGGAACTCCCTTACTTGGTGGGTTAGACTGGCACCTTCTGTGCTATCCTTCTGTAGGCAAGTAAAGACCTTTCTGTTTCAGCACATTTTGGGGACTCATTGCTGATGGGGGAGTCCATTTCATGTGCTGTTGCTATATTTGCTGTGCTTCCTTTTAACAGTTATGCTTCCAACTGCTTTTAATTTCATTGGCTTTTAATTTGATTGATAGTTCAATTCTGTTTTTAACTTTTGGATGATAATATCTATATTTAGCATTTTTAGCATCTGTTTTAAGTATTATAAGTTGTCTTGAGTTCCAGACTTGGGGAAAAAGTGAGATATAAATAAATACTTAGAACAACTACTAGAACAACAACTACAACCACAGTGGTCCAAAAGACACAGTTTGAGACTGCTTTAACTGCCCTAGCTCAGTGCTAAGGAATCCTGGGAATCGTAGTTTATTGTGATAGCAGAACTCTCTGACAGACAAGGCTAAATGTCTCATGAAACTACAGTTTCCATAATTCCCTAGCTTTGAGCCAGGGCAGTTAAAATGGTCTCAAACTGGTTTATTTCTGCAATGTGTTTTGGACCAATGTTTGAAAATTTAGTGTTTTCTAATTCCAGTGTGAACTGATCATCTGCATTTTTCAGAATACCATGCAGATTGGAACAATTGTCCTTTCATTTTGCGTTTCTCCAAATAGTTTGATACAGATCTCACCTCAGAAAATGTTTTTTAAATGTATATTTTAAGATTTCATATATTAGGAATGAAGAGAAGGTTTTATTAATTTGAGAAATAAGTGTTCTGTGGCCAATTGTATATGTGTTAATAGTTTTTATGCTGTATAAAATTTTATTTGTGTTATACCCTGCCTTTCTCCTGGAATGATACTCAAAAATTGCAGATTAGTATAAAGCAGGTTTAAGAATACATATGTAAAAGTGACATACACCAGAAAGAGAGTGCTACATTCACTATTAATATGAATGTAAGATGTACTCTTATGGATATTTGATCCATCTTACTACATCTTGCAAAATTATTTTTTTCTTGTATAGAAGTTTTTTTGTTTGTTAATAGCAACCCAGCAGATCATGGTAGAGATCTGTTACCCTTCAGATATAATACTGAATACACATCAACAGCCAATAACAGCTGATGGGGATTGGAGTCCAATGTTATCATGAGGGCCATAGGTTTCCCCCTCTTATATTGTATGAATGGATGTCTCCAGATGAAAAAAAAACATTACTTCACTTCAGCAAGGCATATTGTAGGTTCTTGTTGGAAAGATAGGAATTGGATGAAATCTGTTTCACTGATGACATTTACTTGACCTTAAAATTCCATCTGTAAACTAGAGGGCAAAGTCTTTTAGTAGTACTCACACTCAAATCCTATTAAATTCAATAGTAGCTCTGCCTAAGTGTGAAGAGGTACAATTCAGCCCTAGGAAAGTCTTGGTTCTGCAAATCTCATATTAAGGGAGTACAGAAACAAAAATAATGTCTCGCGTTATATTTACATAGGATACTATTTCTATATTTTATGTGAGTAGTAATAAAAGTGAAACTTCAATACCTACAAATGAAAGACCACATGGGTAGGTGAGGCTTTTGCTAAATCAGCCAACCCATTTGTGTTGATGGAAGTAATTAATCTAACTTCACTAGAATCTCAGTCATCCTCTTGCTGAATACAAGTACAGTGTGCCGGCTCCATACACAGGCGCAGCATACGTGGCTTCCAGTTTATGCAGAAGCTGCGTGGCAATTAAATGATGCCCCCGCCACAAGCACGAGCCCCATTATAATGAATGGGGATTGAGCATACGTGTTATTCACCTTATGTGGGGTGTGTGTGTCTGGAATGGATCCCCGCATAAGGCAAGACTCCACTGCACATAGAGTCCTGGCCTCATGTGGTCCATCTTGAAGTATTGGTGAGTTAGGCCCGGTACAGATTGGTGCTTTGTGTAGGCTTGGGGCCAAAATAGGGCTCCATAGAGCGGAGCATCCACACACTCCCAAACCCTACTGTGCACTGTGGACACCATCTTGGCGTGCCACTATTTACATGGGGCGTGCCATGATGACATCACTTATGCGTGGCACAACATGCCCCTTAGGGCACTCCTGTAGCGCTGGCAAAATAAGCTCCTTTTCGGGGCTTCTTTTCCCGGTGGGTTGAGGGTATGGCGTCCAGTTGTCACATCCCCAACCCCACTTATCCAGGGGCAGCAGTCTTTATAGCCTTAGTAATGCTTCTGCTTCATAAACTTTGGGCAGTAATGTTTATGGTTCATTTCAGAATGAGAAGAAATTGCAAATACTTTTGTGCTGCTGGAGGTACAGTGAGCTTTAAGAAAAACCATGATGGCTGCATCCAGACTACAGAAATCTTCCAGTTTGACACTACTTTAACTGACATGGCACAGTACTTTGGAATTCTGAGAACTGTAGTTTGTTGTGGCATTCTGACAGAGAAGACTAAATGTCTCATAAAACCACAGTTCCCAGAATTCCACAGTGTTAAGCCATAGCAATTAAAGGGATGTCAAACTGGATTATTTCTGCAGTGTGGATGCAGCCAATGGCAGTTCCAGGCAGAGAAAAGCATATAATCCACTGAAATGTAAGCACAGAGAATCCATTCAGTTAGTACCAGTATTTCCTATTGTATTGCCTTTATCATGTTCATCTTTTTTCAGTTACGAGCATAACTATTGGTTTTATTTCCAATTTTAGGTTGTTTATAAGACTGGTGTTCTTTTTCTAATAGGAATCTTGTGAAACCCACTTAAGGCTCAGAGTAATTAGACTGATGTATACCTAGGATGAGCAGAGATTTAAGTATACTGTAGTTCTTTGAAGTCTCTGTACAGAGATCTATATGCCAAAATTCATTCATTCATTCATTCATTCATTCATTCATTCTCTCTCTCTATTGTGGACTATAGCATTAGCCACGGAATAAAGTTTTGTTTCTACTTAAGGGTAGGGGCTGAAGTTGATTATGTGCTCTACAGATTTTTAAAAAGTTGTAGTAGATACAATAGTAGTAGTAGATACAGATGTGTAACAGCACAGATTATTATACAAAGGGCCAAAGTTATATCAAAGAACTATTATTATTTTCTCACTTCTATACTAAGGCAGCAACATTACTTCAATATTTTAGAGGGACTTATAGGTGTCCCTGGCTTTTTCTTGATTGTGTGAATCTTTCTTCCTTTTTTGCTTTATGAATTCAGGACCAGTGTTTTTAGATGAATGTTGTGAGTTCTTTCAACATTCACTTTAGCCTTTTTTAAAAAAATAAGCACATGAACAAAATTCAACGTGCTTGAGAAATATATTGTGCTTATCATTCAAAATCAGAATTATTCACTTGCTACAGCTGCAACAAGTTTCTTGTCACAGATTCAAACCTTGATCTCTCTACACTTGTAGGGTTGTTTCAATCTCACGCCCTCAGCAAATTCAAGTTCTGTGTGCAGAAGCCAACAAAATTCCTGCAGAAGATCAATTTGTCATGCTCTCATTATCTTTGCAGCTTGGTTCTGAGGGAGTTAGGGTTAAGTTGAAGCTCAAGCATTTGAGAAGAAAGTAGAGTAAGCTTGGCTGGAGCCTTTGGAGTGGGTGTCAATGGAATGTGTCTGTATGTTAGGTCTGAGATCATAGTTTTTAAAGGTGATTTGTTATCTGATGTTACTAGACAGAAAGAATAAAATAGTCAGTGAAAGAATGGCTTTACACAATCAAGTTATTCAGGCAGATGTCCTGTACAAAGCAACAGCATGCTCCAGATAACTCTACAGCTTATTTTATGACACACCAGTGGTTGCAACAAATGAGTAATATGGCTAGGAGCCAACATATTCAGCCCCTAGTTAGTTATTCCTGATGTTAGCAATACTGAATTTTCTCTAAAGGAGTCCACAGTTCCACAAAAACAAAGATTCTATGACAACCTGGTTCTGGAGTAGTGTGTGATTAAAACACCTTGAATTCTTTCTTTGCTACAGGTTTAGTACTGGTTCACCAATAAATGTAAATGACCTAGTTCATCTACAAGTGATTCATTACTCTACAGATGGTAGATTGTAAACAACTTCCCTTGTAAAATATGGGGTATATGGTTATCTAATCTGAAGTTATATCTGGACTATAATGGTTATGATGTTCAAGTCATATTTGCATATACAAGTAGCAGTCATTAGTTGGCCCTGATTTTATCACCTAAGAATAATAATTATTAGTCCTAGGATAGTAATCTTGAAGCTACCCTCTAAATCTTGATAGTGCAAAGTCTTTAGATTACAATGTAATGGCACTATTATGTTTCTGAAAACTAAGGGGAAATATCTTTCCCCTTCTATTCACTTCTTAAAAATAAATCATGGATGTGAAAGACATAATATATCTGGCTTTTATTTTTCATTTACATGGATTGGCTCGAAGACTGCAAGTTAGACAGAACATTAGAAGCTTCATTTTTCCAATGTGATCTCATTACTCCTGAGTTTTTTTCAGACTATTTGCTAAAATCCCCAAGTGATAACTATTCATTGTGCATGACTGAACAGTAGAAACACAGACATGATGATGCACTTCCTCATTCACATGATGAAGTCTTGTAGTATAAATATCAAAGCTGCTGCCATTGCTCCATGCTGCTGGTACAGCATTTTACCTTTGTTCAGAATCTCAAGTCCTTCATCTAGTTCTTCAAGGAAATAGGAGCTACTCAACAGGTAAAATTATTAGAAAGTATACAGAGCAATGAGCAAGTGCCATTACTGTCCCAATGGAAATTTTCAAAAGGAGAGGTTGATTAACAATAGAGTTTTATCATCACAGCCCATCTAAGTCCATGTCGCCACAGGGATTTCTATTTGCAGAGTAAAGGCAAGAAAAATACCGCTGGAGTGACCGGGAAAAATCAATGGTGCAGCAATTGAGATCAGCAAGATGCTTTTGTTAAGTGAAACTTATCGATATCTTAGAAAGATAATAAAAGCAGTTCTATCAGAAAACTCATAGGATTGTATTGTAGTAGGAGTAATAATGGAGTTTGTTACTTTCAACTGCACACTATTTAGAGTTATTTCTAGACTTCAGGCAAAAACTTATTTTTTGCAAAAAGAAAATCAAAACTGTTATTTGTTAAAATACAAAATTGCACGGTCACAGTGACATATCTGGAAGATGGACTGATTCTTAACTGTAAATCACAGAATGGAAAGTGAGCAATGTCATCTATTGCAATATATGTTTGCAAATGTTTCATTTTGCAATATATGTTTATGTACATTTAAGAGTGACATTAACAGTTCAGTTCACTTCTTGCTCCTGCAAATATTTGTATGTCCAATCAAGTGGCAACGTTCACAATCCTAATGTTAGTCAAGTTAGAGATGTAGAATTTTTTTTAAAAAAAATTCAGTTTTTTTCAGCATATAAGGAAGAAAATCATGCAATAGCTATGTTTCTCTGGTCTGGTATAAAGAATGTATTTTATGCCAATAACAGGATGTTAAGAGAAGGAAACAGTCAGTATGTACTGCTCAGTATTTCAAGTATATTTGGTTATGCTTGAGTAGCACTGCTGCTATTGGTGGGGAGAATGAAAAAAATATTAGGAATGCTAAATCATTTGAAACAGCAACGATGTAGAAATATTTTTAAAAATTGTATGAAGTGTTTGTATTCACCACTGCAACTATTATAGTCAAGTAGCATACATACAAGTAGCATACAATAAGAGCAGAAGGAAAGGGAGGCAGAAACATGATCAAAACCTTGAATGCTATTGTCCAACAATTAGTTTGTAAAGATAAAGAGAATTACTATGACAATCAGTGCAAAGTAATCGAAATCAACAACAACAAAGGAAGAATGAGACACTTCTTCCACAAGATCTTAGAATTCTAAAAGAAAATTAAACCAAGAGTGAAGAGGTTCTATGATAAAAAAGGAGCATAATACATGACACAATGAAATTAAAAAAAAACAAGATAGAAACAATACACAAAAGAGCTATATAAAAATGTGAAAGGATGAATGATGCATGGGAAGAAGAAACTTACAAAGATGAACCTCAAAATTTGTAAAGTGAAGTAAAAGCTGCACTCAAAGCAACTGGAAAGTACAATTCACCAGGAACAGATGGCATACCAACAGAACTGCTACAATCCTCAGAAACAGAATTATGGTGGGCTACAGACCACCCAAAAGGGCGATCTCCCGCTGCCCTTGTTTGTTGTGCGAGAGAGCCACAGCGGACAAACAAGCTTCTTTCTGTGTCGCCATTATGATGCCACAAGGCACCAATGGCACACTTGCGGCATCATGAAGGCGCTGAGACATGCGGACTCTAGTCGTCTGTCACGTCAAAATGGTGGCGCCCATGTGTATAGGGCGCTGCCATTTTTACACCCTCGTTACATGCGAGGGGCAAGGCGCATCAGGAAGCGCCGCCCCTCGCGCATAACAAAGGCGCCCAATAGGGCCCGTCTATACAGCACCTAAGTTAAGTTTTTCCTAAACTCTGCCAACAAATATGGAAAACAAAGCAGTGCCTCACAGACTGGAATCGCCAGCAACCTCTCCCCAGCTGGGCTGCCCCTTAAGTCAGACCCTCGACGTACCCACGGATCATATAAAAATCCACATTTTGGGCCCCAAAAGATAACCTCGACTTATACACGAGGTTGACTTATAGATGAGTATATATGGTAATATGCTGGATAACTGTGGGTTCTGACTTCCAACTTTCAATTTTGCCCATGTATAAACTCCATAGTTATGTTGGCCAACAGTATTTCTGTTGATAGTAAATCCATCCAATCAGTGACTATATATACATATAAATCCAATGCTATTAAATGCTGCAATTATAAGAATTCCAGGAGTAATCTCATTTTTTGAGATGTAATTTTTTTGCAGCACATTGGTTTAAGATCTGCAGTAGTCTGCAGTATCCAAGCAACAAATCAAAAGGAAATAAAGCAGCCAATTAAAATTCCTGGAGAACTGGAAAGCAAATCAGAGAGGCTTTTCTAAAAGAATACCCAGAACACATACTCATAACGCTGCTTTTTATGGGTTCACTGGGAAAATGGAGGGTTTGCTTCCATTCCTCTGACCCTTGGAGTACTGAAAGGTCAATGGAGAAACTGAAATACTTATGCCTTGAACTCTGTCTCATAGTACTTGGGTCTTTATTGCCTTCTTGTGCAGTTGTGAAAGCTCACAATGAAATTTGTTTGACTGCTTACTATGCTCCACACACAAATTCGCAAATGTCAAGCATTACAGACATTTTTCTCATTGGCTTTGGAATGCAGAATTCCCATGGTCCCTGTGATCACAGTCCAGGATTATTTATGAGTCACAAGTACAGCAACATATTTATTTTTATTGCTGCAAAGCTCCTGAGAGCAGTTTTCAAACACAACTTTATGAAACATACACAGGGGTTTAGACACCTCTTCTGGATTATGTTCTGCCAGAATGGCAAACTGCAAAACAGCAATAAATGTTGTTCTACTGCTCCCATTATGTGAGTGAAGTGAATGCTAGTTGGTATGTTTCATTAGGGATCACACACACACACACCATGCAAAGATAGTTGTGGGCAATCTGATAAATGACTTTCATCCTTCCTTCTGTCAGTAATAATCTAATACAATCTTCTTCACCATTACAATGATGAACTGCAAGATTAGGTTCCTTTTTAAACATCTCATTAAGAGTAGATTTTTGAAATATTGATGGGGTAAATGGATAAAGTGACTTTTGCTGCTGTGCTTGTTCTTTTATCCATGGGGTCATGATGAACTTTCTGTGCACTGGAATAAAACAATAAGAGAAGCAGATCACAAATATATAGATGCTTCAGTGCTCAGTGCTTTCAGAGCTATTATGATTATCCTCTCAAAACTGATAAATCTACATGCTTTCCTCTTTAGTAATGAACTGAGCGGTAATTAATAAACACACAAACAACACAGTTAAACTTCCTATTGCCTGATCATTTTCTTGGTGACATTTTGACTGAAATGGAGCTGTGTTCTCATTACAGTGAAAAATATCCCTACATTAGAAATTGAGAACTTTTGGGAACTGAGGGAGAGAACTGGATTCTTTCAGGGTGGAAGTTGGCCAATGTCTCTGTAACCAAGGAGGAATGGGGAACATGTGGCTCCGCAGATTGTGTTGTACTGAGACTCCCATCAGCCATAGCTAGTTGAACCAATGGTGAAGGATCATGGGAGGTGCAGTCCAAAAACATCTGGATGGTCTCTATTATAATTAATTCTACCAGCTCTTACTGACAAGAAGTTCCTCCTAATGTTGAGGTGAAATCTATTTTCTTGTAGCTTGCATCCATTGTTCCATGTTCCAGTCTGTGGAGCAGCAGAAAACAGACTTGCACCATCCTCTATGTGGCACCCCTTCAAATACTTAAACAAGGTTATCATATCACCCCTTAATTGTCTCTTCTCCAGGCTAAACATACCCAGCTCCCTAAGCCTTCCCTCATAAGGCATGGTTTCCAGACCTTCACCATTTTGGTTGCCCTCCTCTGGACACGCTGCAATTTGTCGATATCTTTTTTGAATTGTGGTGCCCAGAACTGGACATAGTATTCCAGGCAAGGCCTAACCAAAGCAGAATAGAGTGGCACAGGCCCAGTACATACAGGCCATTTGCAACGCCCTCGTCACATGCTAGGGTTGCCTGGGGGTGAAGCATCCACATGCCCCGCAACCCTAGCACGTGATGAGGGCGTAACAATGGCGGCACCCTGTATACATGAGTGCTGCCAGTGTTGTGTAAATGCACTTGTTACGCCGTCACTGTGGCTTTAGAAGAACCCGCTTTTTCGCAGGTTCTTTCTCTACCGGTGGGAAGCTATGTGGTTTGGCGGCTGCGGCTTCCCTCCAGCAGAAAAACAGGCACCGGGAGTCTGCCCTTTTATTTCCCTTGATCTGGACACTATACTTCTATTGATCCAGCCTAAAATTGCATTGGCCTTTTTAGCTGCTGCATCACACTGTTGACTCAAGTTCAACTTATGGGCTACTAGGACTCCTAGATCCCTTTCAGGATTTTATTCGGTATATCACCTTGCTTGTTGAACCTTTCTTTCTAAAATGGAACACAAGATGGTTTACATACTATTAAATAACTAAGAAATATAATACATTATGAATATATGAATTATATATAAATTAAAAATAATTTAAACACTTTAAAAATCTCATTAGTAAACAAATGAAAAATTTAATGGCCAGCGCATCCAATTAGCCCAAGTTAGGGCCAAAACACACTGCAGAAATAATCCAGTTTGAGACTGCTTCAACTATCCTGGCATTCTTCTCTGTTTATCCTTCTCTGTCAGAGAGCACTGGCACCAAGAAAGAAAGAAAGAAAGAAAGAAATCCTACAAATCTCAGGATTCCATAGGATGAACCCATGGTAGTTAAAGTGATGCCAAACTGCATTATTTCTGTAGTGTAGATGCAGCCTTTGAGAAAGTAAGCTTGACATTGGCTACTAGTCATGATGGCTACTTGCTTCCAGCAGTATCAGTACCAGAAGGCAATATTCCTTTGTGTACCAGTTGTTAGGAACACGAGCAAGAGAAAACTATTCCAGAGAGAATGTTCCCTGGTCTGTTGGCGACTAATAATAATAATAATAATAATAATAATTTTTATTTATATTTCCCACCTCTCCTTGCGGATCGAGACAGGATTACAACAATAGAAACAACATTTCAAGATAAACTACAATTTCATATAAAATGCACTGAATAAAACAGTAAAATCGCTATCAATATAATACATAGACTAAATCACTAGGAAATTATCTTTACCCATCCCCATTTGCTGAATGTTCACTTACAGCGTGAAATAGAGGAGGGCCTCTTGGGGCAGATTTTAAAATCTTGGCAGATTTATATGACAAAAGGTTATCTTAGTCCTAGGCTGTTAAGTACATCAAGGGTTAATATTAGGAGCCTGAACTGCACTTTTAGAAGGATATTGTAGGTAATCAACATAAATTTATTTATTTTAATTCTGATGTGAAGTTGTGTTCAAGCACCTCTCTTGTGGATTCTATGTGGAACTGATTCCCCATTGAGATTAGGCACACAGTGTTTCAGCTGTCAACTGAAGGCCCATCTGTTTAACTGAGAATTTTCATGTTTGTTTGCTTAATTGTTAATGTTATCAGGAACCCCTGGCTTTTAATAATGGGTTTTGATTTTTTGTTTAAATGTTCTATTATTTCATTATTTTATTATTCAATTATATCAAGAAAACCATAGCTTGCAGTCAAACACAAACTGCACAGAAACACTTGCGGCCATCCAGGCCATCCATCCAGAAGCAGTGTCAGGTCCAAAACAACACACAAGCCATCAACACAGACTTTCTAGGGGCATGAAACAACTTCCAGGACAGATTGTAAGCATCGAAACAAATCATGGGGACCCACAACTAACCCTTCTTCCATCTCCTTGTCATTACATTTCAGCTTATTCCCAGCTTCAGCATTACTGGTGCCAGAGTTTCCCATCACTTAGGGTGCATTAACACTGTAGACATAATGCAGTTCGACAACACTTTAACTGCCATTGCTCCATCCTACAAAATTCTTAGATTTGTAGTTTTGTAAGGCACAATCACTCGTTGATAGAGAAGGCTACAAAGCTTGTAAAACTACAAATCCCAGGATTCCATAGGATGGTGCTACAACACTTAAAGTGGTCTGAAACTGCCTTATTTCTACAGTACAGATGCACCTACAGAGAGAATTTAAGGGAATTAAAGTGCCTTAGGATGTCTAAAATGGTTTTATAATATTGTGCAAGAATTCAGTTTGCACAGAATGGAAGTAGATGTACCAATGAATGAAAGAAGTAGGAATAAGATAATCAGCATGTCTTCCTCTGTTTGTGCAATTCTAGATACATATGCTTTCATGTGCATATTCCCTACTTAGTGATGTGTAATGTATTTTGAAATTCTGGTGCTTATTATAAGTGCCCCATAGCCACATCTCTAGTAAGAATCTAACAATGTAGGGAACATTGTTTCATAAGAAAAATGGAGTTGAATGGGGGGGGGCAGGTTTCAATTTTTTAAAAAAGCACAGAGCTTGTGTTTTTAATGAGTCTTCCTTCCCCTTCCTTGTTGCTGGCTCCTAAAGAAGGTCATATGGGTAGCCGCCCGCATGAGCTTTCATCCGTCATTTTCCATTTCTCAGTGTATTGTGTCCCATGACACAATACACCTACTAAGGAATAATAGGTAGAATTCTCATTTTATTACACAGACAGATACTGAATAATACCCAATAGGCAAAATACTAAAAAAAAAAAGTTACCAAAGTAAGTCATTGTAAATAACACATTACTTGCAAGCTCAGGGTCCACTACACCAGTGTACATACAAGCCATTGGTTCAGGCTGGGGAATCTTGTCACAGTCATCATTGTGATCCTTCACAGATTTGTACCATGTAGGAATTCTTCTCTTTGGTAACTGCAGATCACTGTGAGATACAATATAACCTGACAGAATACAAATAAACTACCTGTTCTTCTGTCAGCTAGTTTTACTGTTACTGCCCACAGAAGCTTATAAACCTCAAAGTGTATCTATATTAATCTCTAGACTTCTATGCCATCCCCAAAAGTGGGTTCCAAAGCAAGCTACATGGAGATAAATTAACATAAATGCAAAGTATACCAAGATAAATCAACAATAAAATACAATAAAACATCAATCCAAAAATAAAAGAGATAAAAAACTAAATCTGAGGTTTAATGCAGACAAAATGGTGGTCCTGAGGGATGGGAAAATAGCAGGCCCGTAACTATGCTGGGGAAACTGGGGCACTGCCACGGGCCCCCAGCCAAAGGGGGCTCCAAATGGCGGTGTGCCAAGATTGCGCCCATGGCGTGCGGTATGACTCAGGAGCGTGCGAATGCTCCACCCTACTGAGACCTACTTTCTGCCCTAAAGGCCTCGCTATGGGCCTGGAAATTAGCTACTCTGGTTAGAGTTTTACAAGACAGACTGGGAGTTCTCTTGCACTATGCACTAACTTGGGAAACACAAATGAGTGTATTGATCAAGATTACTTTGTAGGCTGCTAGGGCCTAAATACCCTAAAGGCACAAGATCCTGTCTGATCTTAGAAGCTAAGTAGGGTCAGTCTTGGTTAGTATTTGGATAGGAGACCACCAATGAATACAAGGTTCTAGAAGCTATATTTCACAGGAAGGAAACCACCTTGGATTATTCCTTGCCTAGGAAACCCTATGAAAATAATGGGGTCATAATACATTGACAGGCAAATTGAAAGCACGTATATGCATATGACAGAGGAAATTTTCCACAGCAATCCCAAGGTTGCCATCAGTGTCTGTCACCACTTATCATTGTGCATTTTTAGTCCTTAAGACCTGCCTGTTCTCTTTCCTTCTATTCTGTAGGGGTTTACTTAATTCTGATCTGTAATTGTGTTTTGGATTTTAGTTGTTTGTAGGGTGAGTATTTTTCATTTTTGCATTGTGGATTTTTTTAAAAAAAATGTTATCTCATTGTTGGATAGGATTTTATAATGATAATAATAATGTTGCATGGTTGTTTTTTTATGTAAGCATCCTTGTCCTTAAAGGTGCTTTAGAATAAAGAAATAGCTTTAAAATAAAGAAAGAAATATCACTCCTAACTACGGCCCCATACAGACAGGCCAAAATAAATCTGCTTCAGTTCACTTTGGAAGTATGCTGTTTAAATGATGCATGCGTGCTAAGAGTCTAGAAGCCATGCCAAAGCCACAATCCAGTCCTAAGAACTGGAGCACAGCTTTGGCACGGCTTCCGTACTCTTAGTACACAGGCATCATTTAAACAGCATACTTCCAAAGTGACCTGAAGCAGATTTATTTTGGCCTGTCTGTATGGGGCCTACCTCAGTTTAAGGCAATTCAAAGGAAGTGAACAAATAAAAATCATTTTATGTATGTGGACATTTTATTTGGGAGATCAGGGTTCAGATCCTTGCTTGGCTATGAAACACATTTACTGACCTTAGGCAAGTCAGACTCCCTTCGCCTCAGAGGAAGGCAAAGACAATTCTCCCTGAACAAATTCTGAGAAGAAAAACCCAAGACAGGTTTGCCTTAGGTTGCCATGAATCAGAAATTGCTTGAAGGCCACAACAATAACAACATCCTATTTATACATTAACAGCAAAAGCAACCAATATCTTCTTTATAATTAGATCCAAATATCCACCTGAGAAGAATCCACTGGTGACTTCCACAAACATAAATTGCAGTCTCCTGAAAATCTACTCCAGCATGTTAGAGATTTCAGCAGTATAGTTTGAAAGACTTTGTGGGGGCCAGGAAGAAGCATTTTTGAAATAATTCAGGGCTGAGCTAAATATAGGGAAGTCTGTGTGTGCTTGTTTAATTTCTGCCAAACCATTTAAAAGAATTTTCAAAGAAACCTTTGCGTTAATTAAAGCCTTAAGAAAGGAAAAATATATGTCAGATGGGTCCGTTTTTCATTGCTGAACGTGGATTCATCCTCTTCTACCTCAGAGCACAAAGCAATGTGGACAAGAGAACATCACTTGTCCTATTTAGGGGATGGACCGTCTGGTTAGCAAGCTCTTCTCACCCCTAATAGGCACTAATGGTGACATCTACCCTCTTCCCAGCTGGTGTGCCAAAGTATTTTACCGCTTAACCTGCACGGAAGTTGCTGTTAATATACCTAAGTGGCCCAATGTGCATGAATAGTTCCAAGATTTAGTGGAGACACAATCATTACTCTCAGCAGCAAGAGCTTTGCTCCCCACTGAGGAGCATTTCCTCCTGCTGTTTTCAGATATAGCAGGAGCAACTGAAACACAGTGCATGAAGATACAGGAAAGGTCACGGTGCAAATTGGCCGAAACTCAGCTGAACACAGTTGCAGACCCCTCTGCAGACCCATATGCTCAGTGTGCAAATTTCTAACTCACTTCCAAATCTGCTGAGATGCTTGGGGCAGGGCTTACATGTGATCAGGTGAACACCTGAACAGGGTACTAACAGTAGAGTCCCTCCAGTCTCTAAAGTTTTGGAGGCAATTGAGGTTTGTTCCAGGCTGGAGGCTGGAGTTCTCTTCAAACTATAGGCCCCTCTCTTGAAGTGCTTAAGTAGACTCCATGTGTCCAGTACTATATCACTCTCCATTTATTGACAAGGGAGGGTGCAGTTGCAGAACGCATACAGAGAGGACAGTTGTCATTTTTAGAGAAATGAGATGAACACAGGAAGCACTCTAGAAATTATTACCAGTAGGAATGGAATTGTAAAATAGTAAGAAGCTGCAATGTCATAAAAAGAGTTGAAGAAAACGCATTTATCAAGTTAATTAAAAGCTTGTCCTGTGCAATCTTAAAAGTCAGATCAAGGGCTTTTTTCTTTCCTCTTCCACCTTTCATATTTGCTGTGTGGCTAAACAGATGCTTACATGTTCTGCATGCCTTTCCAGCCCAGACACCTAGTTGTTTGTGCTTATTCTAAAATGACTTCTCTGTGAGAAATAGGTAAGAATTTCATTTCAGTTTTTATCAGCATGTACCAAAATGCAAAAAATAAGCAATATGTGTATATGGAAGAGAGTAAAATGATTTATTTGTCCTATATCCATTTAATTTTTCATGGATTTTTAAAAATCCAACATAATAGACTGATCTTACAGAGAAACAAGCCACATAGAGTGGTTGCCAGTATTTGAATATTGCAAAAAATATATCCTTAAAAACAGATGTAGTAATTTTAACTATAAATTTATAATTGCAAAAGGCCCCATGATGATCAAAGGCTAGATAATCCCATCTTCCTTTTCTGGCTAATAGAAAATCCACACATGGATTTCTCTGAGAAGTGATAGCCATTTGGTCTATACTGTAAAACTAAAAGTGTTGCAAATCAATATTCTGCATGAATGGCCTGATTTCTCTGTAAGCTCTCTTTAGTATAGGTGTACTGTTCAGCAGACAGCATCCCCTGACAATCCTAATATCAGGATTGCCATTGCTTTGATACCCTTGGGAACACACCTGTTGCTGCATACTAGCACCACAATATTTTCTGCTGCTTCTCTTTAACATGCTTCTCTGTCTTCTTTCACAAAGGAAAAGGGGGGATAACAGTTTCTACCCTCCTGCACAGAAAAGTTAGAAGTAGAATCTTCTGTACTCTCATGTTAAATCCAAGTCAGTATGCAAGGCTTGGAGAAGTTTTGGGTTTTTTTGCACTATGCCTCCCAATCTACCACAGAAAATATGCCCACTGTCTTGTTAAAGTAGAAACAAATGGAAAAGATCAGAGCTAATGAAAGTGTCACTGAAATGGCCAATCATGAACTATTATAGAAATGCAGTACTTCTCTAGTGAAGAATAACATGAGAGCAGAATACTGCTATTTGCAAAAGGCAAGGGTGAACACACCAGTTTTGTACATTCCACTGTGCATTCCTTGGTTAATGAACTAAAACAGTGTTGGTTTGTGGTCAGAGCTGCTCCAGGGAGATCATGAAAGGTCTGATTAAGAGAGAAGAAAATACTGTGACACTAAGAACATGTCTGTTAAGTAGACAAAGAATACATTTCAAGTCCAAAGACTGAGCATCAGATGTTCAGGAGTCTTAATCTGACAAGAGAATAAGCACCAGTTTCATAAGGAGGGCAAAGTAGGAGCAATCCAGCAAGGAGGGTTCCTCAGTTTTTTAAGAAGAAGGATGTAAAATAGTATTTATTTTACGTTCTTCCTTTTGAAAAATTTTGAGACCTTTATTGCTGTTTGGGGTTGGAGAAACGGCATGCACACATAATTTGTTCATGTGTTTTCCTATCCAGCTAGGGAGGTCTGCTTGCACGCATATAGCTGCTAGCCAAAGTTTGGGAAGTTATTTGTGATGCTAAACATAGTAGAACTCTCAAGGTAACTAGAACCCCGGTTAAGCTGCAGACAAAAGGCTGTCCTATTACAATTAAACTATAACCTGGCTTGGAGGGAGTGAAAAGACAGGCCCAACACCATCGAGCCCGGCCTCAATTAAGAAGAAGAGCCCTTCCTCAAGTCCAGCAGGAGAGAAGAACTGCTGGACCTGATGCCCTTCCCCACCACCATTTCCTTCTCCTTTTGTGTTGTGTCTTTTTAGATTGTAAGCCTGAGGGCAGGGAACTGTCTAATTAAAATAATAATTGTAAGCCACTCTGAGAGCCTTTAGGGCTGAATGGCGGGGTATAGATACCATAAATAAATAAATAAATAATCTAGTATTGGCTTAGTTATTGCAAACAAGAATTACAGTGGGACCTTGTTATCCACTGGGGTTTCGTTCCAGGATCCCCTGTGGATAACAAACTCTGTGGATTCTCAAGTCCCATTATATATGATGGCAGAGCAAAATGGTGTCCCTTTTATAAAATGGAAAATCAAGGTTTGCCATTTGGAATGTATGCTTTTTTTGAATATTTTCAAGCTGTGGATGCATGAATCTGTGGATAAAACATCCATGGATAAGGAGGGCCGACTGTAATTACAAGCAGCTCATTATAATGTCTTTCTCCAATCTTTGCTCTAGTCTAATCAAGGTTGAGATCCCCCTTCCACATTCTTTCTAGTTTACTTGTTTTTTCTTGCCAAAGCCCAAAACACTGCAAGTAGTGATTCACCAAACTGTCTGTCTGTGTATCTATAAAAATAAATAATTTATATACACCTTTCACACAAAGTGGCTCACATATGACTGTGTACCATATTCCAAACATCTCAGTGTTTCTGTTGCAGAAATAGATGGCAAAACTCCCACTTAATTCAACTTAGTCATGATTTGTGATCATTACAAATTAGATAGAGTTAACAGCTACTGAGATAAACTGTATTGCTTTATGGGCCATGTGACAATGGGGGGGGGACAAAGTGCACATTTATATGAAAATATAGAGTGTTGTGCTGAGCTAGTGGTTAGCCCTCATAGCTTTTGAATGTAATTTATGGAAAATGTCATTCCTATTATTCAAATACACAGAAAGAGAGAAAGTGGGAGAAGTATCATATTACATTTATATTGAAAATAAAAGGAAGCATTTAATGGACCATGCCAGGTTTCTCTTAAAACATTAATTTCTTTGTGTTGTCTTTAATTTCCATGATAATGAAATGCTCACAATGGCCACTGGATGCTATTATATGCAAAATAAATTAAACCCTTCCAGTTAGATGCAAATCCTTCTTAGTACTATCAGTGGGATATGATTACTGTACCTCCTCCCTCCCCACCAACCCACAAAATGTTAAATGGCATCCTTTGAAAATGCTTCCTGTATGAGCATATTGTTGATTTTTCAAAATCCTTTCATTTAACAAGTGCTAAGCTGACTAATGCAAATAGTTTCTTAAAAAAAGAAATAATTAAATAGTTCAGCTTATTTTTTAAATTGCCTCTTCCACAAGTATAATCTTGTGGGCTCAATGGGATTTGAGTTGGCTCAGCACCTTAGAATGCACGATGCTTTGATAACATGAGGAAAATGAAACTTCTCTCTCTCTCTCTCTCTCTCTCTCTCTCTCACACACACACACACACACACTTGCACAGACAGCTTTAAAATGCCAAGATGCTTTTTTTTGTACTGATAATGGAAAGGTCTGACAAATGCATACACCAGCCACTAGATCTTTGATCAAACTGCTTGAAAGGTTATTGACTTCACAATGGACAAGCAGAAGAGACTGCTTTCACACTAGCCTTAAATGGGTGAAGATCATAAATGGATTACTTACCCTTTTAACATGTTGGTGGTGGTGGTGTGTGCCTTCAGGTCATTTCCGACTTATGGAGACCCTAAGGAGAACCTATCATGGGTTTTTCTTGGCCAGATTTATTCAGAGCAGGGTTGGTATTGCCTTTCTCTGAGGCTGAGAAGTGTGACTTGCCCAACGGTCACCAGAGACATAATCCAGCACTCAAACTATTACACCACATTTTGTACTACTGTAGGGACTCTGAAATGCCATATTTACTAGCAGGGAGATGATATTTCTACTACCTTAGTTTGGAAAATTCTGCTCTACCTGAATGTGAATACAAAAAAGGGATGTTTACCTTACACTATAATGAAATTGTGTGATATATGTGATATAAATGTATCTGTACATATGAGGCAGAGCAGGGAGCTTCTAAGTTGTCAATGAGCAACTCAGTCCGATGGGGATGTGTTCAGAGCACAACTTGAGCACTATGGGCCACAGTAGATAGCCCAGAAGGAGCAGCCTCAGCCACTCTAGTGCCGATTATGCTGGAACCACAGCAACAGGATGGCCCACTCATGAAGCCGGCTGTTGCAGCAGTCCCAAATGGGCCACAGGCAAGAACAGATTTAATCCACACCTTTTTGTGCTGGATCTTGCCACCTCAGCATGGCCTCTGTGCAGCTTCCAGCCACATTGGGGTTATACATCATGTAAATGCCATTCCCCCAAAATTGTTCAGGACTATGATGCATATCCTGGGAGCTTGAAAGAGATCCTGGAAAAAATATTTCCTGGCAATGCACATTACTGCCAAACCACACAATCCATTCTACTCATTGTTAAAAAATATGATTTCATGGATCATTTTTAATTTCAATTTTTTTTAAAAAAGCAGCCGTGACATCCCAATATAAAATGGGTTCCTGATACAGGAGCAAATAGGAGCCAGGATCAGGATGATTTTTACCAGTAAACTGATGTAGGGCCTTTATTCAGATCAAAACCATGTTCTAGATCAGAGATTTGCATTGTTCTTTTATGAAAACAAAAATTTCTAATTTAAGTATTCAAAGTGTTCAAAATTTAAGTATTTAAGTATTCAAAGATACAGTTGTGTTAGTCTGGATTCATATGCAAAGGGATATTGTAACACATTTGAGACTGAGAAAAAGGCCTTTGTAGCATAAGCTTTTGTAGGACTGAGTCAGATTCATCTGATGAAGTAGACTGAGGGTCTCAGCAGATGAATGGGAAAAGCTAGCATACTGCTGGGGTTCCCCAATTTGTCAGCAGAATATTCTGATTGATGTACCCCTGGCTCCCACAATGGTCCAATAACTGATGTACATTTTACACTGCTCCACACACTCTGTAATCCACAAAAATGGAGTATTTATGCAACATTTTTTTTGTTCCAATATTGTACGTACATGGCAGCTGCCAATTGCCTCCCTCATCTTGCCCAAGTGCCAGCCCATTGGATGGCCTGGACAACTGGATGCACAATCAGCTAACTAATCACAGGATAAAGTGACTGCCTGTACAGTGCATTGGTACATCCAGTGACACATTAGCACACCATGATCACAGAGCCCCTGTACATGCCCATTTCTCCCCCTTCCCCTATATTCCCCTGTTGGACCAGGCCGGGTTTTTTTTTTTTTAACTGTATTTATTAAATCCATTGTAATGTTGGTGACCTGACATGCTTGTTGTCATTTCACTTAATGGTGTGTGTGAAGGGTCAATGGTGCAATGGGTCAGTGGTGCAACTGACCACTCGTGTGCTTGTGCAATTGATTTACAGATGGATGACATAAAAATTATGGACAGTAATGGAACCAGCAGCTCGCTAGCCCTTTCTTCTCTCTCCACATCAGGGTGGAGTCTGGCAATAGCTCACTCTTTTTGGCTGGAACCACAGCAAACTGGGAGGTTGTGTTGCTCCATGTTAAGCCTCAGTCTATTTTCTTCCCATTTCAGCTACATGCATCATCCACACAGGTAGGGTTTGAAATGGGGCAGGGCTTCTTCTTTTAACCCATACGAACAGCCTCTCAGTCTATGAAAGCTCATACAAATTTCTTTCTCTCAGTCAGTGACATCATTAGAGGGCTGTGGGGTGTGTGGCCTGGACCCAGTGACATCCCACAAGAGGAGTGATACCTGGTTGGGCCCTCCTCCTGCTGCAGAGTGAGAAGGGCCAAGCAGCCCCCTTCTGGTTTCACTGAGGCACTGCCAGTCTTCTCATAAGGAGGTTGGCACTGCAGCAGCAAAGGAGAAGCCCAAGTGTGCCCTTTTGCTCCCCTGAAGCCCCTTGCCCCCCCCCCCCAGCAGTCCCCCTTGTACTGAGTGACACCAGGGTCAGGGACGCCACAGATGTTAATTTCAAAGGTACTACAATATTCCTTTGCATAGTTTAAGTATTCTTTTGTAAAGTGTGGACTGCATAACATATAGTGTATGAATGTTAGATTGCTAGGGAAATCCCACTTGGTGATTTCTGTTGTGCGTACCTGCATTGTTAAGCAAGTGTTCATATGTTACACTGCCCATGTGCTCATACTTTGCTCACACTGTATGTGTAGTCATATTAGAGTTACCAGTTAATGAGTCTCTGGTTTCTTTGGGTCGCCAAGCAGGGAGATAAATGTAATGGTATGTGTTGCTGAAAGTTTATATTATTGTGCAGCATGGCTTCAAAACCAGGGCATAAATCTTTTCTTAACATGAACTTCCCTTCAGTTTATATTGGGCTATCTCTGAGCCCCAGCACTGCTAGAAGTCATGTTTGGTGAGGACACAAGAGAAAAAGCCTTATTGCACAGGGCTCCTGGTACGGTACAAAAGGGACCAGGAAGGGAACAGAATGAGTGTGGGAAGCATTTTACCGCACACAGGAAGTCCCCATACGGTTCCGTTCCATTCCCCATCCATCCCAGAGGAGGAGATTTTTGAGAACTGTGCAGAACATTTCTAAAAAGTCTCCTCCTCTGGGACGGCTGGGAAACAGATGGGGAACGGAACGGGGACTTCTGGCAGTGGTGGTGTTCTGTGTGCGGTAAAATGCATCCCTCACTCGTCCCTCACTCATCCCTCACTTGTTCCATTCCCTTCCTGGCCCCTTTTGTACTTTTCCAGCCAGTCTTGTGTGATAAAGATTAAAGTCTTCTCCTTTGCCTCTCCCAGGCTATGGAATTTTCTCCCATTTCTCAGTGATCTCAGTATAATTATGGCGTCTTATCGCTTGACAATATTAAGTTTTATTTATAGTTTATAGTTTATTTTTGGGATTTTCTATTATTATTACTAGGATTATTATTTCCATTTGTTCAATGTATTTAATTATATTATTTAATTATTTTGGTTTTTTTTTGTTTGTTTATTTTTTGTTTTGAATCCTGCCCTTCTTCACAGGAACCAAGGGTGGGAGGCTTACAAGTACAAGATAATATGATTTAGTCTCCTAAATCCTAAATAGACATAGAATTGAACATAAAGACAAAATAAAGGCTGACCATTAAGTAGAACAATTATTGCCCTTAACATTACAGCTATGTAAACCACACAGATAAGGCAAAATGAGATACTTTTGCAGTTGTAAATGGAAAAGAAATGTCTATACTCTTTCATGTAAGCACTGGCAAAGGGTAATTGTAGGCCATGTTATTAATACTTAATTAGAATAGCAAAAGAAACATTTATTTTTAGTGCCTTCTGTTGTAGTACTAAGTTAAAGTTATGATACTAGTGACTGAGTGCATGAATTACTCAGAGGATTAAGAATGTTAGAACTCTGCAAGCACTATTATTAAATTTATTGCTTTTAAGATATAAAATATAATCCAAAATGCATTTTAAGGAAGAAAACATTTCATTAGGGTTTACCAAAGTGTTGGGACAATTCTTTCTTTCTTTTTTTAGTAAGGTAGTATTACGTCTGTCATAAAGACATAAAACCTACCTCACTTATTTCAATAGACTTGCTCCTTGCAGCTGAGATTGTATTAGAAATTTTAATTACATCTTTCTTTTCAAAAAGGACACTTCATTTCACCAAATTCTATCACAAATTTCTTCTTCAAGCAATGGCACATGATTGCTGTCTATTCTGTCTATATGGCATTAGAGGAATACTAAGCTTCTTTGCGATAATTCCATGAACATAGTTTGTTGAGTCACACTAGTTTTTACTGTCTCATGATTTTAAAAAATCAGCTCTCTTTTATAGTCTACAGTAGTCACATCAAACTACAAAATCTTAATATTTGTACTGAATCTGTGGCTTTTGGCTGTTCCTGCAGGATATAACTCGCATACCCATTACCCAATGGATAATATTTTTCCCTCCTCCTGATGAAAATTAATAATTTTGGCTAGCTGCTCTCATATGATGTTATTCAATGTGTTACTGCTTTCTACAATTACTCCACGAGCTACTCCTCTGAGGCTGAAAGAGTGTGACATGTCCAGGGCTACCTAGTGAGTTTCCATGGTGAAACCTGGTCTCTCAGAGTCATAGTCAAGCATTGAAACTACTACACCATGATGTTTATCACACTATGCTCTTAAAGAGGTACTATTCCAGTGTGACTCCTCTAGCTGCCTCCTGTTGCATGCTGGGATTGGCAGTTTTAAGGAGGGGTATTTAGAATTCTCAGGCAGAGAAGTTCAGCTCCTTAAAACTGCCAATCCCAGCATGCAACAGGAGGCTGCTAGAGGAGTCATACTGGAATAGTACCTCTTTAAGAGCATAGTGTGATAAACATCCATGCTGGCTCTCTACCTTCAGTGGAGATGTACATATATATGTTTAAATTTGCAGTGTGTATATGTATAGTAAAGTGGTCCCTTGCCTTATGTGGGGATCCATTCCAGACCCTTCCACATAAGGCAAGTTCCTCCTATGCTTGAGTCCATTAAGGATAATGGGGCTCGTGCACGTGATGGCATGGCAGTGCGAGTGCCACGGTCACATGCACCATTTATTAAATGGCGCAGGGCTTCCAATGTAAGCTGGAAGCTGTGTAAAAGGCGTCCGCGTATGACACAGGCACACTGTATGTGCATTATATATTTATGTGTAGATGGGTATGAATGACTTCACACATACAGTATATGTACGAGTATCATGCTGGTTGTACAACATGATTCTGAGAAAATAAATATACATTGACAAGATGAACATGAGCACTGCTGGCTACTGCAAAACAGATGTTACATTAAAACCTGCCTTAACAAGTCCTGTTCCTCCAGAAAAACAACAACACTTTTATGGCTAGAACTGGGTGTGCTGTCAGACACAGGAAAGAAAGACAAAGTGAAGGGAGGAAACAATGAAAGCAAGATGCCTCTCAGCTGTCTTACTAAAGGGGTGAAGAATGTGTTGGCATGTCTGCAGACAAGGAAGCCCCAGCCTTTGCACTCCTGTTGGCCTCTTATTGCTAATCTTTCATGTCTGTGTCTTCATGACAGGTCACAACATACAGGAGCTACTGTGTATAGCTCTGGGGAATGATTTTCTAAGTCAGCAATGTTTTTATAAAGAGAGTCTGGGCAAATGAACAGCAGACCTTTGGGTAAGGAATTTTGATGGGGTTTTTCACTCCCATTAGCCTAGTGAACTGATAGTGCTTACAGATGGCATTCCACCTAAAATTTATATGACTCCATTTCCTTAGTCTTAAAATGGATACGCTGAATTGATTGCAGCCTCCTTCACCCTTTCATCCTTTATAGGATCTTCTGTAGTAGGGAATCAATGGATTTGGGTAACCTTCACTGTGTAAGTTTAAGGACCCTTGATACATTAGGAAGTGTCCACATCGATTTAATAATGGTAGTGAGGTAGGGAGAGGAAATGATAAACATTCTTATTCATTTTAGTGATGGCTGAAGTCCCTTTGCTCCTCTGCTGAAATAAAAATTCACTCACCAATTACAGACAGAATTTGGTAACACCCTGATAGGGGAAAAAGATTGTGTGTATGTGTACACCGTAGCAATACCATCATCCACTGGAGAATGCTAGTGTTTTAAACTGCCATCTATTATGCAATTCAATTTCGAACATTTTTCTTGTGTTATATATTTCAGTTCTTTGCTAATTGTATACAGTCGGCCCTTCTTATACACTGATTTTTTATACACGGATTCAAGCATACACGGTTTGAAAATATTCCAAAAAAGTATAAATTTACCTTGATTTTCCATTTTTATAAGGGACACCATTTCGCTATGTCATTATATTTAATGGGACTTGAGCATACACGGATTTTGTTATACACGGGGGATCTTGGAACCAAACCCCAGCGTATAACAAGGGTCCACTGTATATACATATTTCACATAAACACATACACATACATACAAAGGAAAAGGGGATGAGGAACCACCAGCTTGGCTGATGGAAAGCATAGTGGAAGCACTGAGAAAATTGTAGTCCACCAAATGGAAATGTCTGTTGCTGCAGCAATTTATAACCAGTCTTCCTTGGGTGCAAATGGAGCCCAGTGTTGGTCAATAAAACGATATTGTAGCTTCCTCTCCATGGGTTTAGGATGACTGGAAAATATGCATCTGACTGCAAAGTTCACTGATTCATTTCTTTATTAGGCAATTTAATTTTCACAGAGGTTTGAAGTTTGTATTGTTCTAGCTACTGTATATTGATTTATTTTTATAAAGGTCATATTTCCATGATGCATGCCTTACATCCATAAAGAAATGAACTCAGTATCCATAATCTATGAGAAGATCTACATTTCTATGATGCATTTCCATAATGTATCCCTTAAATCCATGGGGTAATGTACACAACACTGAAATTAATGCATATTTTGTTCCTTTTCACACTTCCATCAAAACTCAGATGTTTATTGACATCTGATATAGATCTGACACAAATATTTAATAGTGGACCACAAGTCATTTCAAAATATCAAACATATATTACATTCAGTTGAAATTGCAAATGAAAGGTTGTTTTCAAAAGACAATTTGGCAAGCCTTGGGTTCTTAAATCATGTGACACAAAGGTGTTTTCCATGTAGTGTACTGTGATATTATCTTTTATCTTTGCAATCTTTATCTTTTTAATTATGTTTTAAATGTGCTTCAAATTATTGTAATTATTTGTTTTGAATCTAATCATTTCTAATAGTTTTGAAACTTAGGTAAGAGTTTCACTAACTTTGCTTTAAATTGTTGTAAGCTGCTTTAGGTCTTATACCAGAGAAAGGCAGGATACAAATTAAATAAATACATAAACAAAATATTGCAAGGTAGGTAGGTCTATTGTGCCAACTAGTTGCTATGAATTTTCACATCATTCTTGGGTTTTCTTAGTACTCATTTGGGGTTAGTAATCACTTGATTCTGAATTAATACAAACTGCATATCCTCATGTATATGTCTAGAAATTTTACACAAAAACATGACACCCCCCCCCCCAAACCTAGGTGAACTTATTCACAGGTCATCATAAATGTTGTACTAGTCTCTTATCAAGAAAAGAAAGGAAAGGAAAGGAATCATCCCCTTCTCTGTGTAGAGTAGCAGAAAGTGAGAGCTTAGTCCATTCCAGGAGCACCTAAAAGAAACATCTACCACCTCTACTCTCTCTGCCACGATTGCTTCTGATCTTTTTGAATGCTTAGATGGGAAAATGCTGCTGTTGGCAGCTCTTTGGCACTTCCCCTCAAAGGAGCACAGAGGACTGAAACTCTGAAGGATTTTAATAAGTTATTTGTGTATGTTTGTCCACTTTTCTGGGTTAAAATCAGCCTGTTATCACATTAAAGTTAAGGGCTATAATCATTGCTATCATAGGGGTGAAGCAGAGCAGTCGTCCTGGGACCATGGCAATAGTTCCTTAACGTGTCGCCAGCAAGGAGCAGCTTTTCGCCACTCCTTTTCAGGCCAGCTTCAGGCTGCCTTAGGCAGTTATGGAGTGGCTTTCAGCTGATTCACGGGTGTGCATTGTCTGAATGCCACACCTCTGAAGGGGTTGGAAGCTGCACTTTTTGGCCCATCTGTTTCAGGCCTAAGTCATCTTTTTCTTTGCTTTGCCTTTTCATCCTTTTTGACATGTGCATGTTTTCTTAGCCCTGCTCATGCCTAATCTCTTTCGCGTATCACACAGCCACCATTTACTATAGTTCTCTTCTCATCCATCCAGCCTTTACGGAGAGCACAAACAGTTAAGCATGCCAGGATTTTGCATGTTCTTTGGCATCTTTTTCCTTTGCTACATCATCTACATCCTTTGTTACAAGCCCAAGTTTTATCCTCAGATCAATGGGTCATATCAATATAAATAATTTTGTCCTCCAAAACCTGCCTTCAGCTTATATATGGGGTCAACATATAGTCAAGTATATACAATAAAGATTGAAAATATTTATATCCCATTCTACATTACAAGACCTCAGGGCAGCATACTAATAAAATATATTTTTTAATAAATTGTTATTTTTATCCTAATGAAACACAAGGAATCTAGTGGTACCTTAAAGTTTTGCTATAAAGAAAAGATTGAGTCTCACATGTATAAATACATTTCATTTTATTCCCATTTAGCCCAAATTGAAATAATCCCTTATTGCTTTGTTTTTGATTGAAAGAAATATAACTTAACAAAATGCACAGAAGGCAATACAATTTACAGACTGTTTGTGGCATTCCCTAATAAAACATATAACACACACACACACACACACACACACACACACATACACACACACACTCGTTTTTGTGGCCTTCATGTTAAAATGTTATTCCAAAGACTGATATGAGAACCAGGTGGATCTGGATTACCTCTGTTTCTATTAATAAAAGACATAAATGGAAACCAGTCCATAATAAAGGAGTAATTATGGAGTTCATTTCTTGAGTAATGAACCTGTTATGTCCCTTTTTCCATGTGAGCTACATCCTGAGATCAGGCTTATTGAATGTCTGGCTTGCTACTTCACAGAAAAGAGCCTTGGGATATCCTCTAAGGAAGACCATAAGCTATGCTTTTTAGCAATCTGCCTTGAATTCAGTTTCAAAATATCTTGCAATCCCATCACCATAAATGTGGAGTCAGAATGATGAGACCAAGAAAGCATCCTATTTTGGTACTGAATATCAGCATGAAAACTGCACCAGGGAAAAAATAACATTATTAGATTTCTTCCAAGTCACATAAATACTTTTCATGCCTTGTTAACACCTCCTGTCTCATTTGATCCATCTCATCCATGAGTCACATGCAAACACCATATGCTGTAGAGGCCAGTCACTTAAAACCATCACTTACATTCAGTGTATTTTTTTTATTTGACCTGTTTCCTTGTAAACAGTGCTCTAGCAATGGCATAGTTCCTACTTGCCCATATTTAAAAAAAATGCTTATTACTCAGACCTTGGTTATTTTAACTCCTTAGTCAGTTTCAGAGAGAAACTGTCCTTTTGTCTCAATAGCTGGCCCTTAGTTCAGTCACATCATGATTTCTGAAAGGACAGGTGACATTATGGCCTTTCTAGGGCGAGTCCCACCACCATCCTTACAATTTGAATTTCTAACTGCAGCCCATGGTATCATGTTATGAACGGAGGAAGGTTGCACAGGCCTGGGCTGCTAAAAGGATTTTCTGCTGTAGGTTGCTGCCACCTTCTCTGTGTTTCAAAGTCCATTGGGATTCTTATGTCGCATACAAAATGAACAGGATCTTAGGCAACCTGTTATCCTAGCTACACTCCAGTTTTGAAGTGAAAATAAGTATGTGGCAAAACTTTATGTCTTAAATTCAGTTGTAAATCCTAGTTGGAGTTGTTGTTATTATTATTATTATTATTATTATTTGTATTACCTGCCTCTCCCTGCGTATCGAGGTGGGATTACGACAGAGAATAGACTCATTAAATCAACCAAACTACATATGTGTTGCCTTACCAAGCTGCCTTTGATTTAATATGTCTACTCTACTTGGGACAAACCATTAGATTTAGGCCTAGGAGTACACTTAGAACTCTGGGGAGAATATGTGTGGATCTCTACATATAGTATCACTCACAGTTAGTAGCCCAAGTAAAATCTGAGCAGAAGCAATACCTGATATGAAACTCTATATGATCCAAATTATATTTGTATCTATGTCTCTCTCTGTTATAGTTGAGAATACAATGCCTGTACAGTGGACCCTTGCTATACGCTGGAGTTTGGTTCCAAGATCTCCCGTGTATAACAAAATCCGTGTATGCTCAAGTCCCATTAAATATAATGACATAGCAAAATGGTGTCCCTTATAAAAAATGGAAAATCAAGGTAAATTTATACTTTTTGGAACATTTTCAAACCGTGTATGCTTGAATCCGTGTATAAAAAATCCGTGTATAAGAAGGACCGACTGTACTCTAGCTAGAGGTACCTCAGTACACCAAAGGTGAACAACTGTGGAATGCATTAACCCCACAGGAGACCCACCACACTATGACCATTCTTACAAATAACTAAATTATTTTATTTATTTTGCCCCCAGATGCCCCAAACTCCATTTAGAAAATGTTGGAGGGTTGTCTCCATCTAGGTGACATGCAGAGCAGTCTGTTACAAGGGTTGGTGTCACATGGTACAGTAACTCATGGTGTCACCCTCCCATCTTCTCCCATAACACATCATACATAACCTGTTTCTGTTGAAGATTCATTAGTTCCAGTATTGGTTACTAGTCTGCTAGAGAACAGTGAGCAAGAGTTGAGATTCCAAATATTTATTTTTAACAGTGCATAGTGAACAACATTGTACCATGCAATTTATATATACTGTACTTTGGGGTTCCTGAAAGAAGAGTACTGTATGTATGTGTGTGTACATATTGTTACCAAAAAAGGTAAGTTTTCATGCCCCACCAGAAATGGCAGTATATCCTTTGAAATGTTGGGGAATATTTATTAGCTCAAAGGCTTGCAAAAAGGCTAGGTAAAATTTGCTAAGATCTTTATGCCTATTTATAACAGGATTAACTATGAGAGAACTCCAGTTACAACTAACAAAGAGGATTTTATTTTAAAATGTGCAAATGTTGCGTGTTCACAGACTCAAGAGCAGAGCCAAACAACCAAGATTCACAAAAAACCAAAGCAATACTGCTGCCTTATGCAGGATCCAGCACCTTTTCTCACATTAGTCAACTTAAAGCCTTCTTGGGATGTCTGAGGTCAAAACGATGGTGGTCAGAATGGTTTTTTCCTTTTCCATTGGAACTTTTGATAAAAAGGAGGCTTCCTACAAATGCATACCTTTTGAAACCAGATTTTGACAATTAAGTATTTGAGATAATCTAATTAAACGATGTACTTCTAGTGTGCATTTTCAATACACTTCCTTCAGCCTCTTTGAAAGATGTTATCTGCTGTATCCCACTTATTGGTGTAACATTGTGATAGAGTATGAGTAGAATATCAGAAGAACACAGCTCCAAAAATCTTGTATTAGGTGCGTGAAGTAGCAGGAGAGTAAATACTGTACTGTACTGTAACCCTGTTAAGTATCTGGCCAGCTGTTTCCTAATAGCATCAGAATTATGTAGTTTGACAGCCTGGAACAGATGATAAATGACAAATGCCATTTCATGGGACAATCTTTAATTGTCATAGCAATAACCAATATAATTTCAGAAGGCCCACTGTAGGAATTTCATTAGGAGAGCAAAATAAATACTGCAGGGGTATAAAAGTAAAAATGCTGGAGCCATTCATTATTTTTAATGATAAAAATCTTCCTAATCATAGTCTTCCAACTGACTTGGAGCATCTGCTCCAAACAATGTCATCTTGTTATCCAAAAATCAAAGAATTTTAAGATAGCATGACCCAATTTTCAATCAACTTATTAATTCTTCCCAAAAAAGAATATATAGGTATTCCTAGATGCATTTTACTGCATGTTTTCTGGTGAATATCTTGACATTAAGACATCCATTCTATTCCAATTTCATAATCTATTTGTAAACTGAGAGGCCACCACAAAGCTACTGAAAACTTCAGGGAAAATAAAATGTACCCAGTGTGGATGAAATATGATATTCTCTTGTAACATATATCTTCATATTAAAAAGAGCTGTGGCAATGTTCCATTATTCATAATGCTCCCATGTTGTACTCTTCAATTTTGAGAAGAAATGGCAGAAGAAAGACTTGTCATTAATATTATAAACAATTCCACAACCATATACCTTCACCATCAATAATAAAACTTTACAAGACAAACCATCGATGTTTGAAAAATGTGTGTATTCTCATAAAGAGGGTGCACCCTTTCTATTTTGGTGGATGCATAAAATACCACCAAGAAATTTCTTTAACAACACTATTATACATTGTTTCTTTTAAAAGTAATTATATAGCCTGATGGCACATTGCAATTATAAATTATAATTATAATCAATTAATTTATCATTCATATTTACATTCAATTTAACTTAAAGGAGACATATTGTTAGATGAAGGTAAGATATGGCTGCTTACAAATTGTTTAGTAATTATATTTTTTAATACTTTGGTAATTTCTTCTTCCTTTTATAATAATTATATGAATACTTACTTATTTATCTCAAATTAATCAATACATTTTCCTATCAAATTGTTCATAACATGGAAAAGACATGACAAACTTTCTTGACTATTTTTTTTATTTTTCTATTACACACGCATGGGATTGTTAGTCCCGTTGTTGCCCTCAAGTCATTTCTGATTTATGTGACCCTATCACAGGGTTTTCTTGGCAGAATTTGTTCAGCGGAGGTTTGCTTTGCCTTCCTTTGAGGCTGAAAGGGAGTGACTTGCCAAGGTCACCCAGTGGGTTTCCATGGCCAGGCTGGGATTTGAACCCTGGTGTCCAGAGTCCTAGTCCAATGCTCAAACCACTATACCATGTTGCCATGCTACTTTTCTATATCAATTGCTATTTACCCCCATAAGTATCTATTACTGCTCTGTGAGGTGGGGAATACAGATAGAGAAAACTCTCTATTTACAGTGATTAAAAACAATCTTTGTTAAATCAATTTGAAATCTGTGAATTCTTTTTCTGATCCTTTTGCTTTTTTTTTTTGCAGGAATATATGGATTCTAATAAATATATTGACCATTTGTTAACTCAGTTGGAAGAGCAACGTTGGAATGTATGGAGGTAAGTGTTATTTGTTCATATACACAAGGCAATCATATATCTATTTAGAATGATCTCTCCTCACATTTCATTAGAACTTGTCCCCCATTATCCTGAGAAACCAGTATGACTTCCATTTACTTTTGCCATGCCTTCAAATGTAATGCCAAATATTGAAATCTCATCTATTGACTTAAACACTAATTAATGGATAATTATCCCCATCTGATAGTTAGTGTGACATTAATTATATATTGTAGTATTGTTTCAGATTGAATGCTAGCATAAGGATCTGCTTGTTCTTTTCAACCATCTGAGCTTCACAGTGACAGTCTTTTCCTGTGGTACCTGTTTCTTGATAGGTTTTATCCATACTGTATAATGATAGCAGTTTAATACCACTTTAACAGCAGTGACTCTATCCTATGGAATCCTGGTATGTGAAGTTGAATGAGGCACTTAGAAATCTGGCTGCTAGAGAAATCTTCTTCATTTTTATGAACCTACAGCAGACTAGGAGAGAATTCCAAGCACCTCACCACTGTACAAATCCCAATATTCCATGGGATGTGACCATAACCATTAAAGCAGTATCATATTAGTGTAACTGTGCACTGTGGACACATCTTTGTCACCCATAATGATGTCTAAGGACTTTTTTGTCAAGCAATTCTCTGGTGGAATCCTGCCTTGGTTCAGAATCTACTAATCTTTCTGAAAGTTTCACAAAATATACTTCCCCATTTGAAATGCATTTTGATGGTCAATTATTTTTTTTTAACAAAAAAGCCTGATTACATACAGGATGACCAGACATTCTCCAACATGGCCTAGATTTCAACCTTCTGTCCAGGAGGAATTCCAAAACATCTTCCATTTTTAGCATGCCTAAGAAACATGAATTTCTATATCTATGAGTGTTTTTAGTTTTTATTTTGTAATGTCCTCTATTTTTCTTGAATGCCCTACATTTTGCAGTGCCTTTTCTTCCTTTGTTATGCTATCTGGTCACCCTAAGTTACACATTAATTTTCTTCTTTATGAAGACATATAATTCTACATGCCTCACATATTTGAGTAGGCATGTGCATATGTTACTATAATTGATAAAACTGCTTGATGATGATGATGATGATGATGATGATGATGATGATGATGATGGAACCTGCTAGGTCTCTCAAGATGCAGCACAACAGATTTTTTAAAAAAACACACACAACCCAGATTAAAACAGATTTTAAAAAACAGTGCATCAATGAAGCAGCCCCAAAACGCCAACCCTAGTTTAAAGTTGCAGAAGGTACAGAGCTAAGCAAGGATGGAACCAGTCTTATTTCCACTGGAAGGAAGTCCCATAAGTGGTGTGGTACAGTAGAGAGACCCCTGTCTTATGTACAAACCAACCTAGCTCCTCAAAGCAATGGGAAATGTAATAGGAAATGAAATAGGGCCTCCATTGTTCTGGTATTAAAGGTGGGCTCACATGGGGGAAATAATATCCAGATATCGAAACCCCAAGCCACTTAGGGCTTTGTAAGTAAAAAACAGCATTTCAATTTGGGTTCAGAGGCAACCTGAAAGACAGTGCAGTTGGTAATGTACTATTGATATGTGGACACTAAAACACACAGTAGTCTAACCATTCCATTTTGCATGAGCTGTTGCTTTTCAAGGGCTCCCCCAAATAGAGTTCATTACAGTAGTCTAATTGGAAAGTAACCAAGACATAAACCCTTATGATCAAATCTGCTCACCTTGGAATCTGGGGCATCTGGCTCATCAGCCATAGTGGGACAAATGCACTGCCACAGCAGTCACATATCAAAGTAGTTTAAACATCTTACTACTCTAAATTCCTATTTCATAAATTAAACTAAAAAGAAGTTTAATATTTCTCACACTCTACTCTGTTTCTGAATCTCTGCCTTCTGAAGTTTGTCTGCTATGGTGGTTTTGTAAGAAAAAGCCAGTAGGATCCAGAAATATTAATCAGATATTCTTCTCCCCCATCCCCTGCAGTATCTAATTTACAAAAGCTCATTAACCTGAAATGCTTATTACTAGAGATGAGTTTGCTTGAGAAACTTAAAATATCAATGTATCAAAGCAACTAGGGCATAATGGGCATAAGAACTGTGTGTATTTCATCATATTTATATTTACCTGAGCACATAGTAGAAGCCATAACTGAAACATATGAAAGAATTATTCTCAAATAGATTTTAGATTATTCTGTCCAATGAGTTGAAATGTAACAGGTAAATATTAAAATTGCCCAACTTCTGATAATTAGTAGATTGGACTGTCTATATGCATGGCTTTCTATATTTTCAGGGTATGTATAGTAATCCCTAACATAACTTTTTGCAAAGCCAGCAGCAAATGTCAGGACTGAGAGACCTCAGCTTTGGTCACAGCTGAACTGAACTTTTAAACATGCAACCTTTTTTATTTCTCCTTTTAAGAACAAAATATTTTTAGATGCCTATTTAAACCAAGAAAAAATATTTCCAACACATTCTTACATATGTCTGCTCAAAACTAGTTCTCCTTGGTTTCACTAGAGCAAAGTCTTAGAGAAAAAAAAACCCTACAGGACTGAAGCCTTATAGTAGGAAGGGACGGTCTATAAATAACTATGGCTGCATCTGAACTGCAGAAATAAGGCAGTTTGACACTGTTTTAACTGCCATGGCAAAATGCTATGGAATTCTGGGAGTTTTAGTTTTGTGACATATTTAGCCTTCTCTGTGGTGCCACAGGGAACTTCAAATTCCAGAGCCTTGATCCATGATACTTCAAGTGGTGTCAGACTGCATTATTTCTTCAGGGCAGATGCAGCATATAAGATTATAGCCAGCTGCATGCCTGCCTGTCTTTCTTTTCAATATTTATTAAAATATTTAAAATATTTATATCCTTCCCCATGTCGAAGAATCTCAGGGCCAAAACTGACAAAGTAAAACAGTTTAAGTAATTAAAAACAATTTGACAAGATAAAAGAATATATAAAGTTACAGTATATCAGGTATCCACAACCCACTGGAACCTGCTATTAAAATACTTTGTTTTTGACTTTTAAGAACAGGGTAAAATTATGAGATATATTTCCAGTTGAGAGGGATGCATGCTAGAGCAATGGATTTGACATAGTGGTGATGTATTTCTCTCATTGGAAACATTTCTGTTAATTGAAAGCAATGCATGGGCTTAACACCTTTTGCAAGAAGAGTGCCAACAATTGAGGGACACTGTCTAGTCCTGGTGAGAGTTGAGTCCATGGAGAAATTTGGAAGGTGCCTGATTTGGAGCTGATAACAGGAGCATGTGACTTATCCTGTACAAAATTCAGAAGTTGAAAAATGCAATTAAGAATTAGTGATTAGAGGCAAGCCTTTTTATAAACTCTGACCAAGACCACACTGCCACACTGCAGTTTGAATGCAGATTGATATCTGTCATGGCTCCATTCTATGGAATCTTGGGATTTGTAATTTATTGTGGCATCAGAGCTCTCTGACAGAGGATATTTCACAAAATAACTCACAAAACTGCAAACCCCAGAATTCTATAGCCTTGAGCCACAGCAGTTAAAGGGGCATCCAAGTGCATTGTCATCATCATTATCATTACCATTATTTGCAGTGCAGATTAGATGCAAGACTCAGGGGGTGTTCTCACTAGGCGAAACCCCGCGTTCTGAATCGAATCCTAGGAGTGGCGTTCCTACTAGGAACCAATTTAAATCTAGAACTGTTCTAGAGCAACCCGCAATCATCCCCACTACAAATCGAATCGTGGAGCGGTTTAAAATTTTGAATCGTGTTTCCGTCATTTAACGCGTGTTAAAAAAGTACTAGGGTCGGACCTACATTTTTCCCTTGAATCGGGATAGGAACCGGAGCATTTAAATAGGAACGACAGCCTTTGAAATCGGGTTAGCTGGATGGGAGGAGCGGAGTGCGATGGGGCTGGCCTTGGGGGAGTTGCCCTTTCTGTCCCCATCCGTCGTGGCTGTCGCCATTTTTGCTTCCCTCACCCCTTTGTCCGCTGTGGTCTTTCAATAAGAGATAAGGATTATTTTTATTTTTTATTTTAATGGTTTACAGGCGCTTAATCTCTTCAGCGCTTTAAGCGCCTGAAGTCCGGGCTGCTCAAGCGCCTGCATCTGCCAAAGGACTACAAGGCTTCCCCCGGTGGATTGCAACCTCCCCTCTGTGTGGGGAGAGCCCATTTCTAACGGAGGAGAGGCAGGAAGGGAAGCTTCCTCTCGAAGAGGCATTCCCTGCCCGCTTGGGCTCTGATCTCGCCCAGGCAGGGAAGGGAAGGCTCCTCGTGAGGAGGTATCTGATCTCGTCCAGGCAGGGAAGGGCTCTGATCAATGGGGGGGGGGATAGAGCCTTTCTCCCTCCCTTTCTCAAATGGAATCTGCCTTCTCCTCCAACCCTGGAAAGAGAATCTTTGGGAAGAGTGCTCCCTCCCTGCTTTTCCAGCAGCCTCCTTCATTGATCTCTGGGCTCTCTGAAGGGATTCTCCCTGGCTGTCTTGGGAGACATGAAGAGGGGATGCTTTCCTGCAAAACCCATCCCCATAGTTTCTCTGGAAACAGCTTGGGCTCCCCAAATTTACTTTGTCAGAAGCCTCTCCCATTGATCTCTGGGCTCTCTGAAGGGATTCTCCCTGGCTGTCTTGGGATGTCTCTTGCTCTTGCTTTATTTGGCTTTCACTCTCTCCTCTCTCTTAGGTCTGCAGCCTCTTGCCGCTGGGATCGTTCTCTTTTCCCCTTTTCTGTCTTGTGTCTCTATCCCACTTAAACTGACTGCCTTCTCCTCCTTGATTCCATTTTCCAACCCTGGGCTTTGGATGCAGAGTCTCTACCCACTGAAACCCACTGCCTTCTCCTCCTTGATCCGATTTGGCACACACACACACACACACACACACACTACAGACAGACAGACAGACAGACAGACAGACAGACAGACAGACACACGATTATTTATGAATACTCACTCACACACATGCATATATATATAAATGCATACACACACAAACATATAGGTATATATACACATATATATTTTTGTGTGTGTTTGCACACATGTATATATATATATATGCGTGTGTGTGTGTGTGTGTGTGTGTGTGTGTATATATATATATATATATAAGGTAATTATAAAGTAACAACTTTTTTAATTTATGAAAAAACCCTCATCTGTAGTTCCAAACCCACTGTAGAAATAATACAGTTTGAGACCCCTTAACCTGCCCTGGCTCAGTACTAAGGAATTATGGGAACTGTTGTGTTTGTGAGACATTTATCCTCCTCTGCCAGAGAGTGCTGGTGCCATAATAAACTACCATTCCCAGGATTCCCTAGCACTGAGTTATGGCAGTTAATATGGGGAGACGCAGAAGAGGACGTTTGAGCGATTAAGCGCCTTCATTGGTCCATTTGAAAAAAAACAAACGCCAAAAATACATCGATTCACAAACTGTCAATGAAATGGAAACGATGCCAAAAGTTAAATCGCTTCCAAATATTCCGGATTAACATTACGTCATTCTGACGTACTATTGATTGACAGCTCCAAATAAGGTATGGAGGAGAAAAATCGATTTATTTAAACACTGATTTCATGCCAAGTAGGAACGCTTGCAGGTAAAAACTTCGATTTAAAAAAACAGATAGGAACGAAGAATAAAAGCGATTCGGAACGCGGGATAAGACCAGGGTTATTTTGAATCGGTTTTATTAAAAACGTTGTATTTTAAATTGTTTCAAATCTTAAGTGAGAACACCCCCTCAGGAATCAGATTACTTGGTTGTATGAGTGGCAGTTCCAATATATGAGACATCATATATGCTGAGCTTGACTATTCCTCCCATGGTTAGTCATGAGAAGAGAATAACATCATGCTACAGAATGAAGCAACTTTCAGGTGCAGCCCTCTGACCTTGGGAATTTCCCTTACTTCATTGGGTGGATTGATGACAGAGCTGATAAACAAACTTGATGGAGCATGACTAGGATGTTGGTCCTTCAATAGCATCTGTCTCATTGGCTGCAGTCACTAGTGGTCTCTAACTGGTTGACATGGGCTGTGTCAGGGTCCTGATACAGCAGCTCTGCAGGTCTTCTCTTTATACTGCTAACTCAGCAAGGGTTTCTGCTGACAGTGTGGTCATGACTAGAGAGACCATAATCAAACAGGACATATAAAAAGACAAGTACTGTGCACACAAGTAGTGTGTAAAACAGTCTTTTTGACTTACAGGTCAAGGCATGAATGCACATTAATTAATAAATAAGAGAGATGGAAACAATTTTAGGTAGATAAGCAGTAGAGCCAGCATGGCATAGTGGTCTGAGTGCTGGACTATGACTGGAAACTAGGGTTCGATTCCACACTTGAACATGAAACCCACTAGGTGACTTGGGCAAGTCACATTTTGTCAGTCTCAGGGAAAGGCAATGGCAAACCCCCTCTGAACAAATCTTGCAACTGAAAACCCCATGGTAGACTCTCCTTAGTGTCAGCATAAGCTGGAAACAACTTGAAAACAGACATTATCATCATCATCAACAATAACAGATAAGCATTACTAACTTTGGTCCAAAACACATTGCAGAAAAATGCAGTTTGAGGCCGCTTTAACTGCCCTGGCTCAGAGCTAGGGAATTCTGGAAATTGTAGTTTATTTTGGCCCCAAAGCTCTCTGCCAGAGAAGACTAAATGTCTCACAAAACTACAGTTGCAAGAATTCCCTGACATTGAGCCAGGGCAGTTAAGGTGGTCTCTGATTGGGTTATTTAATAATAATAATAATAATAATTTGTTTTATTTATATACCGCTATTCCAAAGATCATAGCGGTGAACAGCAAGTAAGCTAATTAGCAAGTAAGCTAATTTCTGCTGTGTATTTGGGGTGTTTCACTGCAGATTGCTGTTGGTCAGAATTGAAGCCATGCTTCTTTATTTTACATTCTTCTTAACAGAAACAGAAATAAGAAACATGAATAAAAATATGAGCATGGTTTTGAACATGATTTTAATTCCTATTCAAATGTTACCCAGTTTGAATCAATGTATATAGAGAGGGGCCTTACTCTTTCCAATATAGCCTTCTCTCTAATGGAAAGCAACATGTTTGAAGACAGATTCCTGTTGGTTTCGACTTTCCAAACAAGCAAGAGAACAAGGCTGCATCTACATTTCAGAACTAATGCACTTTGACACTACTTTAACTGCCATGACTCAGTGCTATGCAATTCTGTGATTTGTAATTTTGTGCAATATTTAGCTGTCTCTGTCAGAGAGCTCTGGTGCCACAACAAATTACAAATCCCAGGATTCCATAGGATGAAATCATGAGTGTTAAAGTGGTGTCACACTGCATTAATTCTGCAGTGTTACTGCATTAATTCTGCAGTGTTGCAGCATCCTTGGAAATCACTGTTCTTGCTCACATGGAGACACAGAGGCTCTCCATGAACAGAAACTTTCTTCAGGTTTGTCACTTTCTGCATGAGGAAAGTGACAAAGTGGTAGGGCTGGGCATCATGAGTTACAGATAAAGGAGAAAAGTCACAGTATACAAAACAATATAAAACGGAGGAAGGGAGAGGATGGGAAAAAATAATGTAGCAGCTTCTTTAAGACTAACTGGCTTTTATTTTTGCATGAACATTCATACATATAAATACACTGCTTTGGATGCAGTACAGAGTGGGTTTATATCGAGAAAAACTCGTACAAAAATAAAAACCAATTGGTCTTAAACGTGCTACTGCAATCCATTTTTCATTCCCTCCCTCCCTCTCCCATTCTTCTTTTTATGCTGCAAGAGATTAACACAGCTACTTCTTTGAAAAATATACAAAACAATTTGCATAGTTTGCTAACTATATTGATATTTATTCATTTAAATATTCATAACCTGTATTCTGTTGAGGGAGCATAAAGTGGCATCCAATAAAACCAGTTTGACTAATTTAAAACACTATAAAGAATAAACCCCCTGATTTTAAAAGATTAAAAACATATTAAACAAGTTAACAAGTTAAAAAGACAGATTAAAACAGGTTATAATAATTTAAACAGATTTTCACATCAGTATCGTTTCCACTTTCTCCCTTAAATATTTGAAGAAATTAAAAGTTTGTTGCTTTTCATCTCTTCAATATTTTCTAATTTCTAATCTGCAGTTTTATCCAGACTCCAAATATTTTATAAGTGCTCCAGCTAGTTTACATGATGGTGCTTCATATAACTGTCTTCCTGTTAATATCTATGCCATAGTACATTTCAATCTAATTTAGAATATTTATTTTTAACAATTCTATCCAAATACCCCATGCAAAATGTTGGGAATATTTTATTAACTTTTATATACTCCTTTGGCTTTGTTAGAGGGTTTTTGTGTTGGCTTTTAAATAAAGGGATTCTCTGATATGTGGAAGACCATGGGAATAGCTGATGCTATCCAAGGGCAACACTAGATTGTCTACAGTCAGACAGATGTCCTAATAAATCAGCATGGACCACTTCTCAGACTTCATTATGCCCTTGATTTGTGGCTGCCACAATTTTAACATATTGGGTCATTGGGTATTGAACCTGACATTGAACGATAGCCCCCCCAGTTTACTCTGGGCTAGCTAATAAAACAGACAGACACAAATTCTGAACATTTAGCTCCTTCAGCATTACTCACAGCCTAGGCTGATTTATAGGAACCAAACTTAAACAGAGGAGACTAAAAGCAAAGTCATGGTGCTCATACAAAATGTCTATGTTACCACATGTAGAACAGCACACAAGAAGAAGCTTAATTGGATATGGGAGAGGAATTTCTTCTTCTCATTTTATGGGGCTGGATAGATTTTGTTTTCTTTATGTGGCATAACCATCTGTTCTCAAACATGAAAATTTATTGCTACAATATTATACTCTGGAAGACTGCTTAAGGATTGCTCATGTTTTGTAACATTTTGCGAAAACAAATCAAGAACCTATATCCAGATCCTTGTTTTCCTCAGGATTTGTAAAAACACAGTAAAAATCCCCCTCAGCAAAATCTACAAATACAACTGAACCAACCCATTTCAAATTTCTTACTATATTTTTTTCTAGAAGCATGCAAAGGTTAAATTAGGATGTTGAAATCCTAGATCATTTTGAGACAAGATCTGTTTTTGGCTTGTTTGTTTTAGTTAATACATTATGCTTTGAATATCTGATGTTCTTTTAGTTGCCTTGCAAAATATCTTTATGTCTCAGTTCCATCCTTGTTTAACCATTATAAATAAATAATGATATAGTAAGTAATGATTTTCTCCATTTGCAGAAGAGGATTATTTTGTTGTCCAGTCACATCCTCTTATTGCTACTAACACACTGCTCTGTATTATGGCTAACTAAAGGTTTAGACATCTGCACAGTCTATTTACTTGTGGTGGCTGTGAATCATCAATTCAGTTTCAACACATGATTTCAGAGGTTTTCTTGATATGTAGTAATTATGCTTCAGTAAAAAATGTTATTTTCTTGGACATAAAGAGTTGATATTGATGCTATGGGGATTTCTACCAGTTCAGTATTCTGGGAGGGCGTGTGAATGCAATGTAACATGGATGAGTATGAAACGTGTATAGCAAATTCCATTATCGATCTAAGCCAGGATTCCAGAATATGCTGACTGGAGGTTAGAAAATATTCTGGAAAACTGAAGGTGGAAATGTTTTAGCTGTATATTTATACAGATCTGGAGAAATGTGAACACTTTTCATTGTTTAAACCTCGGACTCCAGTATTTCTGAGGTAATACTGATGGATTAAAACAGAATTAATGCACATTTTACATCAGGTTGGGACTGTTATTAGTTATGTTTAGAGTAAGACCACTGAAATCAATTTGTCACATGGATAATTCATCATATGTATATCAATGCTATACTGTAAGCATGACCAATTTAGGATTCATCCTGTTTGGGCAACAGGAAATGGGGTTGATAATCATCCCATTTCAATTCTTGTCTGCCATGGGGGCAGGAGGAATAGACTTGAGACGTCTCAATGAGGAAATTGTAATCCTGGAAGATTCCCACAATAATGTCCTCCTGGGCTTTGTTGTCAGAGATTGACAGAGAGTTGAAAAAATTGTGTCTGGAATACATCACTTCAGGTGCAGATTGGATTTTTCTATTTTTTAAGAATGCTCCTAGGCATAGTAGAGGACTGTTACCAAATATGCCCTCTACAAAATTTGGCATAAATGATTGCCATATATGACCCCTAGATGAACTCTGGCTGCCTGTCCTCCATTAAGAGCTAAGTGAGGGGACATGTACACACCACGCCTAGAAGGTGAAGTCATCTTCAATAAATATTATCCTTTCAGATAGTCTAGGAAGTTGCAGATGAGATTATCATTTTGCCCATGTAATCAAGAGGTGCAGTGTTTGCCCTCCCAGAGTTGTTTACCCCCTCCCCGGGTCTGTTGTCTGAGCAGATTAAGCCTATAAAACAAGCAGAGCTAGTCATCCAGGTATAAAACAAGTAATTAAACACCTTTGCCAGAGATGGGCCTTTTGCCCCAATAAAAAACCCAAACTTTTACAAGTCTGTGCCATCTGAGAGGTCAACACATTTCACTTCAGTCAGACCTTTGACTTGGACACCATCATTTCTGTTCAAACCCATGTTGCGGAGTGGACTTGTCCCATTGCCATTCTTTCCATTCAATTCCTGGAGGCGAATCTGCACTTTGGTGAGTATAGCCCTTGTGAAGCCTGAACTCTTTCTCCATGCTAATCTCTTATTTTCCTGAGCCTTGTATGAGTGTGTGTGTGTGTTAGGAAATTGTGTGTGGTTTTGACTATTAATAAATTGGATATTAACTATAGAAGTTTGTCTCTGCTCCATTTATGGAATTCCCTGATCTTTGACGGGAGATGACCTTGCAGGGCTGTTGTAGCAAGCCGCTCTCGTGATATTAAGCTAATAATAATAATAATAATAATAATAATAATAATAATAATAATAATAATAATAATAATAATA
>NC_056522.1:232551338-232690460 GCF_019175285.1 Sceloporus undulatus
TTCCCCATATCAGACCCTTGGCTACAGAACCAGAATGGTATACTGGTTTAAGCATTGGACTCTGACTCTTGAGACCAGGGCTCAAATCCTCACTTGAGTGAGACAGAAATTACTTCTGGTTTTGAGTAATGGTTGTGGAGTTTCTAATAGTGTCTCCAACAAGTGTTCAAGTATATAACATATTTTCCAAAGAGCTTGATGGTATTGTAGTGGTCATGTGAAGTGTGTTTCTGTGTTGACAAAATCAATATTCATTTATTAAACTAGGTAAAAACACCTATATCCAGTGTCATTTGAGAGCATATTTTGAGTTGTTTTAGCTAGGTTTGTTTAACATGAACCAGGATTACCATTGGATGGTGGGATAGATAACCACTTGTCTTGTTATCTGGACAGGTAACTTGGAGCACTGCTTTTATCAGCAAGGTCTTGGAGATAGTTACAGGTAACACATGGTAAATCAACAGTATTAGGAGGGTTGAATATATTTTCAGCAGTCTTTTAAACAATTAAAATGCAATTAAAGTTTGTATAACTGGATTTAAGATTCTAAGGTCCCCTGCTGAGAACCAGTGCTATGACATTAGACTATTCTAGACTTTAGAAAGCAATATAAAAATTGAATATGCAGAATAATACAGTTATGGGAATGTCTGAAATAGAGGAGAATTAAATAAGGTGGTTCAAAGCAAGGAATTAATAGAACAGAGTCCCTGGAATAAAGTGAGCTATATATCAATTGAAAGCATTAGCACGTTTCTATCCTCTGGAGTTTTCTGTTTGCAAACTAACTATTGTCAAGCATTAAACAGGTTGCTTCGTCCTGTAATCATAAACTTCCACTGGGAGAATTTAATTGGTCACAAGCAAAATTACTTTGTAAGAATCCTTCATGCTAAAAAGAGATTAAAATAACAACTGTGATTAGTTTTAAACTGCTTTCCTAGGAAAGGGACTAATCTCTTGGGACTATGAGACATAACGAACAAATGGAGAAACCTACCTACTTCTTCCCATTACTGCTGCGTGTCCTGAGGGGGAGGGAAAGAGATTGCCATTCCAAATATAATGACAAGCGCATGGTCTACACAGGTTCATAACAGCTTGTTTATTCCCCCATGAGACCGTCTCTTAAGAACTGGACCAAATCAAGCCAAGGACATGACATACCTGGGATGAATACAGATATTCACAGACATTAACTTAAAAAGTAGAAAGTTTACTATAGTGTCTGTGCAGTTTTATGATAGGTCTACCCCTTTGTATAGTCCTGTCTAGTGGAGAGGAGACATTCCTTAATTAGGATTCCTCATTGGTTGTGGTTACATGGTTAAACTCTTCAAATAGTTACATTCTTACAGTGTGGCCTGTAATCAACCAGAGTGTACTTAAACTTGTTAAAAACAATGTTCTATGATACCTTTGAATAAAACAGATAAACCTCAGGAATATGAAGTTAAAATATACTGCTTTCACAAATAATCAAAAGTTATGTCCTTTCTGTGGCATTTCCCCCTGCAAATTTAATCTCATTTTATCATACAGAATTCATGTTCTTCATCATAAGGTAATTTTGTACTATATCACAATAGTTCATGGTACAAAACATACAGTTCATTAAATAAATAACACTAGAATCTCACAATGCTTATATTCCAATGACTTCACAGTCAGTGCTTGTAATAGAGTTAATCCATTGTCAGATCCTCAGCAAATGCTTGTAAGTAGTCCAAGGCTAATGGAGTGTACTTAAATTTGTTTTTCTTAATTTTATTAGAATTAAAATCCTCTTCAGATTACAAGTCTATATAGGTAAACAAACAAGATGGTTCAGAGTAACTAAATAAGGAATAAAATATAAACCTGGTACTAGCCAGTACCTGTCAAATCAAGATGTGATTATTAAAGCTCTTTCTTTGTCATACATATCATGGATATTTCATCTCCTGGTTTTGAATAATGGTAGTGGAGTTTCTAATAGTGTCTCCATCAAGTGTTCAAGTATGTAACATCTGTTCCAAAGAGCTTGGTGGTATTCTGCTGTTCATCTCAAGTACATTTCGGCACTGACAACATCAATATTAATTTATTAAACTTAAACATGTTAAAAGCATGTCCTTGATCCTTGACCTGTCAGTGTATCGTAATATTGCAAACAAGCAGTAGACATCAAAATATCATTAATCCAAAATCAATGCAGTATTCAGACTATTTGGAATCATGTGGACTCAGTTTGCTGCGTTCCATTTTCACCAGGCCCACAGAATCCACATTGCAGGTCCTATTATCAAGACAAACACTGACAGAGGGAGCAGATGAATGGCCAACATAGCTATCCCTCAATGTGTTTACTGACAGAGGGAGGTTTGCATCAGTGAGGTTTCCCATTGGCATAGTTTTCCCAGCCCACTAGCAGAGTTCTGTTAGTTGCCCATCAATAACCTGAGCTTACATGAAAAACAACCATGAACTTTTAAATTACAGTAAACTTTATACTTCACTCAGTTGTTAACCCTGCTTGTGTTTCTTTCATACTTTTCCCCAGATCAAGGAAGGAATATTTATGACTCAAAACTGTTTACATAAGAGGTTTACATAGTGTAATTGTTAACAACAAAACCACATTTATTTAACATAGTGAAAGCTTATCCGATTTAAAAATATACATTTATTAGATGACTTTAAAGATAATCTTGAGGTGGAGTTATATGGAAAGCTTAGTTTTAGTGAATGTAGTGAAATCTATGTTTCATTAAAATGGTGCAATAAATTTGAAGACTATTGAAGTACAGTGCCTAGCAGACTTCAGAGGAAAACAGTAAAAATTAGATTGATTTATTCATTTTGATTCCTCCGACCAAAATTAGAGGTCTATTGATTAACTTGAATTTTCCCCTCAAAATTAGAGTATTCAAACACAATACCTTCTTGAGATTTATTTTGTGAAATGACAATAATAAATGTCTCCTTCTAAACTGAAATGTTTAGAGTTCCTTCCTTCAGGGAATAAACCAAATAATCTACTAAACATATCCACTTTTGTTCAAAACTAAAATAGATGAACCAACCAGAGTTCCTTAGTCTCTGTTCACTCATTAAATATTAAATATGTAATCCTAGGACATAGGTCTTTGTTTTTTAATGTTTTTTTTCTTTTTGAAAAGGAACTCTTATATATTCAGATGTGCTTACAACCTTAAAAGGTATTAAGAGTTAGAAAATGCTGGGATTTGATTTTACCTGATCCCATCTGTGTAAGGCAGATGGTTATTGTCTAGATGTCTTGAACTATAGTCCCTGGTTCAGTTGGAGGGCAGTGGACACAGCATGCATATACAACTATATTACCACATGAGTGAAGCATAGGTTGACAGAAAGGAATTATGTCTCTTTGTGGGAAGTGGGAGGTTATTGGATTACATTCAAATCTACACATTTTAACCAGCTTAGGGATTCATTGCTGAACCAGATCATGAAGATCAACATATCAAACAAATATGCAAATATCTAGTCTATTCTAATACAAGCTGGCTCTGTGAAACTCTAAAAACATTTGTGCTCTTTAACAAATTTGAAAAGAAAAGACTGAATGCTTTTCCATCTTATAAAATGACCCAAACATATAAAACATAAATCCTAAAGTTCTTCTCTCTCACACACAATCTCCCCGCCCCACTAGATTCTGATTTTGTCGCTGTTGAATGTTATACTCGCCACAGAATGTACTGAAACGTCTCTTGCAGTAAGATACAGCAAATGGCCTGATCCACTAAACCAATATTTAGGATTATAAACTGTGCAACATAGTAAAATGTATGATACTCTATGAAGTATTACGTTGGAAACTACACACAGTGTTAGGAAACATAATTGATACAAATGACAAATCCAGTGCCTGATTTTGCTTTCTTCTTCTTCTTCAAGTCTGATTTGCTTTCCTTTTGTGTTATATTTTTTAGAGAGAAGACAGGGATAAGCCATGTACATATATAACACCATGCTTTGATTTGTTATAACCATCTTATAGTATTTAAAACACAGCAAGAGCTAGCTGCTAAAGTTCTTTGCTAGAGTTATTAGTTGCATGAACAAAGTTTGCAGTGAATGTCTGCTCTTTAAGGATGAGATGATGCATTGACTAGAATCACCAATCCACTAGAGAAGTTACCCTGGCTTTTCTATCAGAGGAGAGGTTCAGAAAATGGCAGTGGTGTGGCTTCTCCTCCTATTCACAGATGAATATGAATATGAATAGGGTGTTAGTGTCTATCATGGCCCATAAAGATATTGCTTCATTTTTCTGGTCCATGGTTTTTTTGGGGCCAACATGTATATGAACCATGGTAAAAGGTTAATCTGCCCATGTTCTTGGAATGTACTATGTATGCCAAGAAAGGGGGAAAGTGTGACCTGAAGGTCAAATGTGCCCCTCACCACCATTTTGGCACTCCCAAAACCCTATGGCACTTCCAAGCCTTCAAACTCCCCACAATTTTTAATTTTTGGGATGACATTTTACCCAGAAACATTCCTGCTTGGACCTATCTATGTTTAGCCATTTAAAAAGTCTCACTCTCCTGAGTTAAACTTAGGAGCTTGACAGACCAGCAGTTTACGTTGGCCTGCGTGTGTGGTAGGGCTGTGGTAGGGCTGAGCATTCACATTCTCCAAGGCCTTCTTTCTCCACTGGGGTGCCATCATGGTGTGCACCCATCCATACAGTGCGCACCATGATGACATCCGTGTGGCACAGTGCCCAAATGGCATTCCACAAAAGCGGCGTCATCATAGTATGCAAGCGTGCCTGTGGCGCCCCTTCCAGGGCACAAAAAGAACCTGCCCAGAGGTGGGTTCTTTTTACTCCCGCCGGAGGCCACACCATGTGGCCCCTCGTCTGTATAGGCTCATACTCCCATGTGTGTGAATTTAAGATTAGAGTTCCTTGACACTTGTGGCAAAATCAGATACCTATGTTATTGGGAAGTTTATGATTTCTGGAAAGAAGTTAGGTCATATTATGAAAAAAATGTGCAATCATCATGATTTTAGCAGTACAAGTTAAAATAAATGAAATTATTTCATGTATGTATTTCATGCTATTGTGTCATAAGAAGAATGTGGAGATGCTTTCCTGTGGTTTGATCAGACTGATATTCCACTGATATTTATTGACTGAAGACAAAGATATTGTAGTCAAAACATAGCAGCTCAAATTGGCATGTATATGACTTGAGTAAAAGCTAAACTGTTATTTGAATGTGGGTCAGATTTCTTATGTGTTTAAATCTAGATAATTCTTGAGTGTTTTGTAGAACTGGACCCTGGATTTTTGCTTCCTTACTAGTAGTTTAGAAACTATGGGCTTGAACAGACAGGCCAAAATAAAGCTGCTTCAGGCCATTTAGGAAGTGTGGTGTTTAAATGCTGCATGCGTCCTAAGAGGCTGGAAGCCATGCCAAAGCCACTCTCCAGTGCTAAGGACTGGAGCACAGCTTTGGTGCAGCTTCTGGCCTCTTAAGATGTGTGTGTCATTTAAACAGTGTACCTCCAAAGTGACCCAAATCAGCTTTATTTTGGCCTGTCTGTTTGGGCCCTATATTGCTGGCCTTTAATTTGGATTAGTTTCCTTACAGTACTTTCCTTTACCATTATACATTTCTTTTCCACTTCCAGCTTACTGTTCTTGCTTGTATCCCATATACGTCTGCAGCAAGAGGCGTCTCTTTAATTGCTGAGAATATCAAGTCTTTATCCAAATGCTCACGCTGTCAAGTAATTTCATTTTTTGTTTCTTCAAACAAAGTAGATCCAGAAATCTTAATCTCTTTCATACTGTTCTGCTTGATGATTCAGCATCAATGAGAAGGTTGTTCTAACATTTACAAGACTTTCCCATGCATTGCATTTGTCAACTTATTCTAGTACAGTAGCTTTGGTTTGCCTCTGCCCTCCCTCCAATTCTTCACTGTTTTGTTTTGTTACTTTTTAAAGATAGATTCTGTGCTTACTTTTGAGATAGCTTTCTGGTTTGAGTGGGTATAAAGTATAGTGAGGAAAAGCAGATCCAGTGCTCACACACAGTAGAAGCTCAATAATTTGTTTTTCCTACTTTACTATGTCCACCCAGGCCACATACCAGAGCACTCTGGGGAATGGAAGGTCCTTGCCCAATATCTCAGATCTCCATCAGCCCCGTTTCCTTTGCTCAGTGCATAACTTGATAGAGGGAAAGGGGATGGTAGCTGGAGGGTGACACAAGTTTGGAAACATATACAGGTCTCTCATTTCCTTACAGCAACTTTGTGCTGATGTGCATAGAATGTTGTATAAATGAGTACAATATTTGCATTGGCATGTGCATCAAATGCATGGGCAATTAACCCAGGGATGCTTCTGAAATTCTCAATAACTCCTTGAATGTCAGTATGATAGATTAATGACTTAAAAAAACACAGTAGAAATACCTCCATCACTTCTCCATGGTGCCAGTTTTGAATTTTGTACAGAGCGCTCTGCTTGTGTAGTGTTCCATAGCTTTGAAGACTTTAAGATTTCCTATGTTCTTTATTGGGTCATAAATCTGCCTTGGTCCAGGCCTCAGAAGGAAAGAAGAACTGCTGGACCTGATCCCCTTCCCCATTACCATTCCCTTCTCCTTTTGTGTCGTGTCTTTTTCAATTGGATTATAAGCCTGAGGGCAAGGAACCATGTAATTAAAAATAATAATAAGCCACTCTGAGAGCCTTTAGGACTAAAGGGCGGCGTATAAACACTGTAAATTAAAATAAATAAATAAACAAATAAATACCCTAACAGCACCAGAGCCTGTCTGATCTTGGAAGATAAGCAGGCTTAGTCCTGGATAATACTTGGATGGGAGACCACCAAGGTGCTGTAGGCTATATTTCAGGCAAACAGACTGTCAAAACCACTTCTGAGTATTCCTTCCCTAAGAAAACCCTATGAAATTCATGGGCTCGCCATAAGGCAACTTGAAGGTGTGCACTCTCTCTCTCTCTCTCTTGCACACACACACGTATCCTTTATTGGTGACTTCATGAGTACTGAGAAAACAGAGGCATTGTGGTGTACTGATGTGCACATAGTTGTGGTGAGATTCTTCATTTTCCTTTCCTGTTTCTTTTCCCAATAGAATGCTGTATCTACAAGTGGATCGGGACAATTGTAATATGAATGCAATCACATTGAGACTGGGTAGGTGGGGCCTACAATTTTTTTTATCAATGCACATGTGAAGCAAGGCTACATAAAGCATGCCACTGTGTGCCTGAAATTAATGTGCAATATATATTAGACATGGGCTGAAAAATATTGGGCATGCAGGGAAACATTATCCTTTCTCCTTCTTATGCAAGTAGCAGATTTAGAAGGCAATTTCTGAGGCAATGCTGGTGTATCTGGAGTTGTTCCTCCTCCTCCATCACCACCTGCCCCCATGACTGATGCCTTGTCACCTTTTCTTTCTTGATTTGGCTCAGGCCCAAATGATCCCATTTCGAAGTGGCTCTCCTTCTCTTTGTTGCATTTCAAATGATGCAATTGTAAGCATGATTAGGAGCTCATTAACACTTATAGCATCCCACAATTATAGCATTCCACTTTTAAGTGTCATGGCTCCATCCTATGGAAACCTGTGATTGGCAGTTGAGGGAGATGCATTTAAAAATCTCAGTCAGAGGTCTCCTCTGGTTCCTGTTTCAACAAATCTCAGGATTCCACAGGGTGGAACCATAACAGTTAAAACGGAATGACAGTGCTATAATTGTGAAGTGTGAATGGTTGAGCACTATCATGCATTATCTGTATCAGGAGTAGGCAAGTCAGGCTAGATGACCGTTCAGATCAGCTCTGCGATTGTACTAAGCAATTATTTTAAGAGATTGTTTTTTTAACCCACTACTTACTGAGGTGTTTGGGTTCTTGGCACGCTCTCAAGGAAAGCCACTTTCTGAAGAAGACAGAAATGTCCTAGGTTTCAGGAGCCTTTTCAAACGGAGTCTAAAGTTTCAAATGCTGAACTTTAGTTGCATCATTACTCATGCAGGGTGTTGAGCTTAGATAAACTATACCAGTGATCCAGGCTGGAGTCTCGCTGTGTTCTTAGATTTCCAGTTGTCTAAATCTTACACTGGCCTTTAAGAAGTCATACTCTGCAGCATTTTGAACTTCAAGATTTAAATACAGGCAGTTCTTTACATTGATCCCTGGTTGTAGAACTTGCATTTCCTCAAGGTTTTCCGTTGCCTGCTCACAAAGTGTAACAAACACTGCACCATGCACATAAGGCAATTTTCTCCAAGCCCCTAATGCCCTCCCTTCTAAAGTCTCTGAGATGGCTTAACCACATAGTGAGCCATTGTGCACAAATGACTCGCCACACCACAGGGAACAATTTCAGAGTGGCTTCTGTGGGGCACCAGCTCTAAGACTTTTCAGTTTTAATTGACATTTGGTGACTGAAGCTTAATTAAAGTAGGAAATTATTTTAACTCATTTTGATTACTGTTTCATAAATGTATTTCCCAGCTGTTTCCAAACCTGTGATCACTTGGTAGTGTGTGATATAAATTGCACAGCATCCACACTCGCTTGTTTTGTTTGGTTTTATATACTACCGTATATACTTGACTACAAGTCAACCTCATGTACAAATCGAGGGCAGATTTTAAAATTATGGATTTTGATATGACCCATAGAGAAGTTGGGATAAAACTTAGGGGCATGTAATGAAGGATGTAAATGACAAAGCAAAGGAAAACAGTTCTAACAAACTTACAAAATTCCATCAGGCATAACTATTTGTGCTCATACTAAAGGCTGGATGGATGAGAGAGTAGAAGGGTGTCAGTACTTCCAGTGCAGATTAAACTCTTGTCTCTCACCAGGGGATGTTTTTGTGTGTGTGTGTGTGTGTGTGTGTGTGTATGATTTAAAGTACAGTACAGTGCTCCCTCGGGTTACGAATTTAATTCGTTCCGCCGCTCCGTTCGTAACCCGAGTAATTTCGCAACCGGAAAAGGGCTTTCCGTTAGCGCTGGAAAGCCGTGCGTTTGAATTTCGCGCCGAAAAAAAATTCGTAACCCGAAAAAAACATCGTAACCCGGAACAGTTTTTTCCAATCTAACTTTTTCGTAACCCGGAAATTTCGTAACGCGATCAATTCGTATCCCGGGGTACCACTGTACTTACATTGACCCGTGGATAAGTTGACTCAGGTTTTTCGTGTCAATTTTTAACCTAAATTTCTATACTTATACATGAGTACATACAGTATATTTCCCTTACAAAATTCCACACACTTCAGAGTGAAAAGTGTGCTTCTAACCAGCCTTCCTGTGTGTCTGTGCACACAACTGCTCATGCATGCATAGATGATCTGCAAGTAGGAAATCAGACTCAGTTGTCCATAACATTACAAATATGTTTTAATAGAGAATTGAACTTTCTTGTGTTTTCTGGGTTGAGGCAGAAAATGTACTGTCAATTCAGCAGGGACACCTATTCCCTAAGGAGCATTTTCAGGGGAATTGGCTGACATGGAAATGAGGCAATAGGGAAATCTCCTCAGTGACTCACTTATACATCTGAATCCAGGCCAAATCATTCCACTGAAGGGCAACACAGTTTGTACATCCCCCCCCCAAATAAAATCACAAGCAGTAGCTTTATCCTATGCACATTAAAGCAGCAGTCATATCAAAACACAAAACACAGCAAGCCAGTGTAGAATACTGGTTGAGTCTCCCTTACCTGAAGTGCTTGGGACCAGAGGTGTTTGGGATTCTGCATTTGTCTGGATTTTGGAATACCTGTTATTTGCATATACCTGTATTTGCAAAACAAAGTATCGTGGAGACAGGACCAAAGTTGAAAAAAAAGAAATTCATTTATGTTTCATTTATACTTATACACATAGCCTTAAGGTAATTCTATTCAATATTTTAAATAATTCTTTCCATGAAGTAAAGTTAGTGTACATAGAACTATCAGAAAACAAAGGTGTCACTATAACAGTCCACCCATGAAAAATGTTTTCATTTTTGGAATATTTCAGAATTCCAGATAAGGGAGAGTCAATTTGTAGTGGAATTAAAAACATATTGTCGTGTTAGTCTGTGGAATCGGTACATTTCAGACTAACTGAAAGAAAGAAGTTAGTGGCATGAGCTTTCGTCAATTTCAGTCTACTTCCTCAGACTGAAGTCTAAGAAAGCTCATGCTGCCAACTTCTTTCTTTGGACCTTTTCACACGGGGAAAATTGGAAGGTTAAACTGATCACAATGCAGAGTCATCCAGGGCATTAGGGACAATTTTGCAATTGCTTTTCAGATAATGCTGCACACAAACTGGTCAGAACCCAGACCGAAAGTGAGATGAATCAGTGAATAAGGATTTTCGCAAAAATACCGTGTTTTCATTTCCAGTTCATTCACGAATTTGCTTTCTTTGTGTAATGGCAGCAGTCTGAAAACCATGTCCCTAATTCTCCCTGTTCCCAGATTTCCCATGGTTCCTTGCTGTGCCATGGAGAGAGTGGCAACCCTGTTCTTAAAGGGATATACACACACACCTTTCCCCCTCGCACAGCTGCTCTCCTCCTCTAATGGAGCCTCTAAGCAGCCTCTAAGGGAACAGCTGGTGGGAGAGCAAGAGAGAGGGCGTTTTGGCATTCCTCCTGTACAGGAGGGAGAAATGGAGGATATGTCCTGGAAAAGGAGGGCATCTGGGAGTTTCAGCCCTCTCTGGAATCAGGCAGGTTTATGGAGCTGCCACCTCCTCTTTCTCTCTAGTGTGTGCTTTTATGGGAATATGCAAAGGGAGACATGAGCCTCTGAAACAGTTTCTGGGGCAAAGAAGATTTTCCTCCCTGGTTTCCCTTCCCTCTCTGGAGCATGTATGTGGATGAACTTGTGGAAATGACAATTTGGAGCATGTCCAAAAAAGGTTATTTCCAAGCTAGTAATGGGATTTGTCCTCATCTGTCTGAAACCCAAATTTGCTGTTGACCCACTTTCTTGTTTAAGTAATGTGCTTTTAACCCCTTGTTGTGCTCTCTGTGTGATAAGCATTAGCGAATTGGTTTGCTTTTCCAGATACCAACACTTTAAACATTTTTGGGATGGAAGCACATAGTGTGAAAAAGTATTTTCAGTTAATCTCAAAGGTGCTACAAGATCTCTTGTAGTGGTTTGAGTGTTGGACTGGGGCTCTGAGAATTGTGATTTTGTTGTATGCCTTCAAGTCATTTCTAACTTCTGGCAACCCTATCACTGGGTTTTCCTAGCACAAATATCTGAGGCTGAGAGAGTGTGACTTGTTCAAGGTTATCCAGTGGGTTTCCATGGCCAAGTGGGGATTCAAACCCTGGTTTTCTGGAATCCTAGTTCAACAAATCACAAAACTATGCTGGCATTTGAAATTTTGGGAGACCAGTGTTCAAATCCCTGCTCAGCCATGGAACAGCCCTCTGCCCCACTGACTGAGCCAAGTGACACTCCCTCAGCATCAGAGCAGTGCTCCTTTGAATAAGTCTTGCCAAGAAATCACCAGGATAGCATTACCAAGGCTGCATCCAGACTGCAGAAATAATCCAGTTCCACTTTAACTGCCATGCCTCAGTGCTATGGAATTCTGGGAATTGTAGTTTGTTGTGGCACCAGAGGTCTCTGACAGAGAAGACTAAATGTCTCACTAAATTCCTATAATTCCATAGCATTGGGCCATGGCAGTTAAGGAAGTATCAAACTGGGTTATTTCTGCAGTGCGGAGCCCAAAAGAGTCAACTTGAATGCACATATGAATAAAGATTGGCAGGACTGTGCTAAATATGGACAAAAGGACTGTTTTTAGGGCAACGTGCTTACATTTTATAGGTGAAAAACAGGATGATCTTGTGTAAAAGGCCAAACCTACATCTCCTCTGCCAGCCTTCCAAAATGCTTCACCTGCTACTATTTTCTTGTAAGTCTGCATGCAAGTAAGTTGGCACCATAACTCTGTTTTTTACAGTGGGGCTGAGGGCTTGCTTCTTCTTCTTCTTCTTCTTTCTTCTCCTCCTCTTCCTCTTTTTGAAGGGGGCCAAAGACCCCTCTCACACCACCAGCTCCGTCGGCCCTTCAGAGCCCCCGGGGGAAGCCGATGAAAGTGGAGGCAAGTCTCGTTCATGGTTCTTGCTCTGGCCCTTCAAGGCATTGCGACTTATGGGGACTCTATCCTGGGATTTTCTTGGCAAGTTTCTTCAGAGGGGCGTTGCCCTTGCCATTCTCTGAGGCTGAGAGAGTGTGGCTTGCCCAAGGTCACCCAGGGGGTTTTATGGGCAGTTCCCAGCACACAAGAGCAACCCCACACATACATACAGGCCTGGCTCTCCACATCCCCCCTTCCTTCCTTCCTTCCTTCCTTTTTTCTCTTCCTTCTCCTCCGCCGGAGGCTCCCCTTCTTCTTTGTCAGCAGCAGAGCCATTCAGCGGAGCCTGAGGATGCTCGCGGCAGATGGGCTGCAGATGACAGCCCCGATCCTCAGCAGCAGCAGAGCAAGCAGCAGCCCAATCCCCGCCACCAGGGGCCCTCCAGGGCGAAGAGGAGGCCCCACACGCCGCGCACCAACAGCCCCGCCAACGCCACCTCCAGCAGCAGCAGCAGCAGCAGCAGCAGCCGGGGAGCAGGAGGAGGCGGCGGCGGCCTCCTCCTCCTCCTCCGGCGGCGCCGGTGCCAAGCTCATCCAGGAGCCCTTCCCTCTCCACTCGGGAGCCCCTGCCGCCCAGCCCCAGAGCCACAAAGCCGCGGCGGGCGCGAGGGAGGCTCCGCCGATGCCGCCATGGGACCTTTCGGGGCTCCGGGGCCGCCTCGCCTCCTCCTCCTCCTCCTCTTCCTGCTGCTGCTGCCGCTGCTGAGGCTGCTCCCGCCCTCGGAGCCTGGCAGGGCCGGACCCCCGGGACTCTAGCGGGGACCCACTTGGTCGGCGCGCCGCAGGATGGCCCTCCGAGGAGCAGGTAAGGGAAGGCAGGCAGGCAGGCAGGCAGGGGCCTCCTCCTCCTCCTCTCACCTGCTGCCTCCTCTTCCTCCAGGAGCCCGCCTCCTCCTCCTCCTCCTCTGCCCCCTTCCTTCCTTCCTTCCTTCCTTCCTTCCTTGCTCCACTTGGGTCCCATCCTTCGTAAGGGAAGGGGAAGCCTGTGGCCGGCATGGCATAAGATGGGGAGCCTTCCTGGGAAGCAAGATGGAGAGCAGCCGGCCCAGGGGTCTCTGTGGGAGAGGGCCAGGGCTCCCCTTTAGGGCCAGTCCTTCTCCACAGGGAACTCATGGAAAGGCCCTAGAGGCTCCCACTTTCTTTGTGGAACGGGGGGGGGGGGTCCAATTTGGAACTGACAAGAAGCAGCCTTGTCGACCCTCTTCCAGAGAGAGCCCGGGGCCCCTTTGAGACTCTCTGGAATGGAAGGAAGAAGCTGGCAGCAGGAGCTTCCCTAGACTTTGGCGCCTACTTCCTCAGTGCAGTGAAGGGGACAGGCCTAGAGAGGCCCCGGGGGGGGGGGGGGGGGAGAAGGCCAACAAGACACCTGCCTCCTCTGAGGGAGTGGACTCAAGCCCAGGGAAGCTCCTGCCGCCAACTTCTTCCTTCCTCTCAGGGCCACAGGACCCCTCTGCATGCTAATTCTGGTCAGTTACCTTTCTCTCTTGCTCCTGGAGAATATCCAGATTTAGGAATAGACTCAACCCTCCCTATTTGCAGCTTTGATATTTGCAGGATTTGACTATTCACAGATTTGATTAATATCTTCTCTCTAGGAATATCGAGGTCCTCCAGTGCAACTCTGTGGTCAATGTTAACAAAAAGTTGCACTGAAAGATCTAAAGATTCCTAGAGGGGCGTCCTCTCAGGTAAAAACATGGTGTTTTTGTTATTTGCAGTTCTTCCATATTCATGGGGGTCTTGTGCCCCTAATCCTGGCAAATATGGAGGGACAAGTGTGGTACAGGATTCGTCTTATCCAGACTACAGGGGAGTGTGTGCCTTCTTCTCCATGCAGGTCAGGAGTCCAAGGAGTTTATCACACAAAGGAGATTGGGAGTTATTCCCATGAATATCCCAGAAAAATTGCATAATTACGCAAAACAATTTCACACAATGTCACACAAAGCCCGCCATTATAGTAGTCACAAAGAAGGATTAATGCACATCTTTTTACTTTCAGGATTTCAGTGACAATGCATTTCCAATATCACTTTATTTGCGCAATTGTGTGTGATAGTCATTTTACTCACAATTACTCACCATTTTCGCTTTATTTGCAGGATTCTTCAAATGTGCTTTAATCTCTCTTGAGTGCTGAAATTAGCCCCAGTGTGGTAAACGCTTATGAGGGCAAAGCATTTTCCTGTGTGGCCAAAACTTCTTTGGGCCCCCTAAGAGTTTCCAAACATTGGAGTTTATCACACTGCAGGGCTAATTTCAGCATCAAAGAGAGATTAAAGCACATTTAAAGCATCCCACAAATAAAGTGAAAATGGCAAGGAATTGTGCGAATGGTTATCACACACAATTGTGCAAATAAAATGACATCAGAAATGCATTGTTGCCAGAATCCCAAAAGTAAAAAGATGCGTGTTAAATGGGGGATGAGGGGGTTGGTTTTAGATTATCAGTTTTAGCTTTGCATGTTTTAAATTTTATATTTGTAATTTTTTCTATTTTGTATGATTTTAACTGTACAATTTTAATTGTTGTTTTAATGTGTTTTATATATGTGGTTAGCCGCCTTGGGTCTCACCACTTGGGGAGAAAGGCGTGTTAAAAATTAAATAAGTAAATGTAATTCTTTGTGATGACTTTAATGGTGAGTTTTGTGTGATGTCGTGTGAAATCGTTTTGCATAATTAAGCGATTTTCCTGGGATAATCATCGGATAAACTTCTTCCTGTGATAAACTGTACTGTTCCACTTTCATGGAGATGATGCCAGTCACTGTGTGTGTGTGTGGGAGGACTGTGGCTATCCACACATGTCCTGCATCCGCATCTTCTTCCCTCCTGCAAAAGTCGCTGGTTTGCTCAGAGGAAGCAGGTGTCCTAACCTGCAAAGGAGGACAAGGCCCTGCAAACAGGAGGACATGCCAGAAAGAGCTAAAAACACTTCTAGAAATATAAACACATGCTTCTTAGGCTCAAAGCACATGTGGAAATTCCTCCGTGACAGAAAGTTGACATGTAGGAAAAGGAGGACATCTAGTTTTCTTGGTTGGTTGGCATGTCTGTCTGTGACTGCTCATGTCCCCTGAAGCCTCTGTGAACATGTTAATGCTCAGACCCACCTTTTTGCCAGTTAGGGATCAGAGGAAGAGCAATGCCAGCTGTTGCCAAAATTCTCCACAGTCAACGCAGGACTTGCTTGCCATGGAGCATTAGTGAGGCAGGGAAGGGGAATGGCCACCGGACAGCTGCTATGTGGCACTTTGGGGAATTGGGATTAGGCAGAGGGGGCTAGTGGGTTTTCTTCACAGGGAGGGTGGAAAAGTCAGGGAAAACCTGGCCTCTGCCAACGTGCTTCTGTTGATCATGGCAGGGCCACATCTTCCGCCTCCTGCTGTCACTGTTTCTCTCTGTGTTGTGTGCCTTCAAGTCCTTCCCAACTTATGGCGACCCTAAGGCAAACCTATTCTGGGGTTTTCTTGGCAAGAGTAGTTCAGAGGAGGTTTGCTCTTGCCATCCCCTGAGTTCGAGAGACTGTGACTTGCCCAAGATCACCCAGTGGGTTTCATGGCCAAGCTGTGAATCAAACCTTGGTCTCCAGAGTTGTAGGCCAACACTCAGACCACTACACCAGTCTGGCTCCTTAGCGCTCTCCAACTTTTTGCAGCTCTGCTAACTCCCCCCCCCCCCCCTGCACTTTTCTTCCTCCATCTTCCTTTTTATTTTCCTGCCTTGAAACTCCTGCTGTGTGATCCTGGGATCCCTGCTCCTTCTGGCCTGGCCTTTCTGTCCCTTCTGCTTCTGTTACTGTTTCCCATTTCTTCCTTCCTGCTGCTCCCCTTGCCCTTTCCCCTTGCCTCCCTCTCCCCTTTCTCTGTTCTTTTCTGCTGTCCCTGCTCTGTTGTCCCATCTGCTGCTGCCCCTCTTTGGTCACTCCGTTTTTTTTTCTTTTTTGCCGCTGCTGTTGCTGAGGAGGGGAGCTGTACAATTGTGTGCCCTGTTGCTACTGGCAACTGCATGTACCGAATAGCTACGCATCCATAAGCAGCTTAATTCTGATTGATGGTGGAGAAATATGATCTTGCCTAGGATGCGATGGCGGGGGGGGGGGAGACACTGGTGTTTGTGTGAGTGGGGTATTTCCATATTGCTCCCTTTGATTCAGATTTTTAATTTTGGTGGGAGGTTTAACCCAGAGGCTTCCTACTTGAGATTTGGCTGGTTTTGTCTAAGCTTTTGGTGCGGTTGCAACGTATCTTTATTTCTGTGCTTCATTATCTATGCTTCTCTTGCTTCAGATGAATGGAGCTTTTCAACTAAATTTACTTCTGTGCTTGGGCACTGAAACCGACCTCTTCTACTGACCCAGAAGGATTCTTAAAAGCTCTCCGGAAGCAATTTGTAAAGGAGCCAGTTAGTTCACTGCAGACAACAGAAATATTAATTTCTTTCCACCCTTCCTTGCCTGTCCCAGTTCACCATTTGTTTGTTTGTGTTAAAAAAACCTGATTAAACTTTTATTTCCTATCATAACGACATATGAAAGGCAAAAATGAATTGTACAGACACTTTCTGGTTACAGCAGAAAAATGGGTTCAAAACATGATGGATTCAAAAACAGGCCTACTGAATTCCAAAACTTTTTGGTTTTTAGATGAAGCAGTTATTTTGTCCTTCATGACGAATTCCTTTGAGAATTCAAGAAGTAATTGACAGAATGTGTGCCTTGCTACTGTTGTACTAACTTCATATTCATGGCAGCCTGGGAATACAATCCAAGCTAAGAAAGCAATACTGCTTGGTTGTGTGGAGATCATTGTGCATTACAAACAGCACTTGGTGTTTTCACGCTTCCGATGGTTGAAGTGCAAAAGGCGTGATTAATTTCATACGATGTCATACCCTGAGATTTTGTGCTTAAACTTTCCAACAGCCAACTTTATAACACATAATATTTCAGTGCACTGTGCTGCATACTTTGGGAGTTCCTCTGCACTGAATACAAAAGAAAATAATTCAATAAAAGAGAGAGAGAAGAGCAATTCTTTAATAGTTGATGCTGCGTTTTATTGAGAGCAAGTGATAAAAGAGTTTGAATGGTGTGGTCAGTTCCTCTTCTGAGTACAATTAAGCATAACTCACCATGATGACTGTAGTACTCCTATTGTTTAATTACATAAAATTAAAAACAGTAGTCCAATCCTGACTTTTATTTGTGAGAATTGGAAACCTGTGATTCTGAAGGTAGCAGTGTTGTCATGCATGAAAAGGGCTAGGATGCTTTCCTGGAACTCATTTTTCTCTTATCTGGCAGAACAATAAGCACACCTCCTGGTTATTCTGGTGCTGGCCTAATCCAGCAGCATGTGACACTTCTGTGTGCATGTGCTTTCAAGTCACCTGTCACTTTATGGCAACCCCATAAATTTTTCATAAGAGTTTTCTTATGCAAGGAATACTCAGAGATTGTTTTTTTTTTCCAGTTCCTTCTTCTGAAATCTATCCCACAGGACTGGCTATTTGTTGAGGGTCTCTTATCCAAATTCTGATTCTGCTTAGCTTCCAAGATACGACAGTCTTTAGATTATTTGGGCAGGTGATACTTCTATCCCTATTGAAATCCTTTGTTTCCATCAGCTATTCCTGTGGAAATAGATACTTTCAGCCTGTTGTTTAACAGCTTTTACTCCATAGTCAAGGTTTTGGTTTCTACATTTTTCAGATTTTTAAAATCTAAGTTCTTTCCATCCCAGATAATACAACACTTGTTATTTTGGTAAATTCTTATCAAAAGTGAACTTAAAATTCCTACCCACTCTCACCTGTTTGTAGAAGTGGGGTGGCTACAATTTTCTGCTTGTTTTCAGTTACCTTTCTCCCTTACTCTTGGCAAATATCCAGACTTAGGAATGATTAATATTATCCAGACTACAGGGGAGTGCCAGTAGTTCCATGACAGAGCATATTCTTTGCATGCAGAATTTATTTCATTTATATCCTGTATATTTTTCTTCATAGCACTCAAGTAAAGGTATCACCTGGAAGAGAGCTGAAGGGATTGTGCCCTGGGGCCCTTTCACACTATAAAGTTATAGAGTTATTATTCCACTTTAACTGCCATGATAACATCCTGTGGGATCCTGGGACTGGCTGTTTAAGGAGGGTCATTTAGAATTTTCAGCCAGAGAGTCCTTCTAATACCTCACCAAACTACAAACCCTGAGATTTCATAGGAAAAAGTCTGGACAACTGAAATGGAATTCTAGCACTTCACACCATATTTCATTGTATGAAAGGGAACATGTATGTATTTTATACTGATCCCTAACACTAAAATATGATAGCACTGTTTTCCACTTTAAGTGCCATGGTTCCATCCTATAGAATCCTGGGGTTTATAGTTTGGTGAGGCACTAGAGCCTCTTGGCTGAATTTTCTAAATACCCCTCCCTAAACACCAGTTAAAGTGTAATAAAAGCCTTATAATTGTGTAGAGTGAATGTGGGCCTGATCATATTTGTCACTGTATCATTTGGAAGGCAAGAAGAGTGAACAGGGTCCACATTTGAAATGAGTCTTGAAGTGGAATTTTAGTGCCATAATTGCATAGTAGGAATGAACCTACTTTTGAGCAACTCACATCGCTACCAATATGCATGAGAGAAGCATAGTGCTCCTGTAGCAGGCAGCCTTCTTCATTTGAATATCATCCATCCACTGGTGGAAGAAATTAATCAGACCTGAGCTTCTAGGGTGCAGGACCATTGAGAGTGCTGGAACAACAGGAGTTGAGATTTGAATGACTGAAGCAGGGAGAGATGCCTTTTTTCTGGCCTACATCTCTTAGTACACTGCATTGTGGTAAGACAGGGCAAAGAGACTTGAGTCTGAAAGCAAGCCCATGTTGGCTGCTGTTGTGAACCAAATATCTTGCCCTCCTCCCTTGCAAGGGTACCCACCTTCTGAACCTTGTCTTTTAGGGGAAAGAAGCTGAGAGGAGTGGAGTTGCCCTGGCTGATTCTAAAGATGGGTTGCCCTGGTTTTTTCTTGCCAGCGTTGATGTGGGGAACATAACTTGTCAGGAACCAAGACTGTTTTGTGCTGTGTATCCGTGTGGGAAAGAGGACAGAAGAGGGAAACTGTGTTTAGAGCAATGCTCAAATTCCTGTAGCTACTCTGTGTTCCTCATTGCACACTTGTGGGCACCAAGAAATACATTTGACCAAGTAATAATTAAGTCAAACCAGCTCTGTCATGTGCAAAAGTGTCTGTTCTGAAAACATTCACAATTGTTCTCTGTCTTGCTATTACAGTGGGCAAGACAATGGCTTGCAGGCTTTCTTTCTCATGGTATTTTTGTTTATTTTTCCAGATTCCTCTTTACAAGGGGCACCACATTTAACCAGCCCTAGGTATTTCCCTCCTCCTTCTCTTCCTCTTTTTTGGAGCTGGGAGAAAAAGGGACTGAGGAGTGGACTGAGGAGAGGAATTGATTTGGAGTTGTGTCTGGTTAGATAAGGAATTTGGGAAAAACTTATTTGTGGCAATATGGATTACTGCATAAGTTATTCAATTTAAGGGAACTGTGGGAATAATGGGGTAGTGGAAGGAGGATATAATTGGTTTGGCGCAGGATCAGTTTGGAAATTTAATAGGTGTCAATTAATTTAAAAGGAACTGATTTGGGGTGGTCTAGAAGTGTGCTGCAAATTAAATGAAATATTTCTGTAGATGGAAAATTAGTTGGCTTGCTTTCTATAACATTTCAATTCCAGTTATTCCACTTATTCTTTCTACGTTGGCATCCATAAATGTAAATTTGCACATGCACATGCAAACTTTATGCACACATCTCTCTGTGGCCTGTTTCTTTTTTTTAAAAAAAGTATGCAGCAATGAGGAGCCAATGTGGTTTGAGTGTTGGACTACGACTGTGGAGACCATGAAGTCTGCTGGGTGACCTTGGGCAAATCACATGCTCTCAATCCCAAGGGTAGGTAATGCCAAACCTCTTCTAAACAATCTTGCCAAGAAAACCCCATGATAGGGTTGCCTTAGGGTCACCATAAGTTAGAAACAACTTGAAGGTACACAATAAAAACAACATACAGCAATGCGCTTAAGTGAAGATGAGGTAGTCTTCAGTCTAGGCCCTTGTCTAGAAGCAGAATGCTTAACATCAGGACAAAGATGGCTTAAAGGCTAATAGACTGTGGCTTGTATCCAGGTTCAATCACTGGCATCTCGACTCAGATCAAGTAGGAGTTGAATAATCTATCCTTACCTTATACTCTGGAGAACAATCGCCAGAGTAGACAGTACAGTGCTAAGTAAATATTATGGTTTATCACACCAGCCCAGTGTCCCGCTGCAATCCCACTAATTTAAGATTGAAAGCATACGGGTTTGGTATCATGTATTATCACAGTTTTCTCTCCATTTGCTCTTTGGCAATCCAAAGAGTGTGATGCCTCTTCCACATATCACCTATAACCCTACCTTCTTGCCCTATGCAGCATGCCTTTCAGATTTTTTAGTTTTGCTGCTATTGGCAATGTGATGAAATAAAAAAATGAAAATAGAAAACGGGCATGCCATGTATACATAAATAAAGTCATTTTACCCATCACAGAGAAGCAAAGTAAGTGGCAAGACATTATGTTTAGATAATATATGTGTGTTGTGATCATATTTACTATTTACTTTACAACGGTACTTTGCATATGTTGTTGTGTGCCTTCAAGTTGTTTCTGACCCTAAGATGAAACCATCTTCGGGTTTTTTTGGCAAGATTTGTTCAGAGGGAGATTTACCTTTGCTTTTTTCTGAGGCTGAGACAGTATGGTGTTGTAGCATATGGTTAAACTGTCTTAGGTGTACAGTCAGTCCTCCTTATCCACATATTTTTTAATCCACAGACTCAAGCATAGACAGTTTGAAAATATTCAAAAATATATAAATTCTAAAAAGTAAACCTTGATTTTGCCATTGTATGTAAGGGACACCATTTTGCTTGCCATTGTATTTAATGGGACTTGAACATCAACAAATTTTGGTATCCACGGGGGTCCTGGAACCAAACCCTAGCTGATACCAAGGGCCCACTGTACTTATAATAATGAAGTATGTAAAATGGTAGTTTTCCTCTGTGAGGAAAACACCTGCTTAATTTGAATTTAATTTCTATACAGTAGTCCCTTTCTTGCTGTTTTTTTCCCCATTTCCAGATAAGTTGGAACGTACCATAAGAGTTACTGACTACTTTTCTATCACCAGTATCCAAAAATAGCTCCTTGAGGATAAAAGAAGTTCATATACACTTTTGAGACATCTTTAAGTTTAAAAGATGTGCTTTGTTATTTGTTCAAAAACTAGAGAAGGAGTCAAAACACTAAAGAGAGCATCACTGGATTGATTATGGATTTTTTTTTTTTTGACATAAACTATAATTGAGGTGAAGTGCTGAAACAATAAAGTCACAGTCCACTTTGTGCTCTGCAAATGTAATGTGTGCCCAGGACAGTAGAAAGAATTTGGTTCTTAGTAGGTGAAATCTCTATGCAGAGACATATTTGGACAAGAAGGCAAAGAGACTGGGATGGATTAACTTTTCCCTCAGCTACTGAAAAAGAATGAATCTTTTGACTATATGGAATGAATAGGAGGTTCTGGAGGTGTTAGTGGATGGCTAAATGGATGCCAGGATTAGTTGATTCAACGCCTTAAGGAATGGGTGGAAATATCCTTTTTTGGACAATAGTTCACAACATCTCCCAGGCAATGAGGCCAAAGACCTGGGGTAACTTTTAGCATCTTTGGCTCCTGCTTAGGCAAATAGAGTATTGCTTCAGTTAACCATCTTCTTTTTTTTTAATTTTTTTTTATTTTTTTTTAATTTTATTGAATATACAGTAGGACACAACAAACAAATAAGGACATAGACAACAATACCAACAGCTAACACAAACAAATCAGAAAGGAAAAACAAACAAGTAACAAGAAAAAACATACAAGCTTATTTTCCATCTTAAAATTGTCTCTTCAAGTACTTCCAACACAGTTTGGGGTATTTAGCTAATTTTGACAATATATTGTATTCCGCCGAGTTGAAACCTAAAAACAAAACCTAGCTTTTGCTATCTTATCTAGATTTAATCTATATATGAAGAGAGAAAAAAACAAAAAAAGAAAAAAAAAGGAGAAGGAAAAAAAAACACAGAAATTAATGTCACAATTGATTTACCTTGAAGGGAAAAAGACAAAACTAAACAGATGTGAATATCTTGCGTTACTGTTCTATTAAACCCTAAATTGTTTGTGGCTTCTTAATCCACAGTATATTTCCAAACATTCCCATCTTGTATTAACTCTCTTCACATCTTTATTCTTCATACTCTCTGTTAACATATCCATTTCTTTGGCTTCCCATAACTTATTTAACCATTCTAATTCACAAGGGATTACCTTCTTTTTCCAATATTGTGCATATATGATTCGACCTATGGTGACCATATAAAGAATTAAAAAGGACTTCTTTTTTACATTAGGATCATCCAATACACAAGTCATATTCAACAAAAAAATGCGAGGATCCAGTGGTATATCCACCTGGAGGATATCAATCATTATTCTATGAATATTCTTCCAAAAGGTTCTAGCCCTCTCACATCCCCACCATAGATGGAAGAAGGAACCTTCTTGTTTCTCGCATTTCCAGCAAGCATTACTTGAGGTCTTATACAATTTATTAATCTTTACCGGTGTCATGTACCATCTGTAAAGCATTTTCATGTAGTTTTCTTTGTAAGTTTGACAAACTGTGAATGTTTTTGTATCCTTCCAGGACTTCTCCCAATGCTCTAAATCTATAACCTCCTCCAAATCCTGAGCCCACCTAATCATTGAATGCTTCACTAGTTCATCCTCCAAATGTCTGGCTTTCATAACTTTATAGTATTGAGACAAATGCTTTCTTCCCTTATCTAACATGATCTTATCTAATTCATTCATTTCCTTACAGAAGCCTTTCTGTTTTAAATCTGATCTAAATCTATTTACAAGTTGGAAATGTAAATACCAGTCAATTTCCTGGTTTTCTACCATAATTGCATCTTTCTGTTTAAACGAGATAATATTATCCGGTCTCCAAAATATCAGATCCTTATATGTTAGCCAAGATTTACTATAATCCCTGGTTCTTCTAAATAGAGCTTCCTGAGGGGATAACCATAAAGGTAGACCAACATAAAAAAGATTTTTTACAATATTCCATACAAAAAAGAAAGCCTTTCTTAGCAAATGCCGTTCAGATCTCTTATGTTCTCTCATTTTGTCATACCACAAATAGGCATGAATTCCAAAACTTAGGTCCCCACATTCCAATTCCATCAGTCTTTCATTCTGTAGTGTAACCCAATTTTCAATCCAACATAAAGATGATGCAAGATAATACAATTCAAAGTTAGGCAGTGCACAACCCCCTCTAAGCACATCGTCAGATAACAATTTCCATCTCACTCTAGGTCGTTTTCCTTCCCAAAGGAATTTAGAAAATTCCTTTTGCCATATAGTGAAATGTTTTTTGTTTGCAATTATGGGAATATTTTGAAACAGATATAAAAAGCGGGGGGAGGATGTTCATTTTCAATATCGCTATTCTCCCTGAAAAGGAAAGATGTAGCTTCGACCAGGATATCATATCCCTTTTAACTTCTTTCCATAACTTATCATAATTGTTCTGGAATAAATCAATATTCCTACTAGTTAGGTGGATTCCTAGATATTTGACCTTGTGGGCAACCTTATACTTCGACCTATCACTTAATACTGTTTGTTCTACTTTATCCAAGTTCTTAGTTAATAATTCTGATTTGCTTTGATTTACCTTCAACCCTGAACACTCCGAAAACATCTGAATGGTACTGTTTAGAGCTGGCAACGAGTGAATCGGATCTTCTAAAAAGCAGATTAGATCATCTGCAAAGGCTCTTACTTTGAAGGAATATTTTTTTATACAAACTCCCTTAACATCATCATTAGATCTGATCTTATTCATAAGTACTTCAAAAGCCGTTATAAACAAAAGAGGCGACAAAGGACAACCTTGCCTAGTTCCACGCTCTATTTTAAAATAATCTGTTTTCTCACCATTTACTAAAAGTTGTGCCCTTTGCTCTTCATAAATAGCATATATCCATGTTATAAGATTGTCTCCTAGGTTCATCAATCTTAATAATTCTTTCAGATAGCTCCAATAGATTTTATCAAAAGCTTTTTCTAGGTCCACCAGTAACAAAGCTATTTTCTTACTACAACCATCTTCTGATGATCCAGATGGGAGCATTTGCTTGTACGTCTGTGTCCCCCTTTTTGCAAGCCATCAGCCTTGGGGAAAGTTGTGGTGAAGGGAGAGAAATTGGAGGTCTGTGTCCCCCTTTTTGCAAGCCATCAGCCTCGGGGAAAGTTGTGGGAAAAAGAGGGAAATTGGAGGTCTGTGTCTCCTTTTTTCAAGCCATCAGCCCTGGGAAAGGCTGTGGGGAAGGGAGGGAAATTGGAGGTTTGTGCCCACATTTTGCATACCCAGACTGTGACCCTTGGGAGAGGTCCAGGGAAGGAGAAAGAGGGAGCGAAGTGGTGTTCTCCCCCCCACTCCGTTTAGATCCTTTGTTACAAGCTTCTAAGTTTGACCCTCGACTTATCCACAGGGTATATCACAATCCATGATTTTGCCCCCCCAAACCTGCCCTTGACTTATACATGAGGTCGACTTATACATGAGGATATATGGTAGCTCACCTTTCCATCTCTGCTATTTTAACTTTCAGTTTTGTTGCTGTCTAGCTTTGTTATGATATTCAGCTTTGAATATGGTATTTTATTTTATAAGATACCAAAATACAGGCTGTCATGTGTTTAGAAAATAAAATATAAATGATTAAATCTTTGTAAGTAGGATTCAGTGCATATTTACTTCCTTTAGTCAAGGGCTGTAACAAGTTAGTACTAGATCTTTCACACATACATAAATGCCAACAGGATAATGCTTGTTTGGGGGCATGTTATTTAATATGCCCCTGCTCTAAGCATCAGGATGACATATCAGGTGCTGCTTGCATCTTCTAAAATGCACACTTCAGTATTATTGCACCAGCCATTTGTGTTATAATTAACTGTGATTTTGGCAAAGCATTACAGCACTATTGTTTGCATAGTTGTGTTTACAAAGAAAGAAATTGGCAGACGTATTGCAAGATTTACAATAATTAAATACTCAGATTGTTTGAATGCACGTAAACGTACTCCACTATAGCTCTAATTTCTAAAGAGAAATAATGTCTAAGGAAAGAGCTAGATACAATAGGAGATAACACAGTTATCTCCTATTATATCTAGCTCTTTCCTTAGACACTGTCTGTTTGCTTTGAATTCTTCCTAATGTGTATTACAGGTGTGTGTATGACATGACTTCACGGCCTGCTTTTGCTTGTTTTGTGTCCTTTGTGATAGGCATATGAAGACAGCACCAAGTGATGATGATGTAGTCCATGTGTACATAAAAACATACTAGATGTAAGAAACTGTTTCTAATCTAGTATGTAGAAATCGCATTGCATGGGCTGTACTATTAACTTCACTGAGGTTCAATCTCTGACATTTTTAGTTAGATGGAATAGGTGCTAGGATATGTGAAAGGCTTCTACCTGAGACCCTATACTTGAATCATAATCATTTTAAAGGAGACAATATTTTTGTCCAATGTATTAGATGATGTAATAGATTATTGATTTGCATTATTAATAATCTCATCAAGTAATTTGATCAAATTAACTTCACTGTATGATATATAATTTTATTTTGAGCTACCAGCAGAGGTATAAATCAAAATGTTTTGTTAATTAAAGTATAAAGTGCTGTTTGTTAATCACGTGTGTGTATGTATGTGTGTTCACGTACAATTATTTCCTTTATTGGCTGGTTTATTTAAGTCTGATGTTCTGTTTTGACACTTTTGAAGTGTTCTGATTCACCTCAAACAATAACATCAGAAATGTTGTGTAGAAGGCAGGGCACTTCTTTAGATTCTAGGTTGGTGGGACAGATAAAACCAATTTTTGTTTCAAAATGAAATAATGGATTTTTCCAGAGCATCTATCTCTGCTTTAGTGGTGGAATACAGAATGAAATTAAATGAAAAATTCTCCATAGAACAATTTACGTTTTCAATGGTTTGCCAAATTTCTCTTGGATTCTTTTATTAGCTCTCACTGTGCTTTTCAGGGGGCGAATTTAATTCACATGTTGTGGTCTTCACAGTGATTTCTTTTTTCACAGTCAGAAATGTTAAATTTAATGCTTTCGATATCTTGTATATTGAATTTTCAAGCTGTAGTTTTAGGTTATCAGGTTATTTTTGGCAGCTCAGCAAGCTACAGTCATTCAAAATATTACTTAAACATATTGAGCATTGTTTATATGTACTGTGCACAACTAGAAATGATTATAGTGTTTTTTTCCCCTCTAGAGAGTTTTGTCTCCTTTTAAAAGTTTATGAGTGTAATTGATCAAATGAAGTGTTGAACTTGAATAACATGGACATATATTTATTAGGATTGTCAAGCCCTTAAATTTCTTAAAGCTGAGATCTAGGAACACCTCTGGTGATGTCATTAAGTGTTATGCATATGTGTACTTATTTTCAAATCCATTTGTTTGCAACAGAATGCATTTCATTTAATATATATATATATATATATATATATATATATATATATATAATAAAATTGTTCCCTTGTCTATATCCTGGTTTCAGCTTATCACCCTTCCATACCCATTTGATGTTTGCATGTTAATTTTTCAAATAATTGTAAATCTCCTCTACTAAAACTATTCTTAGCTACAAGATACAGTGGACCCTTGTTATACGCTGGGGTTTGGTTCCAAGATCCCCTGTGTATAACAAAATCTGTGTATGCTCAAGTCCCATTAAATATAATGACATAGCAAAATGGTGTCCCTTATAAAAAATGGAAAATCAAGGTAAATTTATACTTTTTTGGAACATTCTCAAACCGTGTATGCTTGAATCCGTGTATAAAAAATCCATGTATAAGGAGGGCCGACTGTAAATAGAAATACACTGCTATCTCTTAATTGTGTGTGAGTATGGAGTTATTGTGGGACTGTTCCACTAGCTAATGCCACCAGGCATCGTGGGAATTCTTTGATACATGGGACCTTTCCTTGACAGTAGTTTATTTAAGATGATTACACTTCACTTGTGGACTTGTATTTGCCATCATTATTGCATTTTTAGTTCCAGATTTCTCAGCAATATAGGTTAGCAGGTCATCTAAAATTACTGTGGGATGTCAGATGTTACTAACCACATCCTCAAAGCAAGTCTTTCATATTTGATCCCAACTAACCATTCCTTATTATAGGATGCAGGCTGTGTCTGCATGGGCCAAATAACACATCTTCCCAGCAATCAGTCCAGACAACACAGGGCCTAATCCCTGAACTGGCATTATACCACCCTAAAAACAGATAATAAAAACTCATTTTTGTTACAGATCTTCCCAGAAAACAAGAAGCTCTTATAAGAGCAATGTTGGTTGGCTCTTCATGTCCCTGTTCCTGCAGCAGCAGCTGCTAGCACAAGTAGCTCCCTCTAAGGTCAGAATGAGGTGTCCAGCCATGTGATTGATGCACCATTGATGTGCACCATTGCCAGTGGTGGCGGGTGACACATTGGGATGTGTGTGTGTGAACAGCTCCCTGGTGTTGCTCCAGAATACCCAAGTAACTGGAGAAATTTGGACAAATTTCTCTTCACCTACATTTATTTTTGGTTGTTTGAATTAGACCGCTATTTTATGCATTGTATTTAAACAACAAATTTTGCTCCCACAATGCATTGAGTTTAGCCATCAGCTTCACATACAGTCAGCCTTCAATATCCATGGATTTTTTATCCAAGGATTCAACCATCCAAGGTCTGAAAATATATTAAAATGTATAAATTCAAGAAAGTAAACCTTCATTTTGCCATTTTATATAAGGGACACCATTTTACTATGCCATTGTATTTAATGGGACTTGAGCATCCATGGATTTTGTTATCCATGGGGGTCCTGGAACAAAGGCCCAGCAGATAACAAGGGTCCACTGTAATTGATTTTCTGGCTACAAAGTCCACAAACTTGGTTTTCGGGTTTGACAGAATGCATCAGCATCTGCAGTCCTAATGAGGGTGAATTGGATGGATCACATTGCGTTATTATAAACGCAAACTGGTGCTGGGAGGAGGAGGCAGTAGGCTCTATGGCTTATGCTCAGTAAATGGTTCAGTGTGTTAATCTGAAATTTGGCAGCGAAGGAGAAAAGTACAAGGATTAGCCATGCCTGTTTTGAGGTAGAATGGGTAAGAAATGTCATCCTGAGGGGCAACTTGAGGAAGGGGTTACAGAGAAGAGGAAACACATTTCATGGAAAGGTCCAAGCAATATAAGCACTTCAATTAGGTCTGTATTATTAAATGGCTTGCCTGTTCTTAAAAACAAAACAAAATAAAATGTGCTTTGGGGTTCAGAACCTTTTGAGTAAATTATAGTGTTTGATCATGCTCAAAGGTTTTACTCACTACTTTATTTCTGACCAGGTGAGAGCTAGTGTGTCATAGTATCTTTTCCCATTGTTTCAGAGTTACCTTCATTTTCTCTTCATAAGTTCATGCAATTTGTGCTGCTTTGCTCAGGAAGACACATCTTTTCTGTCTCTCACAAACGCAAGTATTGGGAGCTAATGATTCTCAACGACTCTGAAGTGAGAGGTTGGCTTCTGTTGCCAGTCTTTAGAGCTCTGTGACTGGCAGTATACAACAAAACATTCACTGTTTACAAATCCACTCACATGTTCTAATCTTATTGACCAAACCCTCAAAAACAATACTAGCATTTATAGATGTGGGACATGGTGCAAAATCAGGACACATGTGACTGAGCAATATCACAATGTGGTCAATATGGCAAAAGTCATTAATGAAGAAGAATGAAGAAGTTTGTGATTGCCTGAGGCTGGAACAGTTTGCTTTTGCTGAATCTGTAGAGAAAGACAAGACTCCATGCCCTTCTCTCCTCTCCCTCTAGTTAAATGAATGCAAACTACTTTTGTACTTTGTACTCAGTTTGCAGCAACTGAAGTAAAATGAGGATGAAGGAGGAAATGGGAAATAGAAGGAAAAAAGGGGAGTAACTGAAAAAGTGGGGTGGCAAGGGATTAATCCAGACTTTCCCCGCCAATCAGGACAGTCAGAGATTATGCATTTACTTCTTAAGTACTAAGGGCTACAAGGGGTCTAGAATTTTCCACACCTGCCCAAAACATACTTTTGTATCCTGCTGTCTCTGGTGTGAGGATTTAAAAAACATCCTTTTGCCTCTTTGTAAAGGTCAAAAGAGTGAGATGTCTGTGTTAACAGTACCCTGAAGCAATATCAGTGCAAGTTAACAGCTATTCAGGCAATCTGGGATTTGCCGTAGCTGTATGTCACATTAGCAAGTTAGCCTTCAAATATGTCAGAACACAAAATGTGCTGAATTTTGAACCCTTCAAAATGTCCGAAGCATCTCTAAATTATATCCCCACCTCACAACTGCAGTCTAAAAACAATGATGCTTATTTTTTTCTGTATATTCAAAGATCATTTAAGATATGGGCAAGGGGTACTTTCTTTTTAAAAATAGCTCTGTGCATTGAAGGATTAATTTAAGACCAAACTCCTAAGGATGTAGCTCCAGAAGGCTTTTTCAAAGATTGAACTGAAGCCTGAAATAACAAAGAGAGCCTTTGGGCATACATAGTTATTTTTCTTCCCTGCTCTATAACCACATCTAGCCTGAAGACAGTTAGGAAGAGCAAGAGCCCAGTCAACATGACAAAGCCCAGTTAAGATGACATAGTTGAGCCTTGAGATTTACTAACCTTCCTTTTGGAGTGTAAGCCCAGTTTGTATGAGAGTAATGTTACCAGCTTCTTCTGATTCCTTATGCTGTTTCTTTGCAGTGTTCTAAAATAGGGAAAGCAAAATGTCACAGTAGTGGAAACAGTGCAACTTCCCACTTATCTGAAAATTAATTTAAAATAAATTCATTAGGAAAATCGCATTGCATTTTAGGGTTATTGTGCCCATTTCTTGTGCCAAAAGCACAATCCCAGAAAGCTAATATTTTCTATCATTTGAGTGAAATTTGTTTTATGTTTGAGGCTATTTCAATTTTGTTGTTGTTTGGAGTATTTGGGACATTGTAGAGAGCCAGTGTAGTGTTTGAGCCTTGGACTATGACTCTGGAGACTCAATGTTTGAATTCCTTGATCGGCCATGGTAACCCAGTGGGTAACCTTGGGCAAGTCACACTCTTTTTTAGCCTCAGAGGAAGGCTAAAGGACATTCACAAGGGTGAACTCTGAACAAATCTTGCCAAGAAAACCCTGTGAGCGGTTTGCCTTAGGGTTGCCATAAGTTGGAAACTACATGAAAGCACAGAACAACAACAAAATTTTAAAAAGTAACTATTGGCCTGTTCCAGACAGCCAAAATAAAGCTGTTTGGGGTCTCTTTGGAGGTATGCTGTTTAAATGATGCATGCATCCTAAGAATCTGGAAGCTGCACCAAAGCTGCCCTCCAGTGCTTAGGAACGGAGTGTGGCTTCGGTGCAACCTCCGGACTCTTAGGACCCATGCGTCATTTAAATAGCATACCTCCAAAGAGACCCAAAGCAGCTTTATTTTGGCAGTCTGTATGTCCCTATTGCCACATTGAGTCTCTGTATTGGGAGAAAGGTGGGATATAGGATAATAATAATAATAATAATAATAATAATAATAATAATAATAATAACAACAACAACAACAACAACAACACCCAGCTTTGCTGTCAGGGTGACAGGAAACAATATAGACCTCTGGATAACTCATAGAACACTGTTCAGCACATCTCAGCTTTGAGAGAAAGGAGACTGTGAGGTTTTTAAGGTTGTCTCACCACACTTGGAAAACTTTCCTAAATCAATTACTTTACAGTTGGGCTGACTTACAGAAAGTATATAAAGTGGTGATGTGTTAAATAAATTACATTTTGTTTTGCTGTGAAACACGCTTTTTTCAATTGCTTGACAATTGTGTTGACTTGCAGAAAATATATAAAGTAGTTCTCTGTTAAATATCATACATTTTGTTTTGCTGTGAAACATGTTTTTTTTCAGAGGCATGTGAAAATGTTTGTGAAATAAAACTGTTGCCTTCCACCTTCATGCATTTTCTCCCCAGTGTTCCCAGTCCTCATCCTGCCCTATTAGCAATCATTTTGTTTCTCCCATTATGCTGCTGATTTGTGGAAGAGAAGAGGAAACTATTTCCTATTGCAGTGCCCAACCAGTTAAAGTAATGCTGGGCAGAGAACAACATCATCATTCATCTGTATACCTAAATTCACATCTAGATTGGGATGTTGTTTTTCTGTGGTATTTTAAATGGTACTTTAAACACATAGTGCACCAGAGTGCAGGGACCAACGTGAAGCTATTTGATTCAGAAATGAAAATGTATTCCTTCTCCCTTTTTCTGTCTTGTGGACAGTTCCATCCTTGAGTGAAAGAGTGTGAGGAAAATAACCATGCAATGGATTCATTTCACTGTGGATGAAAGCATGAAGTGGAGGCTGAATGTTGCTACTATATATCTTTAAGTCATTTCAAACATATGGCGATCCTAAGTTGAACCAATCATGGGGTTTTCTTGGGAAGATTTGTTTAGAGAGAGTTTGTCATTGCCTTCCTCTGAGACTGAGAAAGTGTGATTTGCCCAAGTTCAACTAGTGAGTTTCCATTGTTGAGCAGAGATTTGAACCCTAGCCTACCTGAATCCTAATTCAATTATTGAATCCTAATTAAATTAATCCCAATTCTACTGGAATCCTAATTCAGACAATACACTCTGCTGATAAAAAGAGAAATGCATGGGTGAGACTTTCCCCCATCTTAGTATCTTCATGTTAATAAATGGTTATGGTGGTTGAACATATATATCATGTTGTTGTTAATGCTTTGCCCTCACAGTAGCTCTTATTATTTTTTGATTGCAGTGCATCTGTTGTTGTAGTGTGCCTTCAAGTCACTTCCGACTTGTGGTGGCCCTAAGGCAAACCTATCATAGAGTTTTAATGGCAAATTTCTTATGCTCAAACCACTACACCATGTTAGCCTCTTGCATCTGCTGTGAGGCCCTCTAAACCTAACCTGTCAAAATTGTGCCTTATTCAAGAAGACTGATAATGGTGCACAACATAGATGCTCCTGGAGCAGAGATGGCAAACATTTTAGGGGCTGAGTGCCCAAACTAAAATGTCTTCCAGCACCAGGTGCACTCCAGGGCGGGACATCTGCCCTTTGGGCATGGATTCCAGAGTGGGACTTCTTCCCCCCAGCCCTCACAGGCCTTCAGCTGGAGGCTGGGGAGGGTTGGGAGGGAGGAAAAAGAGGCACATGCCTGTTTTCCTCCCCCCATGCCTCTGGAGAGGCAGCTGGAGGCTGGGCAAGGTTATGAAGGAAGAGGAAGAGGTGTGCACCTCTTCCTCCCACCCTCCATGCACTGTTCCCAGCCTCCAGTTGCTTCCAGAGAGGCAGCTGGAGGTCAGGGAGGGTTGAAAGGATGAGAAAGAGGTGCACGCCTCTTCCTCCTTCCTCCCCCCCCCCCCCCGTGCCATTCCTGGCCTCCAACTGCTTCTGGTTAGGCAGCTGGAGGCCAGGGAGGGTCAGGAAGGAAGAGGAAGAAGTGCACACCTCTTCCTTCTCCTTCCCCTGCACTGTTCCTGGCCTTAAGCTGCCTCTGGAGAAGCAGCTGAAGGCCTGGGATAGCCAGGAAGGATGAGGAACAGGCGCACACCTCTTCCTCCTCCTCCCTGCCCTCCGCATGCCAGGAGAAATGGTTTTGTGTGCCATCTGTTTGCCATCTTGGCCCTAGAGGATTCAAGCCCTCCTTATAATACCCCAGTAGCCCAGAAAGTAAACACAATGGAGGGCTTTTAGAGCTGTTTTTGTAATATTTAATATCTAGCTAGTGTTTAGCTAGTAAATGATGAAAAGTATCTAAGTATTTTAATATACAAGTTGAGTCTCCCTTATCCAAAATGTTTGGGAGCACAAGTGTTTTGGATTTTGATTTTTTTCCAGATTTTTAAATATTTGTATATACATGATGAGTTAGTTATGAGATTCAAGTCTAAACATGAAATTCATTTCTGTTTCATTTACACCTTATAGCCTAAAGGTAATTTTGTATCCAATATTTTTGATAATTTTGTGCATAAAACAAAGTTTGTGTGTACACTGGACCATCTGAAAGCAAAGGCATCATTATCTGAGACACCCATGTGTGACATTATCTCAGACACCCATGTAGCCACTTTTAAATTTTGGAATATTTTGGATTTTGGAATTCTGGATAAGGGAGACTGAACCTGTATCTCTGTTTTAAAGTTCATATTGTTGAGAAAAGGAATCTAAGGATACTGTCTGCTTGAATAAAATGATGATAGATCACAGGAAAGCAACATACAAATTCATTGAAGAACACAGATAATGCTATAAATGAGCAGACTCGTGTCTAGGTAATGCCATTGTTGACTTTTCATTGTTCCTGTAGATATACTTGGTGGCAGATAGGAATCAATACAAAGGCTACATCCCATATTGCAGTTTCCTAGCAGCTATGACTATTCACAGGAACTCAGAGAACTGTTGCTTTTGTAATAATTAGGTCTTGTCCTTTTAAGCAAGGGGGAAATGCATTGTATGTCTAACAACTGACTGTGCTGTTTTTAAGTCACTGACTGAATTCCAGTGGTTGAGTTCTTCTTTTTCTGCATAAAATTACTGAAGTGTGTATTATTAGACAGAAATTTCTTTTTCTGATCTTATTGGGAGATTAAAAGATAGATTACAAAGTAAAAATTATCATTGTGATAGGGTGTTTCTCTTTTTTTTTACAGTTCCAAGTTAAGAGCAAAATTAAGCACAATTTTCATATATAGCTAATTTGTAGTAGCCTCTAAGATGTTCAGGCTACTTGTTTATGTTTATGACTGAAACCAAACTGAACCATATACATCTTCAACATTTAAAATCTTCAAGATTCCTGGCTTTCTGTGCAAGGGATCTCCTCTGGGAGACTACTTTTTTGGACCTGACTGAACCGCTGAGAATGGACAGAGATTGGATGCATTCCGGAATACACACATAATCAGACATCTGTGATAAAACATACATTTGGAAAGTGTATTAGCAAAATGCACACATTTCAGATGTGCATAAAAATAATGGTGAGTGTATATAAACAATATGCATGATTTGAGGAATGCACACAAAAAAGGGATACGTTTTCAGAATAATGAAAAAAGGGATACAATTTATCAATAAAGCAGCGGGAGTATATATGAACTATGGAGGTAGGAAAAGGAGTAATTCCATAGTTGTAGGTTTGATGGATATGCACATCCCTAATATTACACATACTTTCCAGAAATCATTGTCAGTTCCATTGATTTCAGTAGGACTTGCTTACAGGTGACTGTACAGTCAGCTCTCACATTTGCTGCTTGACTTTTGCATACTTGATTATTCATGGATTTGAGTAATACGTTCTCACTAGTAAACTCTAGGTCCTCCAGCATGGCTGTGCCAGAAGATGATCATTTGTGATGGAGGACCTAGAGAGTTCTAGAGAAAACACTTCTCTAGGCATTTGTAGGTCCTCCAGCATAATTCTATGGACAAGCTCCCATGGTTGTCCATTGAGCTGGGATGGACAACCTAGAGATTCCTACATGGCTGATCTTTCAGGTAAATAAATAGTGGTTTTTTATTTCCATTTTTTCTCACTTTTACCGGGGTCCTGCATCCTTAACTCCAATGAATATGTGAGGCCTTCTGTACTTAGAATTATAATCCATTTGTTATGGGGGTAAGCGGGCAGAATTTATAAGTGGTTGTCTTATGATGCTCTTTTAGCAACACTGATATTGAAAGCATGAACCATTAGGTGGATATACATCTGTGTGGGAAGCATTCAGCCTTGCAGATGTTTTTGGCTCAGTGTCTAACATTCCTTAGCATTAGCTATGTTGGTTAGGGCTTCAGGGAGTATCGGTGCAACAAGATCTGGAGGACCACATGACCCCAACCTCATTATTGAATAAGATTAGAAATTAATTTATGGCAGGAAAATTCTTAACTTTGGTTAATATGTCTGCGTGGCTGATAGTTGGCACATGTTCTTCAGTTTATTGTCTATAATTTATAATAACTCAGATGTTCATCACATTTTGTTTGTTTACTCACAGTTATTGAATATAATTATGAAAACATTTATCATGCAAGTATTGGTCTTCTGAAATTAGAATCAATGGCCAGAATTCACTAAGACTTTTATAAATATATTACCTAGAGTTACACATTCATAACTGATTCATATTCACGATCTCTATGTATTCACTTGTTTAGGGGAAATGTGGAGACCATGAAAGTCCCTCAAATGCCACTTAAGAGAGGGGTCTGTTTATCGGGAAGCAGCTGATTGATTTTACCATCCATTCTCATATGAGCAATCTCTGGTGTGGGGAAGAATTGCTTTTGCCTGTCACAAGGGAAATTTCTCATGGGAGGGAGTGGAAATGTGTCATCTGCTTCCCAATCTGCAGGGGAGCAGATCCCCTGGATCACAGTGGCTGCTGCCTGGTAAGTGTGGTTTAGGGGATTGGATTGGGAAACACTACTTAGCTACATAATTAAGGTGGTTACACAACATCCAAGTAGTTGATAGAGAATGCCGCCCTGGGTTCATAGGAAACTTCCTTATACTGAGTAACACCATTGGTCCACTTGCTTCAGTGTTGCCAGTTCTAACTGGCAGCCATGGTTTTCCATGGTTTCTTGCAGGGGTCTTTCCTAGCCCTATCTGGAGATCCCTGGTATTTTCTGGTGGTATCCCATCCAAATATTAACCAGGTCCAGCTTTGAAAACCAGGCAGCATCAAGTGTGTTTCTCCCAGGCTGGTTACCAGTTCAGGCTGGTAAGGTGGTGACATACAAATGGCGATGACTCTTATTGGTTACAGATGTTTTGGAAGAACTCGATTTTATTTTGAGGAAATATGCTGCCAATATGGACTAAGTGATACCACATGCCACTTTGTGAATAGTTAACGGTTTGCTGTAAACAAAGTTCAGCATGAATAGCAAATGATTTGTAGTGTGCTGTTCTAAAGGATGTCACCCTCTTGGTTTTTTTTAACCCACTCGGATCAATTTATCTTTTGAGATTGTGAAAATAAGATGAATGAAGGGCATTAAGTAGTAAATAATGGGATGTAAGTAGTAAATAATGGGATGTTGCAATTTACAAAGCCTGCCTTCTTTAACTTCAGATTGTATAGAATCACCCCTTTTTTAAAGTCTCAAGGCCCTTCATTCAGTACAGGTTGGATTAGCCAAGGTGGCAGCCTCCACACATGTATACATTTTGCTTTTCCATTTAGGACTGCCAAATAGCCATGTGTTTTCTTTGGATCTAAATCCGAAAGCTCTTCTTGCATGCCTTAACAGTTGTATGATTAGTCAGTTGGCAAAGTGCCACTTTGGCACATAGCAATTTTATCAGCTTTCTCTAGAGACTGTGTTTCAGTAAAAGCACTATTGATTTAAGGTCCAATTTTGCATAGTACTGAGCTCACAAATGGGTGGGGTTATGTGTGTGTGAGAGAGTTGGGGGACTTTAGATTTAGCTGAGGAACAATTGGTGGCTTTTAAAATTAGACCCGTAATTACTGTATATATTACACCATATTTCTTTACAAGATTAATCCTTACATCAGCAGTACCAGTGACATCACCTCAGCAAGATTTGAAGGATTATGCGAAAATATTAAAATAAACATTTTAGCAAGTGTTAGACAGAAGGGCTGTAGTGGAAAATAGTATTTAAATACTACAGTGTTATAAGACTGTATTATAGTATGGTGAAACATTAAGCTATGTAAAGAAGGAAAAGTGTGTACATTGGAAACATTCCTATCTTACCTATTTCCAGGTTGCCAGGCTCCTTAATGAAAGAATTCTTTCACAGCTTTCAAAAATCATTTTGCAAGGAAAACAACTTTTTCAATATTGTAAGTGATTCATTAACTATCCACAGTAGCTGTCCTACAATAACTGTTCTGTATTGCCTTTCCACAAGTAGGATTTGGCTTTGGAAAAGTCCGTTGTGACTGCATGCTTTTTTTTTGTCTATTTTTTCAAAGTAAATGAAAAATAGGAGGAACTATGGCTCAGCACTAGTGCAGATATTTTGCACGCAGAAGGTCCTAATTTCATATCCTGTTATTGCCAGGAAAAGCTAGAAAATAATCTTGCCTGGAGCCTTGGAGAATTGCAACCTGTCAGTGTTGACAGTACTAGCCTGGATGGACATTGGTGTAAGGCTTGGCTGGGCAACTGCAGTAGGCCTGGCCGTCATTTTTATGCCCTACATCACACTGGGGCTGTAGAAATTACTGAAAATGGCAGGGAGGAGGCACAATCTCTCCATCACTTCTTTTCACACAATTGTATTTTTAGATATTAAGACAGGCAACCTATTTAGAAGGCATATTATTGCACCTGGATGTTTCCAGGAGCAGGATTTTCTCTTCCTTTTTGACCAGAAAAAGGTCAGTCTTCTGGGGATTCTTGGAGTGCTGAAGACCATAATAGCATCTTTGATGGCCCAAGTTCAGTGTAAGTCAGATTTCAGTGTGCCTATGTAAAGTCCTACATCTTTGAAAAGATGGCCAGGAACACTTATGTCAATTTGATTTTCAGCTCCTTTTTAATCTTGGAAGCTAAGCAAGAAGACACCTGGTTAATACTTGGATAGGGAACAACCAAGGAATGTCAGCACCTGTGGGCTAAACAGTGGGTTCTTCTTATCCGCGGGCTTGCTATCTGTGGATTTGAGCTTCCATGGACAGCAAGCTCGTTGTTTTAAATAGATGCACGTGCATACATTGCTCAGCCATAGGAAAGAATGGGACTGAAGGTCCCACATTGTTATCTGCAGGGCACTCCGGAATAGGCATGGACTTTGTCTTCCAGACCATACACATGGACTTTGACTCTGAGACTGAAATAGTGAACCTGCTGCTGAGGAGGAGGAGTTCCAGAGCCACATGTCTTAGAGACAGACCAGAGTGTAGTAGCACTTCTGACAGAGAGTCCTGCCCATTCAGATACAGAGGACCATTTACCTCTACCTACTGTACTTTGCTGAGCAGAGACAACAAAGGGAGGGCTTGAGGAGGTCTCAGATGATTTATAGGAAATAGCAATTAAGTAGGTAACAGCTGTGTGGAGCTGCTGATCTATAAATTCCCATCCCTGCCCTCCAAGAATTGTTGGAGATTATCTGACCTATCTGGCTCCCTGTTTTGTTCCTCAACTCTGTGCTTGACTTGGACTTTGTTGATTCTGGATGCCATGTACCTGAGTTGGATTGGGTTTGTTGATTCTGGATGCTATTCACCTGATTTGGACCTTACTGAACTCTGTTTTGGACAGAAGGCTTGTATTTACTAAAGTAAAATAAGTGCTGAACTGTAAGCTCTTTAGTGACTTGGCTTGCTTATCAGGGGCTGGCTATCTGCTGCCTTTGGCTGGTTGCCTGGACTGTGTTTGGGACAATGGCAAAGCACTTTTTCGTCACTTAAGGAAATTGGAATTGATGAAGTCTCTGTTGACAGATATCTTGAAGGCACATGCAGCTTTCTTCTTTGTTCATGATATGAAATTCTAAACAAATTCTGTTTTGTAGGACTGTTAGGCACCTTAAAGGTACAGATCAAATGCTATGTCTTTTCTTTCTAGTTTGTTTTCTTGGATATATTCTCCATTTTAGGGCTGAATTATCATTGCGGTCTGTCTGCTATATCTGAGCTAGGGATCTTTTCTTTGGCACAGATTAGCTGGCAATCTTTATTGTATATCATACAATATATGAATTAGGCTGCATCTGCATTGGAGAATTAATGCATTTTGACACTCCTTTAACTGCCATAGCTCCATCCTATGGAATTCTGGGATCTATAATTTTGTGAGATATTTAGCCTTCTCTATCAGCAAGCAGTGATGCCACAACAAGCTACAAATCCCAGGATTTCAGAGGATGGAGCCACAACAGTTAAAGCAGTGTCAAACTGAATTAATTCTGCAGTGTGACAGAAGCCTTAGGCAATTTACAGTTACTTCATATGTGGGATGGGCACTGTACAGCAGCACACCTGCTCTTTCTGCGTGGACATGTTATGTAGATTGTACTTCCTAAAAAAATAATAATGTGTGTGTGTATTTTAGTATTTTCCAAGTATAGATTTTTAAATATATTGTAACTTAATGCTATGTTATTAAAATATGTAGTACAGGGGTTTTTTTTTATTGGCTCTCTCCTGTGTTTTGTACAGAAGCCCAATAACAGAAAATTAGAACACAAAGTTTTCCCATAGAAAAGATAAATGTACTGTATTGGAAAAGCTCCTCTTGTCAAAGGTGCAGGAACATGCAGTCACAGATTCCCACAGTGATTTATTCAGTTTGAAACATTTGTACTTGGTTCTTGGACGCTTGGAGTGGTTCTAGCAGATCATAAAACACTACCTATAACAATAAAACCATAATTTAAGTCATAATCTCAAGCATCAATTACCTGTTTTTAAAACTACAGCCTCACTAGCAGCAGTGCCACACAGTGAGAATGTTTACTCAACAGCTGTGATCTTCAAGGGCAGCTCCACATAAAGCACATTACAGTATATAACTGAAATTAAAAGAACAGAGATCAGCATAGCAGGAGCTGTCTGCTTGAGCAAATGGCGCCACCTGCATAGCAGATGTGGTTGGTCCCTGCCTGCTGCAGGCGGCAGCCTGCCTAGTACCAGCTGTGTGTGAGAAGCAGTCTCTTAATTCTTACCTAATAGGGAGGGAACCTCCCCATGCATTACAGGAAAGCACTGTTTCCTGAAGAGTGGCTTTAGTCCATTTAAACTCAGTTATTCTGCTTGTCTCAAGCACTAGTTTAGATGCAAGTAAGCTGCCTTGAGATTTTTAATTAATGAAATACAGAGATGGATGTCAGCAGTATATTCAGGATATTGTTCAAATTTGTAATGGGGTTCTTCCATTCTAGAGTCTGTGTAACTATAGTGGGCCCTTGGTATCCACTGGGATATGGTTCCAGGAACTCCCATGATACCAAAACCCATGAATGCTCAAGTCCCGTTATATACAGTGGGGTAATAAAATGGTGTCCCTTATACAAAATGTCAAAATAAAGGCTTGCTATTTGGAATTTTTTGGGGTGGTGGTGATGGGGTATTCTCAAGCTATAGATAGTTGAATCCATGGATGTGGAATCCTTGGATATGGACGGCTGACTGTCTCAGATATTTGTGTTTGTCCCCAGGCAGCAAGACTAGTAATGATGATAAATCATAGAGTTTGAAGAGAGCACAATGGCCATCCAGTCCAAACCCTTGCCATGCAGGAATACACAATCAAAGCACTCCCCACAGATGGCCATCCAGCCTCTGATAAAAAAAAAAACCTCCAAAGGGAATGTGTTCTACTGTCAAACAGCTTTTATTGTTCTTCATGATGTTGAGGTAGAGTCTCTTTTCCTGTAGTTTAATTGCATTGTTCTGTGTCCTATTCTTTGGACCTGCGGCAAACAAGCTTTCTGCATCCTCAATATGACACCCCCTCAGATATTTAAACAGAACTATCATATCACCTCTCTTAACCTTTTCTTCTCCAAGCTAAACATACCCAACTCCTTAATTCATAGGGCATGGTTTCCAGACCCTTTACCATTTTGGTCATCCCCTCTGGACACACTCCAGCTTCTCAACATCCTTTTGGAACTGTGGTGCCCAGAACAGATCCATTTCACATATACTGTTGTTAAGCCAGTGCCCCATTCTATATCTGTGAATTTCATTATTATTATTATTATTATTATTATTATTATTATTATTATTGCCTAAGCGTAGTATCATACATGTCTCCCTGTTGAAATTAATTCCAGATTTCTCATCTATTAAGGTTATTTTGAATTTTGATCCTGTCCTCTTGGTTATTATAAATAAATGTTGATAAATAATAATAATAATAATAATAATAATAATGGTTACTCCTAATTTGGTATTATCTGCAAATTTGATAAGCATGCCATCTATTCTTTCATACAAGTCATTGATAAAGATGTTGAATAGCTCTGGGCCCAGGACAGAGTCCTGTGGCATCCCTCTAGTCACTTTTCTTTGGAATGAAGAGCCATTGTGCATACCTCAAGTCCTAAAGAGGAAAGCTAGACAAGTTTAGTCTTGAAGGTTGTTCTCATTCCCACCCCCCAAGTCACAGGACCCAAAGGGCAAGTCTAGAAAACTCCCTTTCACCCAAAGGTCTCTGTGGGTGCTCACCGATAACTGCCCAGGGTTTGACTTCATCCATTATAACCTACCACAGAAAGGATCAAGCCTTTCCTTAGTTTCTTTTCTCTAGTAGGCCATATATTTAAATCATTACTATAAAAGGGCTAGATTTCAAACAGATGTAAAGATAGCTAAATCACTCTAATTTAAGGATAGTTGTGTTCACCAAAAAACAAAACAAAAACCATTCATACAGTCTTGAACACAGATATTCTTAGATAGGAGTGATTTTAGCTACCTTTACATCTGTTTGAAACCTAGAGGGCAGTGCTCATCTCTATTACTAAGTCGAAGAGCCAGCGTTGTCGGAAACTGCTCTGGTGGTCATGTGGCCAGCATGACTGCACTGAATGCTGTTACCTTCTCACCAAAGTGGTATCTATTTGTCTACTTGCATTTGCATGCTTTCAAACTGCTAGGTTGGTAGAAGCTGGGACTAGTGACAGAGCTCACCCCCTCATGCAGCTGTTGGGCCTCAAACTGCCAACCTCAGTTAGTTATTTGCCTTTAAATTTAAAGGTAACTCTATCCTAGAGGGGTTTTTTGACAAGATTTTCTTCCTAGAGATGTTTGTCATAGTGGGTATCCATGGCTGAATACATTGAAACTATTACACCATGCTGGCCCTTACTACTGTTATTAAGGAAACTAAAAAAGGTACAAAAAGTTCAGCACAAGTTTTTGAAATGGCAAGTTTCTATATAGGCAAAAAGTTTTTTAAAACCATGCAGGGGAAAGTCAGGGTCAGGGGAGAGAGAAATGTAATGGTTAGAATGATGCAGTTTGCAGGTTGTTTTGAGAAGGTATGGTGGGTTTGCCAAATTGGGCTCCTTGGGTCACATCCCCTATAACTCTGGTCCTGTGGCTGTACCACCTGTGCTTTCTTTAGTACCCACACTCATATGCAAAGCTATTTTGACTTTATCAAAAAAACAAAAAACAAACCCCAAATCCAAAACAAGTGGAAAAAATAATTAAAAAAAAAAAAGAAATAAGTGACTCTCTGCATGTTGAGCACTAAAGTTCTTGTTTCCTTGTGGATGAGTTCTGCAGAAGACAGTTATGAAGATACAGTGGGAGCAAAGAACAATTTCTTATGCCTACCACTTTAATCCCAATTCTATATATCTTTGCTGCAAATAAATATATGCAACTGCAATCAAGGAAATTAAGATTTTGCACCCTGAGTTTTAAATTTGGGAGAAACAGTACAGTTTAACTTGAAACTCTGAAGCCATAGGTCTTGAAATAGGCTATTGCTTAGTTTTAATTTAGTGCCGTTATATTTCTTGTGTGTGTGTGTGTGTATGTTGATGTGCCTTCAAGTCGACTCTGGTAATCCCATGAATTTCTTAGGGTTTTCTTTAGGCAATAGATACTCAGAGATGCCAGTTTTTTCCTCTGAAAATAAGGCCCAAGACAGACGGGCCGAAAGGGGTGTGGTGGCAGCGATTCTAGGGTTAGGGACTGTGCACCAACTGCATGGTCCCTAACCCTATTACAGAGTGGCAGTGTATTAATGGCGGTGTCCCATATACATGGGCGCCGCCATTGTGATGTAAGTGTTCTTTTTCCTCCGGAGGAAAGCCGCCGTGGTTTGGTGGCTGCGGTTTCCCTCCAGAGCGAAATAGGCTGCCGCTAGCCCGGACATTCCAAAAGGTATGTACCGGGCCATAGTCTACAGCACCTGGTTTTTATAGGTGATTCTCATCCAAGTACTAACTAGGGCTTATCATGCTTAGCTTCCAAGATGAGAAAGGATTTGGCACCTTTAGGATATTCAGGCAACCATATTCATTATAGTACCCCAAATATTTTAGCCAATATGTTGTGGGACTGTCATCACTATATTGTCCATGTCAGCGCAACTGCTGGGGTCCAACAACCTCTATCAGCAACTCAAACGAATCCTGGGGTTAAATCAGACCCTTGGAGCAAAGCTGGCAAATTTCCAGAAGCCGAAGCGTGGCTCCAAAGTCCAATTGGGATGACAGTAACTGGATGTCTTCCAGGAACTGCAGCAATGCAGGAACCTCCAGGGACACACAGCAATCTGATGCTGTAGCTTCTTCTGATAAACCACCAGAGAAACAAAAGTCCCCAAAGTGCTCTTTATTCACAGTGCTATAATACAATACTAGGTCTCTAAAACTCCAAAACATACCAATCCAACTCGTACTGCAAACCCACACCCACCCTTGCAACCCCTGGGCTTATATAGTCTCCAGACCATGTGGTCTCTCAAACCCAGTGAGTTCAGGTGTGTAGCCATGTCATGTGTCTCCTGTGCAATCCAGAAACATGTTTCATCATCCATGGCTACGTGCACTTGGACACTGAAGAGTCCTTGACACAGTGAGCTTCAGCTGTGCTAGATCAACCTTGCCACTCTGCTGAATGCTCATGGCCAAACACACACACACACATCAAGCATTTCCTTGTGTGCTGTGTTTTAACCCTTCAAATCCTGACAGTCCATGCTTTATAATGCAGATATAAACTATTGTCTGCATACCGAGTGCAGTAATTATAGGACCGTAGCATCATATATGGAGAGAGAAATCCCAAAGGTGCAAGTGGGATTCAGGAAAGAAAGAGGCACTAGTACTACATTGCAAACATACGAGGGATAATGGAGCACACCAAAAAATAAAAACAAAAAAATCCCCAGCTTCATTTAAATACTGCTTCATACTGAACTAGCAGTTTCTAAGCAGTTTACAACTGTAAGCTATTTGCCCCCAACAAGCTGGGAACACCACAGAATTCCAGAAGAAAATCAGCATGTGCTTATAACAATAGCAAAGCTTTTGACTGCATAGATCAGGGGTAGGCAATCTTTTTGAGCCGGGGGCCGGGTTGCTGTCCCTCAGACAACTGGGGGGCCGAAGCCAATAAATAAATAAATAATTCTTTAAAAAATTAAATAAATAAACTGGGACAAATGTAGGACAACATTTTCAAATGGTGGATACTTTTTTAAAAAAAGTGGAGGACACGCAAAAAAAATTGCTGATTTTTTAAAAAATGTCAATATAAATGCATGTTTCTGAGGTGTCTATAGACAATTGCCTCCCTTGCAAAGGCCACGGCGGCAATCGGCGGCAGGACCGGGCTGGGGCTGGTCCCAAGGCCTCGCCGGGCCACATCCAGCCCACGGACCACAGGTTGCTTACCCCTGGCATAGATCATGGAAGGCTATGGAATCCTCTTAAAGAGTTGGGAGTGACTCTGCTTCTAGTTTGTGATGTGGGCTAATGTAGCAGTTAAGAAAAAGAAATGTAAAATGTTTGTGGAATCAGTGCATAACCTCAGCATGTTGCCTCTCATAGTATTGGTTGAGGTGTCTGTCCTCAAGTCTGAAATCTAGGCTATGTGTTATTAAATCCATAAAGTGTGCCATTTTACTTCCTCTAACATTTTACTCTCTTTAAAGGGTCTCAGCCACAGCTAAAAGCAGAATGTTGAATCTGCTTAAAATTAAAGCAGCTGCTGTTGACTCGTTGACTGTTAGTAGCATATTTTTGTTTGAATTTTAGTGTTTTATGCTGTGCTGGGATGGAGGCCAGTTGGCCTCTGAAGATAGTTTCCATAGCTACTGTCCTGCTCTGAGAGAAAATGCTGCAACAGACTTTTTTTCTTGTATCTTGACACTTTTTTTGTTGCTGTTGACAATTGATTTTCAATAAGTCTCTTTGCAGACACATTTAACACTTAACATTTCAAAATAGTAAACTTCTCATGTTCATACTGTCTAGATAATGGTTTTAAAATGCTAACTAGAAATATATTAAAGTGCAGTCTACCACTGACTCATTGATAATCTAAAATACATGCATACAAGATGAATAATGCAGATGTGGGATTGCAATGGAGCTATCCTGTTCAGTACTGACAGTTCTGAATCGCAGCAATTCTTGTCCAGGTTTTTAGGAAGGATTCTTTCCTAGCTGGACCTGGAGCTTCCTGTTGCTTCATGGTGATCTTCCACTTGGGTACCAACTGGCCTGACACTGCTTCGCTTCTGAAATCAGACAGGACTGAGATGGATCTACACCAGTGTGGTGATATTACAGACAACCTGTATAGACATGTAGCATTATCCCCATGCCTTCATTAAAAAAATAAATAAATACTAGTACCAGAGCAAGTTGTATGCTTTTGAGAGGCCCTTTGTACAGTGTCCGATTTGCATTACTCCCAGTTGAAATAATGTTGTGGGCAGGAGGTATACAGAGTTTATTTTTAACTTTAGGTGAGAGTTAATCAACGAACATAAGGATTCCTGAGTTTTTCAGCTGTAGTTGGTATCTGTGATCTATATTCAGGCCCAAGGAGAAATTGTGCTTTTGCCATTTACAGAGGAAGCAAATGTGGAATCTCTTTCATTTTAAAAACTCAATATATATGTGCCGAAAGCAGTTTTGTATCTGGAAAGTACCATTGTATCACCTCACAAGACTGTTGGACAGATTCCCATTTATATTAGCAATAGCAAGTACATTTCTATACCACTTATCAGTGCACTTCACCATTCACTAGGCAGTTAACAATGTGTAAGCTAATTGCCCCCAACAAGCTGGGTACTCATTTTAGAGACCTACAGAAGGATGCTAGGCTGGGTTGACCCTGGCACCCTGCCTGGGATTGAACTCATAACCTTGTGGCCGTGGATGGTTGCAGTACTGGCATTCAATGACTGTACCACCAGAGCTCCTATGTTATTTTTGTATAAAGTTTTCTCTTTCTTTCAAATTATTTTATTTTATTTTTAAATAATATTTTTATTAAAAATTGACATGGTATAATAGTAAATTATCTGCTCCATGTTCTTCCTCAGCACAGACAAGATTCCATGATTCAAAGTATAAACTACTATCAAGGACTACAAAAAAAGTGCTCATCATGGTAGTATCCAGAATATGTATTTCAATTTCTAAAATTTACATGTCATATATGTTATTGATGGGTGCCATGTAGTCTTGAAGATGTCTTCAGCAGTTTTACCTCTGGCAAGGCAGAATTATGTCAGTTTCCCTAATGGTGCAACGGTTTAAACTCTGTCTAATCAATGATAAATGGACACACTTCATAAATTCTTCTGTGACTTTTCTATCTTTATCCTTGCTGCATACAGCAAGGTTGATGTAAGATCATTACATAGGACATTTTCATTTTCTTTATTATAAACTGATAAGATCAATAAAGTACTTTGAAAGTGTATTTTTGATTAGTTATTTTGTTAACCCAATCAAGAACTTCCAGCCAGAATATAATTATTTTATGGCAAATACGTTCCAGTTTACCAACATAAAGCCTCTCCAGCATGTATATGACTAATTGTTATTGATTCTATGTAGTCTTTAGATACACCAACAATGTATCACTTTAACAGTAACCTCTTTCACAGTTGCAGACAGCAACTGATGAGATCTCCAAATCATATCCCATTTATTTTTTGGTGATCTGTACTCCAAGCTCTGTTTCCCATGCACCTTTAGATCATTTATTGGATCCATATGTAACTTCAATGATTCCTTTATAAATCTCAGAGACCAGTCCCTTAGTTCTGTTAGAAGTTTCCAGACAATATGGAGTTTATCACACAGGGCACTTACTGCTGCCCAAACGTTGTCCAAGTGTTTCCCAAACATTTCAGAAGTTTCAGAAGCGCTGGAGGTGGGATCATCCATCGCGCTTCTGAAACATCATAGAGGCTTCCCATCACGGAAGCATTCATGGAGAAGCCATTTTTATTAACAAAAGATCTCGTTAATAAAAATGGCTTTTCTGAGGCTTCCCCATGAATTCTTCTGTGACAGAAGGAAAACGGGAAGCTTCTATGATGTTTCAGAAGTGTGACGGGTGATCCCACGTCCGGCACTTCTGAAACATTTGGGAAACACATGGGCAACGTTTGGGCAGCAGTAAGTGCCCTGTATGGTAAACTTCTGTATCTCAGTGTTTGTAAGGGTGGACCTTTATCCCTATAGAACCCAGAGACAAACATGAGGACTTGAAATTTGTTCAGCCACCTATCTTCCATTTTTTTTCTATTAGTTGTCTTCATAAACTTTTCTTAGTGGTTACTGCCAAACTCTGGAACTTGTTGTTGATGGAGGGTAGATTGACTTCCTCTTGATTGCCCTTCCTCCAGCAAGGAAAATCATTTTTACTCAAGTAGACCTTTGACATTCAAGGACATCTAAACTGTTAGGTACTGGCCTTCCCTTTTATTATGTTCTCAGTCTATAAGTTGTTATATTTTAATTAAAATGTTATTCTAATATTGTTAGAGGCCTTGAGTGCCTGATTTGGCCAACAGGCAGAGTATACATTTCAATGAGTAAACAATCTACTCTAAATTCTCAGAGTAACTTAGTATACCAGAGGTGCTAGATATTAATCTCTTTTTTGAAACATTACTGTAATAATGTGTCTGGGGATCTTTATTTGAATGGCACAACTCTAATAGCCTGCAAGATAAAAGATGTAATTCTAAAATTAAGGTGTCTTCTTTTTATTCCTCTGCTTACTTCATGACATGTCATTGACTGACTTATACTTGGAAATGAATTTGTTTCTGGACAGAGAATAAGGTTGTATTTCATTTTTTAAAAAAGGTTTGCTGTCAGCCATATGACAGCACATCAATACTACCTCCCTCCCCTAGAATATATATGGCTTTGAAAATCATCACTACATAGGATCTTTGACAGGTATTGAAATTATTTAATATCCTGTTAGAGCTGGTGAAATACTTTCTATAGTCTAATACCTATACATATAAGCAAGATTATCAGTTTAACACTGCAGATTCTCCTTTGCATGTTTAAATTAGCCATAACTTTTGATTATATCCCAATAGAGGGGAACTGTGGTTTGACCAAACATAGTTTGTTAAAGTACAACAAATCCTGATTTGTTAAAATACTATGATTAGTTCAATCTCATTTCCTTTATTAGGAACAAGCAATGAGTTTAATACATGACTGCAAAGCTCACTTTAGTGTGCTTTAGTATATTCTCATAGCAGGGAAGCATGGTCTCCTATATTGTCTGAAGTGTGTTACCATGTAGAAATAACATAAAATGAATACCAGTCCTAGTAACTACCGTATGTACTCATTTATAATTCTAAAATTTTATGCCCAAAAATTGACCTCAAAATCCCAGGTCGACTTAATTATGCATCACTATGATATTGTGATAGCAGCTTTTTCAGATTTCCCCATGTGGTGTGGAGTAGAGTTTATTTCTCTCTGGAGCCAAGCAGAAAGCCTTCTGGGTGACTTATACTGTTTGTTTAAGAATCCTCTCCCTCCCACGGATCTGGCTGAAACAAAAGCTGAAACGATGAAGCAAAAGGCATCAGTGAGAGTCTCTCTTGCCACACACACACATACACACACTGAAGGAGCCTCCAAGTTTTACTCTTGACCTATCTGTGAGTCATGGCAAAATCCATAATTTTGGCCCCAAAACCTGACCTTGACTTATACATGAGGTCGACTTATAGTTGAGTATATATGGTAAACACTCTTAAAGTGTATTCCTTCTGGTATTCTAAACACACACACACAGACACACACACACTACTCTTTGGGTCCCTCTGAGAATTCTTTAACTAATAAAACCCTTGTGAAATTCACCATAAGTCACCAGACAACCTTAAGGTGCATAAACAGGCAAAATAGAGGATGCTTATGAGTTTCTTCCTCTTCCACTAGCTTGCAGGTGGGAAAATCTTCGCATTCCAGTCATGTATTCACTCATCATATTCATGAAAGACATATTTTGCATTTCTAGGTGGCTTCATCTTTCATTGAATGCAACACTATCATTTTCATTTTCACACTGAATTAGATAATAACAGCTTTCAATGTGATTCAGAAAGGTTGGTTTTTACTCTGCACAGTAATAACAGCAGCAGTAGGAATGCTTAAATCTCTTCTTGTGTTTTAATGTCATGCTTTGGTCTTATGTTCTCTCTCATGTAGTCTATTGCTGCAAATGTCTTGGAGATTTCTGATTGAAAAAGCTTTTGCAATATTAATATACTTTTTCCTCTTTATCCAAATAGAAGATTTTATTGCAGTTTAATTAGAACTGGTGTACAGAAAACAAACTTAAAAGAAAGGCCACCAGTATTTTCAAATGGAAAACCATATGTAAAATCCCTTAGGTGTTTTACTTTCTTTGGTAAAGTTCCAAGATAAGATATAACAATTTCATGACATTTTAAAGCTAATATTAATATATATTATAAAAAAAGCACTGGGATATTTCTCAGAATTAATAGTTTTCTTCTGAATTTCTGAATATAGTATGCCACCGACTGAAGTAGCCTTTGCTAGTAATGAATTCGGGATATAGAGTAGATTATACTTACATCCAGTTTCCTTTTGGGAAATTGTTATTTATTGGTGTTATACACTATGTGGTTGATAATTTATGAGGTTGTGTTTGCATTAAAGGCTCTGTTCTTGTATTAGAGTAAATGAGTCCCTATTAGAGTAAGCAGCAAATCTCCAGTATGCTTTGAAATGCATGCTTTGTGTCTGCTTTATGCACCTAAATAATTAGGCTGTGTAATAATATGGAGGAACAGTTCATCTTGAGCTCTTTAAAATTAGGTTATATTTGCTACTGTTGGCTGTTTCCCTGGATCACAGTCCTAGTCTTTGGAATTTGTTGACTATTTTGATGACTTAGTATGTGTGGGCTGTATGAGGAAGCAGGTGTCTTTGTTCCATATTTTCTCTCTGGATCAGAAATTTCATCCTAGTAGAATAGTATGGGAATTCACATCTGGATAATATCAACTGAATGTGAGTGCTGTGCTGTAGAGGCCCCGTAAGTGAGAAAATGCTCAAAGACAAGTTCATGCAGTTGTACTTAGATACAGGGTGAGTTTCCCTTATCTGGAATACTTGGGATCAGAAATGTTTTTTGGATTTTGGAATATCTATATTTGTTTATATGTACTTAATGAAATAACTTAGAGACAGAACCCAAGTCTGAACAAAAAAATTACTTATGTTTCATGTGCACCTTTCACAAATACCACAAAGGTAAATTTACACAATATTTTAAATAATATTCTTCATGAAACAAAGTTTATGTACATAACAACCATTAGAAAGCAAAGGTGTCATTATCACAGCCACTCATGAATATATACGCTTTGGGTTTTGGAGTATTTTGGAAGTCCGGATAAAGGACACTCAATCTGTGCTTAAACCAGAGATATTAGAGATATCCCAGCTTTGTATTCTTTGTTTTATGGTGGCCTGTAGCAAGTCTGAGTCAGGTCCTTTGTGGTACTTCATATTCCCTGTTTGACATCCATGGATTTGATTATTTGCGAGTTTGCCACTGCTCTTCCTGAAGCTCGAGGTCATTGCATGGAAACTCACAGAATAGCCACACACATGAGAGGGGGCACCTGCCATCATTGCTGCTCCCACCAACTCTACCCTGAAGTCTGAGGCTGCTGTGCAAATGTGCAGAGAACACCTTGGACATGGAGGAAGGGAGTACCAGCAGCCTTAGGCTTCAGGAGGGGGTTGGCAGCAGCGGTGCCGATGGCTGTTGCCCCCCCCCCCCAAAGACAGCAACTGGACACATTCACATAGCAGCCTCAAGCTTTGGAAGAGGGTTGACTGCAGTCAGTGTATTTTTTTTCACTTTTGTGGGGGTCCTGCACCCCTAACTCCAGTTAATGTGGAGGATGAACTGTTCCTATATTCATGGAGCTCTTGAACTGTCTTGGGAAAAGTTCTCAGGACTTGGCATTTCAAAGAGAAATCTCAGAGGCTGTATGAAAACTTACTGGCCATTCAGGACCATTAAACTTTGGCTTATCTGTCCAGAGCAATCACACATGAATCAGGAAACAGTGTTTTGATGTTATTTACCTGTTTCTTGTGACATGTAGACCAAGGTGCAGGTGAAATTCTTGGCAATGTGCTCTGTTTCATTATACATTGTTAGAAGTGTCTCCCCCCCCCCTCCCACACACACACATTTTTGCTTGCCAGGTATTTGGTGTAGCAGCATGTTTTGTATATGACAATAGGCTTATGATCTTTTTTCTCATTATAAATGCTACTGGTAAAGAAACATCTCATAGGTGTGGGAAAGACCGCCCACAAGGGGCGGCCTGCCGACAGCCTAATTCCCTTCCAGAGGGAAGCTGCAGCTGCCAAACTGCGTGGCTTCCCTCCGGAGGAAAAAGAACCCGGAAAAACTGGGTTCTTTTTGCGCCGCAGGGCTGACTTCATGAGTGTGCCAATGTCATGTACACGGGACACTGCCATTGTTACGCCGCCATGCTGTGCTAGAGTTAAGGATCGTGTAGTTGCCACACAGTCCCTAACCCTAAAATCGGCGCCAGCACAGCACATTTGTGCGATCTCTACCACGCCTTAGTATCTCATGGTCAACTATCCCCAAATATCTTGTGGACATGTTTCTTCCATTTTTTGCTTTTCTTTCTGTGGGTTTAATGATTTTGTGCTGGATGGTTTTAGTTAACCATCCTGTTTATCAAATACATCATTGAGAAAGAGCTAATCATTTGCACACTATTGAAAGAGCAACTTGTAAGGCACGTTTTCATTGAAATGAAAGAGGCAAGCAAATGGTTACACAATCTACAAAATAATCTAGCATCTATAAGGAAAATTACATACATTTACATTAGATTAAGTGTGTCTTGTGTTTTACCCACCTTTTCAGGTTTTCTCAGAAGCTGTGATTTCAAGAATTGTGGTTTATAACATGCATGATACAAGGGAATAATTGCAAAGAAATAAAAATAGGTTTATTGATCCTGCTGGGTTTTTTAAAAGAAAAAGATGTAGGCATAAGAACAGTGTATCTTAATAACAGGATTCAATGTGGTTGATTTTTCTTCCTCAGCCTTCCCAGTGCCTTTCGCAGATAGGTTTATCAGCTAATTCTGAGTCATCTGCCTTACATCTTTTCCCGATGTTCAGGTGGATTTGATACTGTTTTTTCTCCCATTTAATCTAACATTTGCTTGGTTACAAAAAATAAAATAAAATAAAACTCTTGGAAAGGTTGGCTTCACCAGGTCTTGGGACCCCACTCAATCAGCAGAGTGCCTAGCAGTTTAATTTAAGTATTTATTTTAATATTTATTTCCTGCCCTTTACTCAAAAATCTCCGGATGGCACATAGAAAAATCAGTTTGAGGAATATAAAAATTTGAAGTGACAAATTAATTAAATAAATGGACTAAAAGCATATTAAACTTTTTGACAAGTTAAAACAAAGCAATTTAAAACCAGTTAAAAGTTTAATACATTTTAAAACCATGCATATCTGTAGACTTGTATGAAATGAATTAGGCTTCAAAACGCTTTAATAAGAAGGCACATTTTATCTTGGTACTGGAAAGACCCTAGTGTTGTTGCAAGTTGGGCCTCTAAAGGAACAGTATGCCACCGAGAATTGCATTTGTATGTTTTTGCTCTTAAAGAGAAGGGAGTTGATAAACATGTAAGAGCACAAGCTTATGAGAGGATATAAGATGCATAGAGACATTATGGAAATTAATGTTCAGACTCTTAGTGAGCTACAGTATGATGGTTGTGGCCAAATACTTCTGGGCTGGGCTGGGCTGCTCAGTGGCTATCGCCTCCTGATGTCCACCATCACACTAGTTTACAGATTGGAGGCTTTAAAATCCTTTTCTGGGTGAGTTGACAGGCCCTAGAAGTGCACATCGCAGAACATCTGGGATGCTTTCATTTCTCTGATATGGAGACTTGTTGCTTGACTAAGAAATAATGTACAAGATAGATTTACATAGATTTATGGGAGAATATGGGACTCTACGATTCCTCATACCAAGAAGAGATATCCCAGGTGTTACATGATGTTTAAGCCTTCAGTTACATGCTAGGAGGGATGTAAGCTAGCTCCAAGGGTCTGTCTTGTTCATATCTGTTGCCCATGGCTGCACATAGTTCCCAGGAAGGGATGTTACTTGCATCCGCAGTTGTACTGAAGGAATGAAATTGGATGAGTGCCTAATTAGGCATGTGGAATTACAGTTTTCCAAATCATCACTGTTATCTTCTTTTTTTGCAGTTAATTATTGACATTGGCTAGGTTAACCAACATGGATATCTGCAGTCATAAGGCTAGGCATAAATGCAATGGTCAGAGAACCATTATGTCACTTCTGTGAGTCCACTTCATGTTCACAATTCTATTTCAAGCTGCTACCATAATTGATCGCTACTTTATTGTAGGCCAGATTGGCAGGAGCCTTTTCTAATTCCAGAAGCCCATCCTATCACCAGCTGCTTGATTCTTCTATCTGAAAGACTAAATATTGAACCTGGGTCCATGAGCATGCAAAGCATTTTGTTTTACATGGATATTTATTTATTTATTTATTTTCTCACAGTATTGTCCTGAATGGGCACTCCAGAACCTTCCTGCAAAGGTAGAGATTTCAGTGCACTGTGTCCCCATCCCATTGAAAGGGTAAGACAGCTGAACTCTTTTTAACATGCAAGAAGCATGCCAGGTACACTATATTTCATTATGATAATTCAGGCCCTTTTCAGCACAGGCCAAATAAAATGTCATTCCCACATTCTCTTGACAAGGAGTCTGGATGATGGCACATTCAAACCTGGAGTATACCACTCCCCTTTTAACAAATTAAAATAGTTCACCTTTTGCTCTGAATCTTCTTGGAAGATCAGCCTTCTGCTGGAACGCCAGGTGGTTGTTTACAATGTGACCCACTGTGCTGCCTGTACTGCTATACCTAGTCACTTGCCATGGGGTCAGAACAAGATGCCCAGGCATGTGATCCATTTTGGGTACCATGTTTTGATCTCAGACTGCGTGGTTTGCCACACTAGTGTGAATAGCTGTGCAGAGTTGCACTGATAGTGGAGGCAACAGGGGGATGTCGGGGCAGCTCTGGGACCAGAATACTCTGGGCTCCTTTGGAATATTCTGGCCCAGGCAGACAGAACTTCAGTGTTTATTGGAGTTATCAAACTCCTTGCCCAAACCTTCACAAAATACCTGCTGAGAATTAAGCCAATTTTACCCTCTCTTTTTATTTTACCTCCCTCTTTTCAATACAATTCATTTCATAAAATGCCTCTGCCTATATTTTCTATTGTTTATACTTGTGTTTCATGCCTTTTCTTTTGTATTCAGAGGTTAAAGGTGAAGTAATTTGATAGGGAACAAGTCAAACTAAAGAACTCTAAAGCTTTTACGAGAAAAGTAGTTTATTTCGATGATAACATGATCACTAAAGCAGAGGAATCTTTCTTTTATAGAGAGCTGCTGCATGGAACTTAAAAGCAAATAGATGAAATATATAAATGGTCAGGAGGTTTCATTCAAAACATGAAACATGAAAGACTCTGAAAAACAATCTCATTACTGAGCAAGGCAAAACACCTACAGGTGCCACTGGTAGTAACAATATGCTGTTGCTAGCTTTCTGTTGCTAAGCTCCTATAAGAAAAATTATTTTTAAATCAGCCATGAGCAGAAGTAATACATTATTAATTGCTTTTCAATTTTGATAAGCAACTGCATATGGAGAATGACAGAGAGAAAAACCTACACCACTCACACTCCACAATGCAATTTTCCTCCAGTTGCGGGGCAGGAACTGATGAGAAAAATCTTGGTTAGATGTCCCTTAAAGGAGTGGTTTCATTCACTGCACTTTAGTCTGTACTTAGTCCAAAAGCATTGGTGCACTGATCTTTGTTCTCTTGTGTTGTAAAAACATTCCCATGGAAAACTGGGAATTTAAATGAAATCTGGGAACTTACAATTTAGGTGGAAAGTAAGTACTTCATTATTATTATTATTATTATTATTATTAAACTTTATTTATATAGCGCTGTAGATTTAAATGTTTGTCAGGAAACTTTGTTATGGTGTACATAGCTTGCATATATGAATTCGTTCACCAATTTGCTTCCCCTGAGCTCAGTTGCAATGATTAGCTAACATGACAGGTCTGGAAACCTGAGTCTAGGGGCCAGTCTACCTGATGAAAATATCCTGGTTAAATGTGCATAGAATGTGATCCGCCCATACATGATTCAAATCATTTGTCTTTTTGGGGGGGGAGGACAGAGAATCCTCAAAATCTAAAGAGGTATCACATGTTTTATTCTAGTATACAGAAGGAGGCATTGCTGAACATGTGGACATCCGATTATTCACATGGCAGTGCGTTTTGGCAGAGGATGGGTGGTGGGCATTTCTTTGCTCCACCACTGAAGGCAATGGCATTTAAATAGTTAATGGCTTGGAGGAAATATGCAAATAGTTCTTCACCTCTGCTTCAACCCCTTCCTTCTTTCTCCCAGTTATCAACTCTTTCTGCCTTCATTAAATCTCCTGTTACACAGCTTTGCTTAAGTACCAAGGAGAAATAAACATTTACTTTTTCCCCCAGCAGCCCCCCCCCCCCCCGGCAAGTTATGACTGGGTGGAAGGGGAGCAACAAATGTTCATCTCCCAATGCTGGCCAGTGACTTGGAAGTTATCTTGGGAAGCCTTCCTGGTGGCCATTGTGTCTCCTCTCACCCACTGCTTGGGGGAAGGCTAATTATATTAAAACCATTCCTCTGTTTTTCAGGATCTCAAGCAAAGAGAGAGAGAGAGAGAGAGAGAGAGAGAGAGAGATAACACTCATGAAGGCTTTATAAGTTTTTTGTTCTGGGAGAACAGATAAACACTACATTTTTGATCAAAAACTTATTTAAAGCCAAGATCATACAACACCCATATGAATAGGTGACAACACAAGCATACGTGCAAATATCCTCCCCTTTGATTGACAGTGTCATGTCACCAGCAGAATACACATACATGCTCATAGTCATAGGTAGAAATGCACTTAGAGAAGCGTAGGCAAATGAACATCGATACAAAGATGCAAAAATTCACACCAGTTCACATAACACGCCTACATAAAGACTGGCCCTAGGTCTGCTGGATCTGACATCAGACAATCAACTAGTCTTTTTTCCATTGCTGGCAAAAATAGGTTTTGCTGGCTGAAGTACCAGTTTATCCCATTAATAATTTTAAAATAATAATTGCATTATTATTTAGTTTTAGTAGTGTGTGTGAGTGTGTGCATACATTCTTTTATCATTATTATAATATTTTAAAAGCCATTAAAAACTGTTTGTAATTAATATTTGTAATACAATGTTTGTATTATTTTATTATTATTTTGCTTTAAATCACATTGTGAGCTGACTTGGATCCCATTCTGGGAGTAAGACAGGAAATATAGTACCTACTTCAATCGGATTTTATTAAGGATGATGGATAGGAAAGGACTGAGGGAATGAAATGGGCTGTTCAGTGGCCTGCCCAACAGAAATAAATGGGGTATGCAGTGGAAAAGGTCTTTCATTTTGTAATGCAGTAAGGAAGACATTGTTATCCTCAATATGAGAAGCTTTAGATTACAACATTGGTCATAATCATAGTAAAAACAATCTTGAGAGACAAATCTCAGGAAGAGTTAACTTTCCTTTGCCCAAGACTTGCAGGAAAGTGCAAGTCACCTCAAGCATGTACATATTTGTGAGGTTTACAGGGCATTTCTGAGAAGCAAAATTTTTTCAGCTTTAGGGAAATTTTGGGTGAATTTTGTATATACATGCGCTCATTATGGAAAATGTGTTTTTTAAAATGTTGGGAACCCATAGTTGAACTTAATGTGGGGAAATACATTGCACCGAGACATGTATGTTACAGCGATATCAAACATTATATTTCTGCAGTACAGATGTAGCCTAACAGACATCCTATCCCTTTCAAAATGCCTTTGAAGCAAATTGCTGGTTGAGAAGTGGGCTCACTACAATATCTGTTCCATGGGTGCAGGATATAATCGTACATCTTGGCTAGTGAAATAGTAAGAAAAATAATTTTAAAAAAAAACTCTGGAGAAAAGGGCTGAAAAATTGTGCCATACACTTTAAGACTGCAAAGGAGAGCTAATGATACAGAAAGCTCTTCTTAAATTGTGTCTTATAATATAAAATGTGTACACAAGGAGGCTCGGTGTGTATAATAATATATAATATAATATAATATAGGCGGGTTACAGACCGCTGAAATGCGGCGGCCTGCTGCCGCCGCCGGTTGCTGCATCCGGGAACCGCAGCAGCCAAACGGTGCGGTTCCTGGACGCAGCAAAGAAGGAGCGCGAAAATCGTGCTCCTTCTTGCTCCCCAGACAAGACACCGCGAGGCGCTAGTCACGCACTCGCGGCGTCATTTCCGGGGCATGACATGCAGACGCAGAGTGTCCGTTACGTCGAGATGGCGGCGGCCATGTGGAACGGCCGCCACCATTTGTTACAGACTTAGTCCGTGCTAGCGTTAGGGGCGTCTGGAAGAGACGCCCCTTTCTAACCCTAGCACAGACTGAGTCCGTCCTAGGGTGTCCGTTTATAACGGGCCATAATATATAATAATATAATGCTCTGCAGTCTTACAAAAGGTCAGAAAATTCATTCATTTTTTCTCAATAACAGTTAAATGCCCAGTACCACAGCTCTCCATGTGCTTGGACACTAAGAATATTGTATTTCTTCTCATATTGAAATCTACTCATCTAGGCGTCTAGGTTAGTAACTTCACATGATGTACAGTTCTGTGAGTTTTCATTATTAGAATTTTTAAATAAAGAATTCCTCCATTTAGTTTACTAGCAAATGAAGTGCATTAAAGGAATAATCCTGGAATTTGGTAGATTTTTTTCTAGATCATGACTCTCTGGTGGAAGAAGCTAATTGAGTCAGAACAGAGCTCAATATCAGGATGACGAGAGGTCATAACTGCAAAGGAGGACAAACATATGGCATTAAATAAAAATGTAGGACATTATAATATAAAAAGCTAAAAACCCATATAAATATAATTTCATGCTTTAATAGTCATGCTCAAAATGGAAGACATTTTGAAATTCCTCCTGGACAGAAGGCTGAAATGTAGGATGTGTTCAGGAAAAGGAGGATGCCTGGTCACCCTGTCAATATGTCCTCTATGTTCAAAGACATGTAGTATGTGCTGATTCACCCAGGGCTGGATTATGAGTGATTTCAATTGCTGTAACTCTTTCAGGCTCCACACTAGCTAGGCACTATTTCTGAAGGAGAAATGTCTGGGTTGTTTCCTCTTTCCCTTGTTAGTTCCTGAATCGCCTGATATTTTTGTGAACACCAGCATTTTGTGTTATTTGAGTAACTGAGGAAAAATGCATGGGATCAGGTTCTTAGTCTTACTGAATTTATACTTGGTATTTCATATAATATTTATTCACTTTTTAAAAAAGAAATCTATGCCATCACTGTAGACTGGTGCTCAGACATGTGCCCAGAGGGAGCCCTGTTCTTAGAACTTCTTGGAGCTTAAAACAACCATAATCTGGCCTTGGGTTCACCATGCATTTCAGTGGAAGAAGTTCTTTTGCATAAGATAACATGCCTGAGGAGCTGCTGCTTCTATTCAAAGGAACATAGGAGAAAGGGTTTCATATGTGTGTCAGAATTTGTTTTGTCTTAACTAAAGATATGGAAAACTCTCAAACTAGGTGCCGCTAACATTAAATTAGATTATTATGAAGTTGTTTCTACAAATATTTCACCAAAGCAGCAGGTCAAAGAGGTCTAGTTGTCTCAGTCTGACTGTTCTTACTCTTGGTTTTGGTTGTTTTCAAATAACAAAGTTGCCTCTCATTGTTGCTAGAATTTTAAACTTCCTTGGCTAATCTGCTATTTTAGAATGACTTTTATTAGTCCTTATATTCAAGCCCCTTTTAAAGCCAAGAGGTCCCATGATAATGATGATAATAAAGTACAACTCTAAGCACTTGGCAGTTTGCCTAATTGTGGAAATTCCTTCCATATGCCTTTTGGATTGTAGAGTATTGGCATGTAAAATATAGTGTTGAATGCAAATACTAATTTAAAAGCAAAATTAGAATTGATAAATCAATCTCTTGATGGATAGATCAAGACAATTCCAAAGGTTCTTGCTGCAAGGTTGAACCATTCTAAATTGCATTTCTCCCTGCCATTTTAATTTTGCAGATTAAATTACAGGCACGCAAGGGCTTCACCTAGCAATGGCACAGGAATAGACACAATGTAAATGGGTTTACACAACAGCAACATTCATATGTCAAATCCAGTGCAGAGGATTGTATCCCATTTCATACCATATCAGGTCACAGAATGATGTAATTCTTTGTTAATTTTGTTTTTGAAGAAAGCAATGAGTAATTTTAGCAATTTTCTTTATTTGTGCTGAGAGGCAGTCTTTAAAAACTTTTCAAAAATTATTTGCTGTTGGGGGCTTATTCTTTGCAAAAATTTTATGTGGTTTATTTGTAAAGAAAACAGCACTTTCTGCATAGAAATATTTTTTTCTACATGAAAATGATGTCCCCTGCACACAAAAATGCCATTTCCTTTGTGCATGTACATCTGTAAACCTCTGTAAGTGTGCACATGTATGTACATGTAGACTTTGCCACTACTACAGCATTTTTTCTCAATTACAGTATTTTCTCTGCAGGAAATAACACAGAACTAATTTTTATGCAGAGAAAATGCTGTTTGTAGCATGCACACACACACAAAGCTGCTTTCTGGGGAGCGGGAAGAGCAGGGCAATTTTTCATACCGATTTCCTAAATTGTGAAAATTCTAATTAGTCCAGTATTCTTATCAGGGTTTGCAAATGTCATTTTTTTAATTGTTGTTCAAATATCTTTGCATACAGTGGACCTTTAGTATCAGCTGTGGTTTAGTTCCAAGAACCTCTGTGGATAACAAAATCTATGGATACTCAAATCCCATTAAATATAATGGCAGAGCAAAATGGTGTCCCTTATATAAAATGGCAAAATCAAGGTTGGCTTTTTGGGATTTATACATTTTAAAATATTTTCAAACTGTTGATGCTTGAATTTGTGGATAAGACTGTATTCTTTTTGTCTTTAATTCTATATCCTATGTAATGCGTGGTAAAAACATAAGATAAGGTGTTAAAGTTTATATTAGAAAGTGCATCCTAACAGTTCAGGGAGACAAGATGAACTTACACCAAGGAATCTCCACACTGAGATTTTATCCCCATGGGTAGTGAAGAATATAGTGAGCCAGTGTGGTGTAGTAGTTTGAGTGTTGAACTATGACTCTGGAGACTAGAGTAATAGGCGAATTCCTGTTTGGTCATGGAAACTGAATTGATGACCATGGGCACTTGACATTTTCGCAGTCTCAGAAGAAGGCAAAGGCAAACCCCATCTGAACAAATCTTGCCAAGAAACTCCTGGCAGCTCCTGTGATTGGCTTTAGGGTCACCATAAATTGGAAATGACTTGAAGATACACAACAACAGTGAAGAATATGCAGCTTACAAACTTCTAGACAATTGATCCACACTTCATAGATATGTAGTTTGGACTGTCAGATTTCACACTTCTCAGTGTTGTACTTGTGTATAAAAATGTACGTAATTTAGAAATATGAATCTTTTGTGAGAAAATACATTTAAAATGCATATTTAAATGCTTACTTAAATGTGAATCCATGATCTATCTCGCCCAACAGATGAATCTGGGAATGTAATGGAATCAATTCATAAAAAAGCACATGCAAAGTGACAAGGGTAGCCATATGGTAATCTGTCTATCCTTCAGTACACATACTTAAACCTATATTTTGTACTGGGTCTGTCTATTACCAGCTAGGTTCTAGTACCTCACCTCCTCACTTCAAATGAAAACAACTAGATCCCATACTATGGTGCTGATTATAGTATAGCACTTTTATTTCAAACCAAATGTGTGTTTTCTACCATTATTTTTATAATGGATTTTGCCTCCTATTAGGTATCTTTTTCATCAACCTAATTTCCCAAATGTGAAATTAAGTAAATTTAAAAGTAAGATTTCTATTAGAGAACCCCTTTCTGAATAGAATTCATATCCCAAAAGCCAAAATAGCAAACCTTTTTAAAATATATATAGCTACTGTGACATTGATAACTAAGAAATGTTGGTCTTCCTTTCCTGCCAAGCTTAATTTGACAGTGGAATGGCACCTCATACATTAGAATGCAAGTCACTAGCTCATTAATGAGAAACCTAGGTGGATTCATCAGCATAATGTTGCGAGATTGCAACCAAGTGACAGTATCATTCAAACAGGAAATAGTTTCTAGAAAGATGAATTTCTGTTGTAGGGAGTTTAGAGCTATCATCATGCTCTTAGAATATTAGGAAGAAAATTATACCTAAAGTTATGCTAGTTTTTGGATGATTTGTGCTTTTTTTGATCCAAAGCCAACTATTTGTGGAGAGTTTAATGTGGAATTGTAATTTAAATCAATAAGGGTGGAAGTTTCAATTTCTTGTCCAAATACTGGTTTAGATCCAGGGTTTGCTTCTGACAGCAGGATAAGTCTTTGAGTGGAGCTTTGCTCAGGATGTTCTGGTGAGAAGATGGAAGGAGATGATCTTCATTACCATCTTCTACATAGATGTGGAGAGTCCTGCCAATCTTTCATAGCTTTTTTTTTGCGGGGGAGGGGGGAGCAAGGAGTGCAAGTGAAAATCACCTTCTCCCTCCACTCTAAAAGTGCTCTTCTGGTCAGATGTTGTCCATGGTGAAGATGTGGCCTTCAGTTCAATTTTAATATAACCAAGAGATAAGTGAATCAACTATAAAATTCTGGAGTGAATCGTCTGGTTAGCAAGGAAGAGGAAAATGCTTTTTTTACTAATGAACATAAATGCCTACCTTTATATTACTTATAACTGCATTTATATTACATTATTCTTCGCATTGCAGATATGAAAAATGGTTAAACTGGTATATAAACTCTTAGTTGACACTGCTTGTTAATATGATTAATCAGCAAGATAAAAATTAATTCTGAAGCTATTGGAAAAAATCCTGTCCTGCATGCCAGATTGGAGAGATACTGTTAACAAACTGTACTCGCTTTTCCTAGATTGCAGAGGCCAGTCACATCCCTGAACATATATTGATAAAATCAGTACACACTGGGAGCATCAATAGATCTGGTTGTGGTAATACATGCCTTGATTATATCCCAGTTGGGTTACTGTAATGTGCTGTATGTGGGGCTGCCTTTGGAAAATGTTCAAAAATTTCAGCAGGTCCAAAATGCTGCAGCCAGGTTGTTGAATGGCACTGGTTGCAGGGAACATATAACCTCCCTGTTGAAACAGCTTAACAGGCTACTAATCTGTTTCTAGGCAGAATTCTAGGCAGTGCTGATCATGACCTTTAAAGCCATAGGTCCACACTATCTGAAAGACAGTGTTTTAAGATCTTCGGGGGAAGGCTTTCCCTCAGTCCCACCACCATCATAGGTTTGTTGGGTGAGGACCTGGGAAGAACCTTCTCAGGGGTTATTCCCAAATTGTGGAATTGGTTTTCTTATTTCCTTTCACCAGCAGGCTAAGACTGTTTTTGCAGGCAGGCCGTTGACTGAAAATCGATGTGATAGAAAGGGTTTGTGGTGGGCCAGTGTTTTCTTTTGTTAGTTTTTTAAAAGAAAAATCATGATCAGTGTTTTAATCCTGTTCTTAATTGGACTGTTGTTCTCTTCTAACTTTCGTGTGAATAATATTTTAACTGTATCTTGTTTTTTTAAATGTTGTAGGGTGCCTTGGGCCCTGCACAAAGAGAAAAGTGATATATAATTCAAACAAGACCTTTTAAATAAACAAAATGTGTAACATCCTGCAGAGCCATTATGGTATATGGTTTGAGTAAGATGCAGAAGACCAGGGTTCAAGTCCCAACTTGGCTGTAGAAGTCCACTGGGTGACCTTGAGGAAGCTGCACTTTCTGAGGCTTACATAAGGCACTGGTGAATCTCTGATGAATAAACCCTCACCTGATCTTTTCTTCTTCTTCTTCTATTATTGCCAAAATTTTAATAAACTGATCTAAAGAGACTCTGGAATTTACTCAACTATTTCTCACAGGACTCAGAGTGGAAAGAGGTATAGGATATTTACCTCAGTTAATATCTGTCACTCTGCAACAAGGTGACAGAGTGTAGTCTTGGTCTGTTTTTTGCTGGTCTGGATGATCTGAAGTTGGGAAGGCTTAAAAGATCTAGAGTGACTGACTCATGACTGTTTCTTAGTCATAATCCCTAGTTCAGGGACTGTGTAGGGACTGTGAAAGTCCTCTGCTTTCCACTTACTAGAAGACAGCTGCTGTGATGAATGAGGGTCTGATCCCTGTAGATTGGGAAGCAGCTGGCTGATGTTCCTACCCCTCCTGTGAGTGATCGCCAGCGCAACAGGCAGAAACAGGACCTTTGCCACAATTCCCCCTCACATCCACTTCTATGATGGAGAATTGCAACAAGGGTCCTCTGCACACTGGTGATCACTAATTGGAGGGAGTAGAAATGTCAGTCAGCTGTTGTCAGGGCAGCAGACCCCCATCAATGGCAGCATCTGCGTCTTTTAAATGGGGATTAGGATAGAATTTATTACATAGCACTGTAACTACAGCGTTTACACATACTGGAAAGTTAAAGGCTTAGTTCCTCTGACTGTTCCTCTTAATTGTGTGAAATGCATCTACTTCTCTAAATAAGCAAGCGCCAGAATGTTTCACCCAATATATGTGGTGGGTTCTATTTCCTTCAGGTGTCATTTGATGACAAGAAGGTATGTTTAAATGGCTAATTTTTATTGGTAAAAACAGACAACGTTAAGCTAACTCCTACTCTGTGATACAGCTTTGATTAGCCATATACTTGTTGCCATATACTCCCTATCAATGCAAAATGTTTGCTTGTGCCCAATAATGTCAGATATGCTTGCCTGTTACAGATCAGCAACAGGTAATGTGAGGCACGTGACACACTCCATTGCCATAGTGTATTTTGGAGTTCAGAAATCTACTATTGATTGTTAAGTCTCCTCTCTAGATGGTATTACGGTAAATCACTGCTAATTACATATGGATAAAAGCTGCAATGAATGTGTTATAATCACAATTCTACTTAAGCTTGTGGCAAATTAATTAACTGTAGCCACATTTCCTTGGGGTGGACTTTTATCAGTTTCATGAGGATAGTCCTGGTCAGTAGTTTCTAGAAGAGTTTTACAATGAAATAGACTGGGGGAAGCACAGAAGCATGATTTTGGTGACACTGATATTTGTTATTTCTATGTTGAGTGTTTTTTTCCTTTAGGCTAGATTTAGCACCATGTAAGAGCATTGGTTTATTGGATTTGGAGGTGCTGCCTGTCAAATGATGCAGAAAAAACGGAGTCCTTTGATTGTAAAAGAGGGTTTTGTGTAGGTGGGGGTGGATATTAAAAGAGCTTGAACAGCTGTTACTGTTTATTATTTTATATTGCTATTTTGTAACATTAAAAGCTGCCTTATGCTCATCTTGTCCATATCTTATTTTTGGGGATCTCATTTATTTAGTCAGTGGAGGGCAGTTTCTTACCCAATATTTTTCAAAACAGATGCACAATATCTCTAGCAAACAGTGAATGTTTCTTTATTTCTTGTTATAATACACCAAAGTAATAACTGGGAAAGAAAGTATTAGCGACCTTTGTTTTTGTCTACTTCAGTGGGAAATGTAGCTATTTATACATGTGCAAGACTTCATCTTGCAAATGTCTAGTGAGATGACACCTTGAGAGACTAATGTTTTGTGCACATTGCATTAAAAATGATTGTGCGGTGTTTTGTAACTAATTCGTCATTTTCATGTGAAGATACTATTACTCTCTATATCTGAATGAAAGAAGGAACTGCATCCACTGAATGTACTTGTGAACAGAGTACACAGATAGACTAGGTGGCCTATTTTGTATAATGAGGTTGTAGGTACTATTTTTTCAGAAACTGAATTGTCAAGTGATGCTAAAATACGTAGTAATGATCCATAAAACATGACTACTTACTATTTGATTGACATGGACCTGGATATATCTACACTGCACATTTAGAGCGGTTTGATAGAACTTTAACTGCCATTGTTCCATCTTATGTAATTAGAATTCTCTAATCCATTCTTTAGAACTACAGCATTACAGCTCTGGCAGAGAATTTTAAGTATCTCAGAAAAATACATCAATTCCATAGATGAAGCTGTGGCATTTAAAGTGTTATCAAAGGGCATCATTGGGTGGTTGTTGTTCTGTGCTTTCAAGTCATTTCTGAAACTTACGGCAACCCTAAGGCAAATCTATCACAGGGGTTCTTAGCTAGATTTGACCAGAAGGAGTTTTGCCATTGTCTTCTTCTGAGGCTAAGTGAGCATGACTTGCCAAAGGTCACCCAGTGCATTTCTGTGGCTAAGAGGGGATTTGAACCCTGAAGCTTTATCACATGAGAAAAGAAAGCTGAAACAGAGTAGGAGAGCAGCAGCTTTCTTCATGCCTTTCCACATACTGTTGTAGCACTTCCATTCTCTTCTTGAGGGAGACAGTAATAAAAGTGTGCCTTTTGCTGTGCTGGAAAAATCTGTTTGACAAAAGGAACATTTTTATGGCCGTTCACCTCATGAAGAGAATAGAAGTGCTACAATTTTGGCACGTGGAGAGGCATGTAGAAAGCTGCTGCTCTCCCACTCCATTTTGGATTTCTTTTCTTGTTCAATAAGGCTCTAAGTCTCCAGAGTCCTAGTCCAACACTTAAACCACCACCGCACCATGCTCCCTCTCATTGTGCAGTGTAGATAAAACCCTTGCTTTCACCTCATCATGGAAAGAGCCACAGCCTCTCTCCTATTGTGCAGCTGTAAGGAACTGATTGAGTGTTTTTATTTTTGTTTATAAATAACTTTAGTTGCATCCAAACTCCAAGCAGTAGTTAATGTTAACTATGGTTTGTTTGAGAAATTCCAGCTTCATAATTCAGTTTACCATAATCCTGCTTGACTGCATGTGCTAGTAAACTGCAAATATTACACTCAGCTCCAGCACTTGACAGTCCTCTTCAAGTCCGCTATCTTATGCTTGCCATGTCACTTGCCGTCTAGTGTAGATCAAATTAAAGGAGGGAACAAACATCCTAGATTTAGCACCTTGTAAGCGCATCAATTCATTTATGTATTGGTCTATCGTAGTTGATAGCTTTAAATTTTGTATATGTATCAAATGTCATTGAGTGGTCCGTAGAAAGTCCCTACATGATGCGGCCCGGCGAGGCCTTGGGACCGGCCCCAGCCCGGTTCTGCCGCCGATTGCTGCCAGGGCCTTTGGCGTCTCGTGCAAGGGGCATGGTGAGGCAATTGTCTATAGAAGCCTCAGAAACATGCATTTATCTTAACATTTTTTTAAAAATTAGCAATTTTTTTTACATGTCCTCCATTTTTAATTTAAAAAGTGCCCTCCATTTGAAAATTTTGTCCTACATTTGTCCTGGTTTATTTATGTAATTAATTTTTTTTAATTTTTTAATTATTTATTTTTTGGCTTCGGCCCCCCCCAGTTGTCTGAGGGACAGCAACCTGGCCCACGGCTCAAAAGGGTTGCCTACCCCTGTGATAAAGCATATAAATAGCCATGCTGCTTGAGGTGCTGGGTGGCTTCCACATCATTGGTGTGATGAGTGTATTTTTATGTAATCGTCTGAATTTTGAAGGATCCGTGACAGATGCAGAAATTATTCTGTGGACAGAGTTAAGCATCTTGAATAGTTCTTCTAAAGTTTGGACTCAAACCCTGAAAGGAGTTATTGCTAAATGGACATAGAAACCACTATCCCCCATACCATCTAAAGAATGGTGTGAACTTCAGAATGAAACCCTGGGGAATAGCTCTACTGTGTGAATCATTTATTTGACACAATCCTGTGACGTTCTTTGAGGATAGGGGACAGATGAACGTTCATTGTTTACTGTAAATTCCCTGACTTCATTTGACATAATTGCCCTATTGTGTTCTGTTTATCCCCTTGAATTATACTTTGTCTATTGAGTAATCAAGCAGACTCCATTCATTTTAAGGGGCTTATGCTTGAGCAGAGCCTGGTACTGGTACATGGCACCTTGTGTTTAATGTTCAGTTCCTGCACCCTGTGGGTTCATCGTGGTAAAAGAACAGTATAAGTTTTGCTTCTTAATTGGATGAGCTGAAGTTTATAATGAGAAGAATCATTAGATGGCAAGATGAAAAACCAGCTCTATATTTAGAGTACTTTAGCAATCTGCTAGCATTATGAAGATAAAAGATACTCAATGGATATAATTGTTAATGATTTTGCAAATGGTATAATTTGTTAATGCAAGCTTCTTTGTGAGGCAAGATTGTTCTCGGAAGCAGATCCATGGTTCTGGCAGGTAAATGTAAGAAGAGGCAATGCTTTTCTTTTTTAGTCATGTACAATTTGTTTAAACTATTATATTTTTTCTCTTGTACTTTTAAACATGTGTTTATGTTTGACACATTTTTAAAAAATGTATTTTTATTCAGCAGCAAAGTATGAATTTTAAGAACATTTTGTCTGCTTTATTTGCTTTATTGAGCAGCAGAATGGAACTTACTGTATATAATATATTCAATTTAATACTACTTCACAGCATATTTTTGAAAAACTAATTTATTTAAAGAGATATAGAACATGGATACATGACTATTTAAAATTTTAAAACTGAACTCCTTTAGAAATTCTATCTAAAGTTGCATTTTTGAGTGCCTAATGTATATTACTAATTGTTCACATTCAAGAAAAAGAAATATTTATATTTGTTTTTAAAGCACAGTTGTTTAATTTTATATTAAAATACCAGAATTGTAACTCTAGAATAGTGAGATTAGAGTGGGGAGATTAGGACAGGAATTTGCTGCAAACTCCACCAAGTATGTTATAAGGGTAAATGTAACAGGTATGGGTAGAGACTTAAAGCGGAGTCCTTGAGGATAAACTCTCATTCCTCAAATAAGGTGACCCTGTCTTGAACTAGAAGCAAGCTCCATTGGTCTGAACTCCTTCCTTAAAATACTAAGGTTACTATGCTAGTTGGGCTAAATTTAATAAAGTAAAGTTTGCCAGACTGAATGTACAAATGTGACCAGGGGCAGATATCTGCAGACCCCATTTTTGAATCGTGTATGTCACTGTAATCAAGCTCCAGATGTTCTCCATCATATTGTATTTGTCCATTGTATATGATTCTGAGGGGGAAATTAATTACAAAGGTTATTGGAAATGAATATCTCTTTGAATGGGTTATCAGTGGAATACCTATTGGAAGGTCAAAAGTCACATATTACCAGGTTAATGGCCAATTTTCTGGTGGAGGCAACAAAATTATGCCTTAAATTTTAATAACGATCCTGAAGTTTTATTGTAAATGCATGTTGTTTTTCTATGCCTAATAAAGGTTGACTGACTGACTGACAATATTTACATTGTCCTTTATCATGTGGCTTACAATAAAATTAATTTAATCAATTGCAATTTAAGACAAAAAAAAAATTCCACTCATAGACAGTACCACATTGTTGGTACATGCTGTCATGTCTTCTTCGGCATATGGTAATACTATGACCAAGATCCAAAACACACTGCAGAAACAATCCGGTTGGAGACTGCTTTACCTGTCCTGGCTCAGTGCTAGGGAATCTTGGGAACATTGTGGCACCAGAGTTCTCTGACAGAGAAGGCAAAATGTCTCACAAAACTACAGTTCCCAGAATTCCCTAGTATTGAGCCAGGGCAGTTAAAGCAGTCTCCAACTGAATTGTTTCTGCAGTATGTTTTGGACCTTTGAAACCCTCAAGTTTCCCAGTTACCAACAATCCTGTTCAGGTCCTGTAAAAAGGGCTATACCTTCCTTGATTGAGTAAATCCACCTGTATGTAGTTCCCCTCTTTGTCCTAGCTGTACAGTACAACCACATGTATGTTGTTGTTTTTTTATTATTTGTGAGACGCCTTTGGTCTCTTCGGGGAGAAAGGCAATAGAAATGAGTTAATTAATTAAAATGTACAAAGGCTTGAATCAAAAGTGATGTTTTGGTTTGGCAGCACAACGAAACTGGTGTTGGCATTCTGAGGGGAGGGCATTCAACAGATGGGGTGCCACAACAAAGACAGCCCTCTCCTAGGTCCTCATACAGTGTGCTGCTTTCCTACACAGAGGAGTATCTCTCCCACAAAACATAGGCCTGTTACAGACAGCCAAAATAAAGCTGCTTCGAGTCACTTTGGAGGTATGGTATTTCAATGATACATGCGTCCTAAGAGTCCAAAGGCCGCACCAAAGCCACGCTCCAGTCCTAAGGACTGGAGTGCAGCTTTGGTGAAGCTTCCAGACTCTTAGGATTCATGCATCATTGAAATACCATACCTCCAAAGTGACTCGAAGCAGCTTTATTTTGGCTGTCTGTAACAGGCCATACTTCTCAGGCGGGCATGTATAGGGCGAGGTGTTCTTTCAATATCCCAGGACTTTAAATGCCATTACCTGCACCTTAAACTGAGTCTGGAAGTTTATTGACAGCCAGAGCCTTTAAGCCCTGTTATATGCTTTCTATATGGGATTTTCACTCTAACTCTGGATCCACTCTCCACAGTTATCATTCATGACCATTCTTCGCAAATATGTTATGTCAACCTAGAATGCAACAATAGGCTAAGTTTAGTAGGAAAATACACTAGGAAGAGGAAAGAATAACAAACAGCAGCCTCCCCCTCTTCTTTTACTTTCAAATCAGGGCTGTGGGTTTTTTAAAACCTTCACTGATATGTGAGGTAGTTGCTCCTTAAAGTGCTTTAATTCTTGTGTGCTGGCGAGAGACAAAACCAATAAACCAACTAACTCTGTAACTTAAAACTTTTCAAAGTTACAAAAAAAGTTATGGTTAAAGAATGTGCAGAGTCTTCAATGTTAAGCTTCAGTTAAAAAGGGGAGGAAAAAAGAATGTCTTAACTACTTGCTGGCAGATGCATTTCCTTATGTCCATTCTCAAGTGATCATTTCTACTGTGTTATCTTTTAAAATTAGAAAGAGAATTGTGTCAGCTAATCCTGTTTGGACATCTGTCTGAGGTGTAGTTTTAGGATTAGGCTAAGTATTTTTAATTGTGTTTCAATACTCTTAGGTATTTTGATATTGTAGTTTTAATTTAATTACATTTTACATATATGTTTCATATTGTAGCTCCAACAATACATTTATTTACTTACTAAACAGAAAGTTTTTGTTAAAAAAAATCTACCTTAACTAATGTTGCATTTTGTTTGGTTGTTAAACATTTGGCAGCATTATTCAAAATAAAACTGTTCTTAAAATAAAGCTCAAAATAAAACTGCTCACTTTCTTAAACTATTAAACAAACCTCATTTGTCCAAGACTCCTAAACTGGTGTTGCATCTTCTGAGTACTGGGTAAAATTGTAAAAGGATTTAAAAACAAAAACAAAAAAACAACCCATTGTGTTAGAAAATGAGATCTTATTAGTGGAGCTCAAATGATGTTTCATTGCTATGAAAGACTGAACTGGAGCAGTTAATCATTTCGTTCACTTCTCCTAGGGATCAAATAAACCAAAGACTGCTATTTCCAGACAGCTGAGAGAAAGGAAGGGAACTATAGAGATCTGTATTGTTTTTACCACCTATAATCTAATGTTGCTTCTACCATTGACTATACCCCCAGCTGTTTCCTAGACAGCTCAAGAAATGTTTGGGCATTATGTTCTCAGTTGCTCCAGCCTATATGTAGCATAATGAAACACCAAAACAACACAGGCACACATTTTGACCATTTCCTGGGATTAATGCATCAATCCCTTATATGTTAGCTTGGAGTTTGTATGGATCTGCTGTCAGGTAGCTGTATAAATGATACAGCTTACCCATTCTTAAACTTAATCACTCATAGTTGTGATCTGCTTAGGCTGGCATTCTAAACAAAGTACGATTGACATAAAAATCATAGGTGATAGTTGTCTGAACATGTTATGATAGTGAACTTGAAGCTTGCCTTTTTTCTTACCTAGACATGGCAGTGTATTTTAAAAAGTTCTATAAAGAAATTATTATTGGATTTGGGGAACAAACGCGACTTGCAAAAACCTCATCAATAGATTCAGATAAAAAGAATTTATTTAAGACCTAACACTAAAAAACAATCTTATTTCCAAATAACATAAAATAAAGTCAGAATTTAAAGAACAGATGTTGTGTGCATGTGTTTCAGAAACTCACAAGAATTAACTAGCGAAAGAAATAGAATGGTCCCCAGTTGGCCTTCCAAAGGTCTTTCCAAAACTCTACAGAACTTTGTGAAATTTATTTTCCTTTTCAGTTGGTATTACCAAATAGTTGTGTGATAAAAATAATGAACAAATGTTTTCAGGACAAACTGAGGAGGCCTAACTACATACAAATACCCTTTGCTTTGATGCAGAGTTCCTAGCAACACGTTAAAATAAACTGCAAGAGTGGGAAATGAAAAAGTGGGAAAATTCATATGTAGGAAGATTGACCATTAAAATAGCCAAATATCTCAGCAAGGGCTATATTGCCTCACAGCAAAGGTAAAAATGAAGAGCTTCCTGTTAAATGTCTTGATGAGAACCCTTTCTCCCCTTTTTCCTTTTTTTAAAAACCAGAGCTTCCCATCGCTTCATGGACATAGAGAAAATGGGCAGTAAATATGTAAAAAGAAAATTTATTAACTTAGTTCCTGCCTATTATTAGAGGCAGACTAGTTTTCTGTCTGAAGGCATAATTTTCCAAACACAATGACTATCAATCACAGGGTATCCTGCGGATCCACATAAATCTCTTCTGTACAGGAGGGTTTTTCTATTCCTTGCTCAACTGGCTTTTTTTAACCCACTTACCCCTCCTCATGGATTGATTCACAAAAGAGCATTGCTGGCACAGTCATCTCACTTGTACTTGATCCAAACCTTCTCAATGGGGCTTGTTGGCAGACAGCAGAATAGCTAGGGAGTTGTTATTGTTAGCACAGTTGAACCTTTCTGTTAAGTTCCTTATAGGGTTTTCCCTTGGGAGACATCATAGTGTGCACTAGATGTATCGCTTAAAGATATATTCATGGTTTTGTAAGAATGAACTTTCCACAAATTTGAAGGCATTTTTTTTTAAATTGCCTACAACAAAAACACCCTCCTTGACTAGGAAGGGTCTGATTGGGCAGATTGATCAGTTTTCTCAAGATTTCTGAGACTGTAAGTGTTCTAAGCTAAGCAAGAGTGAAACTGACAGCTTCCCAGTCTTTTCACTCTTTGAAACTCTCCTTACCTATATATAAATCCAGTGTCAGTACTTGGGCATTATGGGTTTTGGTGTAAGTTTATTAATAAAATGAACTCATATGGGAGAGGAGTGGAAGCATGATGGCAAATCATTATTTTTGCATGTCCACTTGACTGTGTAAATGTCCCTACATGTAGTCAGGCACACCACTTTTTTGCACAGCTCCGAATATGCAAACCTATGATTAAACCCTAGAAGTTTGCTGGGTCACTATGGGGCCCTTCAGACAGGCCATTAAGGCCGGCCTGGGGGCGGAGATGAGGCATCACGTCCACATGATGCACACCCAACTCTGCACCCCAGGGGATTGTGATGCTGCACACCACTGCACGTGGCATCACAGCTCTCCTCTTGCACTGCCTCTGGACGATGTAGCACCAAAGTAGTGCCATATAGTCATTTTGTGGCTCCTTTTTGCACCCTGGAAAGGCCAGATCAGAGCTGCAGCATGCTGTTGCTGCGACCCCTATCTGGATAGGAAAGGGGTGATGTTACACCATCCCTTGGGGGCTGTGTGTACAGCCCCTATGCTAGCATAAAAATCATTGTGCATGGTCATTTTTTTAAAGCTGTTTAAGTGTGTTCCTAGTGATGAAATACACAGAACAAGCACAGACAGGCAGTTCTGTTTGTATCACTTTGATTTGACAGTCCTAGAATGTGTGATCCCTAGCACAGCCAGTTGTTCTGCAGGCACATACACACAGTGTGCCTGGACCAGTGTGTTTTTATACTATGCTAAAAGTATATAAATTCTTGGACTTTTAATGCATTTGTGGAGGAGCCATTCAAACAGATAAGGGAGTGCATACATTTGCCCATCCATACACTCCTATTACACCTACAAACATGAGGCATGTACTCCTGTGAACATGGTCCTAGACCATACATAGGAACTCTATAGATAGTCATGTGACAGCAGCACACATAGTCTTCTTAATACTTTCCTGCTATTTCCCAAATGTGTGTGCATTTTGTGTGTGAGTTCATCTCATGAATAATATTTATTCTGGTAATCTGACCCTTTGCTAAAATTTTGTAATTCATGATTTTTTTTTGTCTTCCCCTTTTAAGATATATGTTAAAATAATTTTGGAATGCACGAGTAATTATTGCTTATTTTTTATGCTGAAGTATTTTGTTATATTTTCTATAAATGTTTCATCTCACATTTAAACTTGCTTAATGCAAGTTAGGACACGAACTCTGTGTTGTTACAAAGTAGAATGAAATCCACATGAAAAATTGCAGTCCATTTTATGTATCAAGTAGTATACCTAAAAAACGCATTTAGCTATGATCATAAAATTAATATTTTTTTGGACTTTAAGAAATAATTGGTACTTAGATGAGTCACATTCCCTGACTATAAGTGCAAAAATGGCATACAAGTTATTAAAAGTTACATTATAAAATATGGCAGAGAAATTTACACTACCTAGTGGAATTACTTCACTGATGAATAAGAATGCTCCAATAATATATAAAATAGATGTTTTCCTAGGTCCCGATTTTTTAAAATGTTATTTATGCTTTTCTCCTTTCTGTAGGGAGAAGCTGTCTGTGGCTCGGTTGCAGCAGGAAGTTGCACAAAGTAAGACTGATGAAACAATGGTAAGTTTTGGAAGTCATCTGCTTTACATTTACACTTGTCTTCTCATCATTCAGACTTCACATGCACTTGTTTTGTTAGAGATTAGAGCCAAAATACAAATGTACAGTGAGGCAATGTTGTTTTGAATTAGATTCTTTCTTTTGAGGTCAGGAGCTGAGGGGGAATCCTTGAGAAACGGCTATCATTCTGGCTTCCTTTGACTGCTGATGACTGTGTGAAAAATCATGGTAATTAGGCACGTAAATAGGCAATTTGAGACTGGAATTAGATACACTTGATTAGTAATTACTGGCTATGAAGAATGAATAAAGAAAGCAATGAAAACACCTGAAAGATTGATCATGCTAACTCCTCATCTTTTGCCCATTTTGTTTGTGATGTTAATTTCCTTCTGCTTTCAGTTCAAAGTTAGAACTGATCTTATCTTGTTTGGCCGATGATGATGATGATAAGTTTTTATTTGTATAGTTCTGTAAGTTTTGCATGCCACTTTACAAAATGATAAAACAACGTAAAACCTGTCAATGGCATATAGTCTAAAATCACAAGATATAAAATATACAGTAAATAAATTATTTATCAGATTAAATAGCTATAAAAAGTAAAACTGTAACTATACACCCCCTGACTGGATTATCAGAGATACAAAACTGCAGTCTGAAATGCTTCAATAAACAGGAAGGTCTTTATTTCAGACTTAAAATTAGCTAGGGAAGTAATAGTCTATAAGTGTTTGGGGAGGTGGTTCCAGGATTAAGGTGCAGCAAGTGAGAAAGAGTGAATCCAGTCCAGGAAAGAAGAAACCCTTGGCTGAGTCAGGAGCTCCAAACGCATGGATTGCAGAACTTCAACAGAATTATAGGTAGAAACAAGAGCTGCCCCAAATAAGTGGGAGCCACACTATGCAGAACTTTGATGGTTAAAAGAAGAAACTTGTATCGAATCCTGAAAGGAATGGTGAGCCAGTGGAGAGATGTCAACAGCAGGGTGATATGGTCGAAACACTGGGCAAAAAGATAATCCTAGGAGTGGAGTGTTGGATGGAACCAAAGGACCAAGGTGGGACAAAGGAAACCCCGTCAAAAGAAGGTTGCAATAGTCAACCAGGGCGTAAACCAGAGTCTTAGTAGTAGAAATTGAAAGAAAAGATCTAATATTAGCAATGTCATTATGATGTAACGAACACGTAGCGTCCGCATGTTGTGTCATGCCAGTTACGTCACGAGTGTGCCATTGGCTTTTTGCAGGTTCTTTTTCCTGTGGAGGGAAGCCGTGTGGTTTGATGGCTGTGGCTGCCCTCCACAGGTAAATTGGCCACCGCTGTTCCAGACAAAACCCCAGGGCCTTTAACTTATCAAAAAAGGAATCATCCCCTTCTCTAAGTACAGTGGTGAAAAGGGAGATTTTAGCCTGTCCTAGGAGCACCTAAAAGAAACGCCAGTCCACTTTACTTTCTCTGCCATGGCACAGCTTCTGACCTTTGTGAATGTCTGGGTAGGAAAATGGCTGTGGTAGAAACTCTTTGGTCCTTCCCCTCAAGGAGTGCCAAGAGGAAATGGGCTTTGAAGGATGTGAATAAGACATTTGAGTATGTTTGTCAGCTTTTCTGGGTTAAAATTAGGAAAAGTTATCACATTAGGGCTGTAATCACTGCTAATATAGTTGCCATTTTATTTGCTTTGCTTTTATATCCTTTTTGACATGCATGTTTTTTTCGCCCCACCTGCACCTAGTTGCCTTTCCCACAAGTTGCACAGCCACAATTTGCCATAGTTCCTTCCTCATTCATCCAACATTTAGTTTGAACACAAACAGTTATGCCTGTGGGAATTTTGTAAGTTCTTTGCCATTGTTTTCCCATTGTTTTGTGGTTTACATCCTTTGTTATGTGCCTTTAAGTTTTACCCTCAACTTATCCACAAGTCATAGTAAAATCCATAATTTTGGTCCCCAAACCTGCCCTCGACTTATACATGAGTATGATTTATGGTTGAGTGTACATGGTACATTATGAACAATAAAGTGCTCACCCTATTGGAATGTATCAAAACACAATGATAGTGCAGTAATAATGCATCCTTTCAGTGTATTCTTTCAATAATATGTGGTCCTGTTCAGCACTATGATTCTACTGTGGGGTTGTCAATGAAAAAAAGGATCTGTGCCATGAGTTTTCTTCTTCCCATATGAGCTTTGGCTCAGAGTTGAGTTAATTGCCCTTGATGTTATGCACCTCTTTCTCTCTTACACAAGTGAAACATATCTTTTTTCAGTAATCCAGGGGACTGGATCCCATTTTTTTGTTTTTGTGTATGAAAGGAGAGTTCCACATATGGAAGGAATTTTCTATGAGCATGTCTTTTTGTTGACACAATGAAAGTCTGGAATCCAACCATAACATTTAAAAGAAAACACAGGGGGATATGAGTCATCTTGGATGTAGCAACAGAGTATCTGATTGGGTCAATTACAGCTATAAGGATGCCTTGTTTCTGGACTGTATACTTGCATTCATTGTCATACTGTGGAGTGGCAGCAGCATGCAGCATCATGCTCACAGAGTTCTTGCAGAGGCTGCGTGAGCAGCAGCTGCTGTGGCAGCAGGATGCTAATTGCAACCAGCACCTTTCACAGTTTAACCACTTGTGTGGCCGGTCCTCAGCAAATCTGTTTCATAGCCCTCGGGAGGAGTAGCTGTATCCTGTTGTGTATGGTAGTGGTAGCTCTGATTTCCACTGCTGATGTACTGTAATACATGATATAGGATACATTATGACTTGGGTTCTGAAGATTTTTCATGTGCTGAATATCTGTAGGTCTAATAATGCCATTAAAAGAGCCAAACAAAAATCTCAGCACCTGCTGGCCTAAGATTTTCCTTTACTGGGATACACATGTAAAGAAAGGATATAGACTCCACCAGTCATTTGCTCACGTAGAGCAGTAATGGGCAACTACATGGGAGCAAGAGGCCAATTTCCTTCCAACCCACTATTTCAGACCATTCTTGTTGGGGAAGGAGAAAATGCACCCCACTGAGTCCTTTTCAAAAATGTTGATTGGAAATAATGTTGCATTACTTTGTGATGACATTTTGAGAAGGACACAAATGAAAATGGAGATATTTGACTGCTGGGGGGGGGGGGTTCTGTGCCAGGGTGTTTTTGCATATTTTGAGGGCTCTCCTCATGGTTTCCAGGTGAAGGATAAAAATGAAAAACCTGCAATGAGGAAAAAAAATCTAAACACTACTTTAGAAAATTGAAAGGTTTTGAGGAATTGGTGGCAGGCCTCAGGGGGACACAAAAGTGGGATCTGAAGGCCACATGTAGGCTACGAATCACACTGCCCACCTGTGATTTAGAAGAAGTTCAACATGCTTATGGCAGATGTTTATATTTCATTATATAGAAAATAAAAATATGAAGAAAGTTCATGATGGCAGGCAAGAGATGATATGCCACAGGATAAGCTGTGCATTTCACAGAAGACTAAGCATTTGTAATTGCTAAGAATTTTTGTGGGGGAGACAGAAAAGTGCAAATCAATCAGTTCAGGAAGAGTACAGTGGTTATTGATTTGGATACTTCATCCAGGATTTTATCTTGGAGACACTTTAGTGATCTGCTCCTCTAAGACAGACTAGTTCCACTCTAGTTCCTGATCTCAACCTCAAATCATAATAACAAGAAAAAGAACAGAGCTAACAGTTATGTTTAAATGTCAAAGGGGACTAGCGAGTTTATCCCCTTAACAAATAAGCCAGCTTACCTCTACTGGTTTAAATTCATGATCCGGGATGCCCCCAGATATTAACATACCTAAATCGGCACCTATCTAGCCAGAATGCCACCACCCAGATGCATCCCAGGTTGAAGCTTCATTCAACTGGCTAATTTTTGAAGTCGGAAGCCCCCTGACTTTGAAAAAGTGCTGGCTGAGTGAGGCTTCGACCCAGGATGCATGCAGGTGGTGGCATCCCAGCTAGATAACATCTGGGAGCATTCCAGATCCTGAATTCAAGAGGTAAGCCAGCTTTTGTTAATGGGATAAACTCCTATATAAAGTACATCCAGTATTTTTTAAAATTTATTTTTCAAATTTTCCACATAACATATTACATTACATAACATTACATAACATAACATAGTGTTTCTACAATACTAATACATTTACAGTACATACCATTCCTACATATCCCACCCCCCCACCTAACATTTTACATACATGTCCCTCCGACACTTAATAAAATACACTTAACATAAACTGCACTTCCAGCTACTGTACTTGCAGCTTTATACATAGTTATATTTTGAATTTCCCTTATTTTGTTTTATCTTTCCTTTCCTTATCATGTCGTCTTCACTCCTTCTTGGGAAATACCCTTTCACTAATTTCAAAAGAAAAAGAAAAACTCTGAAAGTTCAGTATTTCCCGTTTTACCTTCTTTATAGCCTACAAATCGCATTTTCTTATTTTTCACTTTTCAACATTCTCTTAACACATCCTGTTATTTTTTAACTAAAGTTCTTGTTATTTCAATTTTTATACACATAAACATTGTATTTACATAAACATTACATTTTTCCATTTATTTCTTAAAAATTCATAAAAGACATGCCACTCTTCTTCCACCTCTTCTTCTGTCTTATCTTTTATCCAGCATGCCTGTTTGTCCATTTCTGCGACCTCAAAGACTTTCATCAACCATTGTTCTACAGAGGGTATTTCTTTTTGTTTCCAGTATCTTGCATAGGTTATTCTGGCACATGTAAATAAGTAAAACAACAGTTTTCCGCAAGCATCCAGTATTGATAATAAAGTGTTGTAAACAAAGATTATATTCCTAAATATGACAAGAAAATTGATGCATTACAAAATACAGTCAAACAATAAAACACATAAACAAATGGGGGAAAATATTGGAAGGGAAAATCAGTTTTGGAAAAAATATGTACAAAAGCTTCATTAAATCCATAAATAATGAAGATGCTTATTTTTTTGTCAGAACAGATGTTTTTCTTTCAGATACTTTTCTCAGTCTAAGTATTTCGTTATTTGACTGTATTTTGTAATGTATGAATTTTCTTGTGAATATTTAGGAACATAATCATTGTTTACAATCCTTTATTATCAATATTGAAAGTATTTCATACAGTCTAATTTGACACTTAATTAGAATTTTACTACCTAGTCTTCAGCCCTGTTCTTTTTGTTGTTAGCATACCTTAGGAGGCCCAGAGAACTTTCAGCCAGCAGATGCTGTAGCTGATAACAGTCCCTTTTTTTAGGGATCATCCAAGACATCTGTAAGTTAATTTAAACAAGCTTTCACAAGAGAGGCTGTGGACTGCCCTTCCTGCAGCGTTTCCTTTCAGTAGGCTACATACAAAATACACCTTCATCTGAGGTTTGGCTAAGTCTTTGAACCAAATAATTAGGAAGCATTCAAATTTGTCTGCATACATAATGGACATGTTCTTGTGGGGGTGCAGGTGGGTCTGAAATATTCTGATTGATGTGTATCCAGTAGGACAAGGCATGCCAGCGCATTGCCTGAGACCGCTCAAGTGAGCAGCTTACTCTTCCAAACTCAGGAGATAAACTGAGGCATCTATCCCTTTGCTGCTGGGGTCAGCATGGCAGAGCAGGAGGCATTTGGCTCTTCTGTCTCTGGGAAATAAAATTCTGTTATGAGAGTCTGGGGACTTATTTGGTGTACTGGGCATGGTCCAGCTCTTTGGTTGGCTGCGTCAGGCTCAGCCCACTTATCTTTCTGAGTGGCACTGAGATGCCACTGGGCTTGACACTGGGGCAGTAACAAAGCATAGACAATTTTTATTCATGCAGGCCTTTGGAATCTAAGTGGAGAATGTTGTTGGGAGGTGGTGGCCTACCTGGATAGAGGTTTTTTTCCCCTTTTTACTGATATGTTTTCGATCTGTTTGTATGATTTAATTGTATTAGTTTGTATTTAGTTTTGCCGTAGTAGCTCTGAGTGCCATTCATTAGCTAAAATGTGAGGTGCAGGTTTAACAAATAAATAACAAATAATCAATAAGCAGTTTACAGTATATGGTTGCATTTTCAGCATAAATAAATATTCTGTGCAGAATTTACTTCCTGATACACACAACTCCTTGTCAGTCTCCAAGTTAGTGTTTGATCTGCAGCCAAGTCATATAGGGGTTATGATGACACTGTCATGCCCCATCATAGCAGGAAGTACCTAGGCAGTATAACAATTAAGAAAGAAAAGTAAATACTGCTATGAAAGCATTGTCCTTTGAAGTGGTTGTCATTGAACTGTCGGCATAACAGATGTGTCAAATAAATTGCATGTTAACACAAATAGTAGCAGATGTCATGCTAGAGTTTAAGGTACAAAGGTGACATCCAGAGAAAATGTGAAGCCATGTGCATTGAATGTAGGCATGACTCATTATGGGAAACACCAAACATCTTGGCAATGATACCTTTACCGAGGGAGTGCTCATTAGCTGTCTTTTTGGAGGTTATGTTTAAGAATTTTTTTTCTATCATGTCTAGATTAGCGTTCCTGCAAACTGGTGATTAGATGGGGTTTGTTGAATTTCATTATAATATATTTGGACTGATTTTTAAATGTATATTTAATGATACTGATGTGATTTTATATTTGTGTGTACATCTTTGTGTGTGTTGTATTCCTCTTTTATAAGCTGTTCTGAGTACTTTGCCAGGAAAAAGGAGAGGAAGCTCTAATCTTTAGTACCATCTTATGGAACACAGCCTCCTCAGGTGACCTGAAATCATAAGATGGAACAGATGGAAGGGAATTTTCCTTCAGGTAACCAAGGCCAAGGTCATATAAGGATTTGTGGTATGATGCTTAGAAACAAGGTGGTAGCCAGTGAAGGTTTGGTTTATGCATTCTGGATCATCAGCCCTTGATGGCAGCCCTCCCTGTATTTCAAGAACCAGTTACGTTCTTAAGAAGGCAGAATAAATGGTTGAAGGGTTCTGCAGGAGCAGCCTCAACACAGCTTTCTTTTTAAAATAGTAGAAACCAGTTTGTAGAGCTTTTTTAAGATTGTGGGTGTTCCAAATGAAATCATTAGAAATGCAAAGTGTGTCCATATCCATCTGGAATGTACGTTACACCTCTCTTTGTTGGGCTGGATTCTGAGGTTAGTTTTCTATTTTGTGTTTTGCTTATGCAGACAGAAGGTTTCTATGATTAACTGACAAAAAGCATTGTGAAGTATGTTTTTTTCTTATTTTTTTCTTAATTTTTAATTGGAGAGAAAAGAAGTGGGGAACACACAAGAGGGCTAAAAATCTAGCTCGTCCTGTCTTAAGTTGTCACGGTTTCCTCCAAAGGATGATGCCTCTTAAGCTATTTTGAGAGACATACAAAAGCACTTTCCATTGAATTCTCACATAACAACTATTATGTTACTTTGGTTACAGTGTAGGTGTGCCCTTGGGATTGCTGAATTCATTGTCAACAGTTCAACAGATACTTACATGTGCTATACCCTCACTTGAAATGAAAACTTACCTCATTCAGTGACCTGTTGGGTAGCTGCTAGTGCTGTAACTGGCCACTTTATTGAAGTCTGTTGTGGAATAATAACAACAACAACAACAACAACAACAATAATAATAATAATATTTTATAACCCAGTATATAAACATATTCATGAAATTATAGTGATATGCATTCAAGTACAAGCTGTGTTATTGCATCCCTACTCTGCACACGCATACAGGCTTACACTTTATTCTCAGCAATATTAACTCTTATTACATCCTCTTTGTTCTGTGCCCTGTAGCATAAATTATGGGATTCAAGCTATCTATTTATGAAGGTTAAAGTGGAGTCATTTGTATGGAATTGCCTTTCATGTTGGCATAGATTTCACTAAGGGTGGGCCAGAAGCCCTTATTTTCTGTGTTCCCCGCTGTGAGTTTAAGTGATACAAAGTGATTATCGTGGCTTCGTCTCTGTACCCATCTAATTCACACCTGCACCCTTTTGTAGAAACACACTATGTTAACTGAATATGAGGTCCCATCTGAATTGGTTCCCTCCCTTTTTTGTAATCTTTCAGCGTTAGATTGATTTATGAACGTATCAGATTCTTTGTTAGCATGTAAACCACTAATTAATTTAAAGCCCTCTTGGGAAAAATTAAAACCCTGGTTAAGACCTTCAACAGGCTCAGATGGTGCTAATAATAGGAAACCAAGTTATATTAATGAATTTCAGAGTGATCATTTCTATCACTGCTGTATCATAGTTTCTATGCCCCCTCTAGCACATAATGCTTAAAAAAGAAGGAGGAGGAGCAGGAGCAGGAGCAGGAGGAGGAGGATTGAGTCACCAAAGAATCCCACAATAAATTGCTGTGTGCCATTTGGATGCTACTTCTTTGGAGTGGAAGGAATAGAAGATTTATATGAAAACTAAACCTAATTATTTATCTACTAAGAAGGAATACAAACTTTTCAAGTTAAATAGATTAAAACACTGGACAATCTTGTCCATGGCGATGTTCTTATAATCTTGTGCCCTTACAAATTCTTTACCTACTTGCTGGCCTGGTATACAGAATAGATTCATTTCATACATGCTATTTGATTTGCTCCAGTTAATTTATATCAAAAAAAATTTGCACATATTAATTTTATGACGTTGTCATGAGTCCACTCAGTAGCTTTACATAAAAACATGCACAAAGAAAAACGTGTGTACATAGAGCAATTATTACATTGTGATTGTTGTTTCAGGGTTGATTAGAGTTAGGAGAGAAGATGAAGAATTTATTTTAATGAATTTTCACATGTTTTTATAGATATGGCATGGGCTATGCATGATATGGTAGGTCAGTAGGTTTTTGATGGTGCAGGAGTGGAAGGTTGATTGTTCAACTGATCCCTCCTTCCCTGTTTGTTTGATTTTTAGGATGCCTTTTTCCCAGAAAGGAACCCAAAGCAACTCATATATCCTTGTTGGCTCTGAAAAGTCATTTATTAAAGTCATTGGAAGATTGCAGTTACTTATTATTATTATTATTATTATTATTATTATTAACCTTTATTTATGAAGCGCTGTAAATTTACACAGCGCTGTACATGCAATCTTTTTAGTTAGATGGTTCCCTGCCCTTGGGCTTACAATCTAAAAAGACATGACACAGAAGGAGAAGGGAGTGGTGGAGGGGAAGGGTAAGAGGTCCAGCAGTTCCTCTCTACCTCCAAGGCCTGGACCAAGGCAGATGGACTGGAGGGAGGGCTTGGCTTCATAATGGATGGTTAACCATTTTCCAGGGAAAATACATACTCTTAAGTAGGATAATGCATATACAGTACATAGCAATACAGGAAATGGTTTGATAAACAGGCACCAAAAGAACATCAAATAGTAAGCGACAATTATGCAATGCCTGGGAAGGCTTCTCTGAACAGGATGGTTTTCAACTCCGTTTTGAAGCTGGCTAAAGAAGTGATGGCTCTTGCTTGTGGGAGAAGAAGGTTCCAGGAGTGAGGGGCAGCAAGTGAAAAGGGGCGAATGCAGCAATGCAGCAATGTTAAGCAAGAAATTACATAGGCAGCACTGTTTATGGGAGTCCCCATCTCTCCAGAGATGCTTTTTAGGATCATTTAATGGAAGTGAAGTGGGGAAAATCAGATTACATGATTAGATGGCCATTCACTCGATCTTTAGATGCAAGCCAGAGCTTTCATGTTTTCCATGTTAACACACACATAACACCCTCACCAAGTTTATTACAGCAGCCTTTAAATCTTCAAAGTATCATAGCATTTCACATGAGAGGAGTTTTTTTTACCAGTCCTTTGCATGACTAAATTTCATCCGTTTATCTATGCAGTCTAAAGCTCTTTCCAAGCATCAATTGGTGTAGACTGAAGAGATGTGGTATAGGAAGAGTGGGATTGCAGGGTCAGTCCCCTGCTGCTATCCCAGGCCCATTCAATAGGCTGAGGGTGCCTGGTTGCATGGGAAAGCATATGCATGTGCATTTTGCTAGCTGTCTAAATAGGAATTAGTGATGGGAAACCATTTGACTGAATTTATGGAATCCATTTTTCCTTTCTTTCTTTATATACAGTACTGAACAATCTTGGCATTCATCCACACCAGCTGCAATTGGAGTAGAAAACTCTGTGTGCGTGCATGCGTGCATGCATGCATGCACAGACACATATTTCCAAAGCCTGCATTCCCTTGGAAAAAATCTTTTTTGCACTATGCTGGCTGGGCCCAAGTTAGTGGTTCTGGAGCTAGTTATAGCTGAGTCCAAATATAAATCTGTTGAGTGCACCCCAACAGACTACTATGCATCTATTCATTTACTTCCACCACCACCCACCCATTCATTTTAATACCATCCATTCATTCACATGTGCATGTGTGAGTGTGTGCATGTGTGTCTATATGCATGCACACACAAGAGATGCTCCTTGATACTCAGAATCTAGGTGTCCCTACCTTTTTGGTGCGTTGGGCCCTGAAGAGGCCCGTTTTCTTCTCGCTTGGTCAAATATTTTTTTTTGGAAGTGCAGATTCTGTGGGATCATGTGTTATTGAAGTGCCCTTCTCTTCCTGCTTTGGCAGCATGGAGGTTGCCAGGGGTGCTGCTGCCACTGACCTCTGAACTTCATGGTGTCATCAGAAGAGCACATACCAAGCAGAGTACCAGAAAGGATTTGGCAAAGCTTTGGTGTAACTGAAGTAAGCACGATGTGATTCATATTGTACAATCCAAGATTTCTGACTTGACAGATTTTCCTATTGGATTCCTCACTCAAGAAAAGTGAATTATGTTTATTTTGCTTGTGTTCTTTCTGGATTTCTTGTGAGGTAGGCTGGACTAGGCCCAAGACTACCCATCAAACTTTATGATGCTGAATAATGATAATGGTGATAATATTAATGATATCCTGCCTTTCTCCCAGTTTGGACTCAAGTTGGTTTACAAATGGATCCAACATAAAAATTCAGATCATTTAAAATTAAAATAATATCATTAAACTATCATTAGATTTAAAAGCAGCCAAAATCATGACTATTAAAAAAAACCAGGTTCAATATTATCACCCATATAATACAACGATTTTTAAAAAAGTATAAAACACCTCTCCCTTTATTTTGATTATTTTAATATTGACATTTAATTTTATGGAGGCACACTGTCATTAGGTCAGCCTTCATAGATTGTATCAATTCATCTAGCTCTCTGAAATGTGTGGGGGGAAATCTCTGAGTGAAAGAAAGCTCACATGGTTGTATTAATGCAGACTGTCTTATGATGTTAGAGAATGAATATTCCAGAGCACCACAAAGCAGTTACCATTGTCATGGAAGATTTTCTTATTTAACCCTTTCCCCTAATGTCTGTCTAGTTCTCATTGCCATTATGACACAACTCCCTCCCCTTGCCAGCTACCCAATGTGACTGCAGCCTCTTCTGACATTAATGCTGCTCCATTAATCAGCTGGCAGCGAGTGCATCTGAACTCGGCACAGTTGGCTGTGTGAGACCCAGTGCATTCTATCAGCAGCATGCTGGGTCTTTACTGGGCGAGTGGGAGTTACATGCATGCTTTGAAATAGCTGTTTTACACATGGGAGCACAGTGTACCTCCCTCCAGCTTGGAAGCACTTTTTTAAAAAAAATCACAGAAGAGATAAATCTGTGCAATTGCCTAGAGCAACTGGAAAGTCTGTTGATGCAGAAGCATTGAGGTCATTTGGAAATAGATGTTATTTAGCAGTAAATGAAGTGTTAAAAGATGAGATACAAAAGGCCAAATTATCCCTTTCTTTAAAAAGGAGATGCCAACATTTAATGTATTTGAATTAGTTTTCAGTAATTGTGCCTTTAATAAAGAAGCAGATATTCATGCAAATGCCTGGCGTTTTACTAAGACTTGTTTTTTTCTTTAATCTTTCCCTAGTTTTCTCCATATATAGGTGTTCTTACATAGGTGTGCATAAGGAGCCTACATAAGGAGTCTCCTTTTTTGTTAAGGTTAATCATGGATTAGGTTTCAAAATCCCAACAAATGAAAAACAAATTAAGTGGGAGCTCAAGCCAACAGATGTGATGTGGGGGATCATCATGGGGCATTACAGGCATTCCTTGTGGTTTTATGCCTAGCTGTGTTTGTTTAGAAAGATGTCAGCATATTTTGCACTTGTACCTGAGGATGAATTGTTAACCTCTATTCTCAATCTCCTTGACAAGCAAGCTCATAATTTTATCAGAAAAGCGGTTTCATAGGTTTTTAGGAAAACACCAGTATATTAAAATGAAGCCTGTTCAAGCTACTGTTAAAATTTCATTTTATGAGATTTACTCTGAAGTAGGAGAAACATGCTATAATTTTAATTGCAAACAGGGGTGGATTTTTAATCATTAACATGCAGCTGGGCTTTTCAAAATATACACTCTACTGTACCCTTAACTCTTTGAAAATAAATGTGTCCACCTTTGAATGTCATAGGCTGCATCTCCACTGCAGAAATAATCCAATTTGATGTCTTTAACTGCCATGTTCAGTGTATGGAATCCTGGGATTTGTCGTTTGGTATGGCACCATAGCTCTCTGACAGAGAAGGATTGTGTGTGTGTGTGTCTGTGTCTGTGTGTGTTTGTGTAGGTAAAGGTTTTCCCTCCACATGAATATCTAGTTGTAACCAACTGTAGGGGGTGGTGCTCATCTCTGTTACAAAGCCAAAAAGCCAGCATGACTGCTCCAAATGCTGTTATCTTCCCACCTAAGTGGTACCTGTTTATCTACTTGCATTTGCATGCTTTCAAACTGCTAGGCTGGCAGAAGCTTGGACTAGTGACGGGAACTCAACCCATCATCCAGCACTTGGGTCTCGAACTGCCAACCTTCAGAGCTTACGACTGTAAGAAGTGGTGTCTTAACTAACACACACACACACACATCCCAGAATTCCATAGCAGAAAAAATTCCATACTGTGCTATTTCCATAGTGCAGATGCAGCTTTAGTGACACTCTTTCTCAGAATTTCATATAGAATCAGATACACTTTGTATTTAGTGAAACACACTTTGTTTTGATAGTCCTAACATTTTTGACCATGTTTAGGATTAAAGTATTGACATGCCTGTTGTGACACTTCGGTGTGCCTCTTTTCGAGTATTTCTAAAATGGAAATAAAAATAAAATAAATAAAAGTTTTATTTATATACCGCGCCTTCCTTAGATCAGGGCGGTTTACATACATGATACATATACATTCAATAGATTAAAAGCAAAATCACGCCATACAATTATACAATAAAAACAGAACAGCTAAAACCCCATTAGCCCATCCTCATGGCCACGGAGGAGGAGGGAGGCCCTTAGGAATTTTTTATGGGGGAAATGCTTTCTGGAATAAGTAGGTCTTCAGGTCCTTCTTAAATTGGGCCAGGGAGGTAGTCGAGCGGAGCTCAGCGGGCAGCGTGTTCCAAAGGGCCGGGGCAGCGATGGAGAAAGTCCGCCTAGTGACGGAAGAGAGTCTGGCCCCCGGCACCTTTAGTAGTTGCTGCCCGGATGTTCTGAGGGTGCGGGACGGAATATGTGGGGAGAGGCGGTCCTTCAGGTATCCTGGGCCCAAGCCATTTAGAGCTTTATAGGTGATCACCAACACCTTATATTGGGCCCGGAAGCGGATAGGCAGCCAGTGAAGATCTTTCAGTACTGGTGTTATATGGCTGGCCCTAGAAACTCCAGTGACCAGCCTGGCTGCCATATTTTGCACCATCTGTAGCTTCCGGGTTTGGTATAAGGGTTGCCCCATGTAGAGTACATTGCAGAAATCCAATCTCGAGGTTACCAGAGCATGTACAATAGTTTCAAGGTCCCTCTGGGCCAAGTATGGGCGCAGCTGGCGAATAAGCCGAAGCTGATGGCAGGTGCTCTTGACCGTCGCGTTCACCTGAGCAGTCAGGTGAAGCGACGAGTCAAGAAGCACCCCCAGACTGCGCACGGAGTCCTTCACAGGGAGTGTGACCCCGTTCAGGACAGGTGGAACCACCGCCATTCCTGGACCAGGGGAACCTATCACGAGTACCTCCGTTTTCTCTGGATTCAACTTGAGTCGGTTCTCCCTCATCCAGCCCATTACTGACTCCAGACAGGTCACGAGAGGAGAGACGCCATCCCCAGTCACTGCATCAGTCGGAGACATAGAGAAAATGATTTGGGTGTCATCAGCGTACTGATAACCCCGCGCCCCATGTCTCCGGATGATCTCTCCCAGCAGTTTCATGTAAATGTTAAATAGCATGGGAGACAGAATGGCTCCTTGAGGGACCCCATTTTTAAGGGCCCGCTCGTCGGAGCACACGTCTCCCAGCTGCACCATCTGGGACCTCCCAGAGAGTTAGGACCGGAACCACTGGAGCGCAGTGCCCCCGATTCCCACCTCTGCCAGGCGCCCCAGAAGGATACCATGGTCTATGGTATCGAAAGCCGCTGAGATGTCCAAGAGCACCAACAGGGACACGCTTCCCCTGTCGATGCCCAGACGGAGATCATCGACTAAGGCGACCATGGCCGTCTCAACCCCGTAACCCGCCCGAAAGCCAGTTTGAAATGGGTCCAGATAATCCGTTTCATCCAAGACCGCCTGAAGTTGGATTGCAACCGCCCTCTCGATCACCTTTCCCAAAAATGGCAGCAGCGACACTGGCCGATAATTATTATGCAACAGGGGGTCGAGGGAGGGCTTTTTTAAAATAGGTTTTACAATGGCCAATTTAAGTTCTGATGGAAATTGGCCCTCCCTCAAAGATGTATTAATAATCCGGCGTAGCACCGGTCCCCCCTGGGCCGCTAGCCATGAGGGACAGGGATCGAGAGAGCAGGTTGTCTTCCGAACACTTCCGAGGATCTTGTCCACATCATCGGTACTCACCAACTCAAACCGACCCAGTTTAACAGAGTCCACGGAGGCTCTGGACACCTCTACCCTCGGTTCTGCTTGAATGTCGGCATTAAGACATTCGCTTATCCGAGAGGTTTTATCCGCAAAAAAGTCATTAAATCGGTCACAGCAGGCCTTAGAAGGTTCAAGGATCTGGTTCAGGGCGGGAGGGAGCTGAGTTAACTCCCTGACCACCCTGAACAACTCTGCCGGACGCGACTCCGCGGACGCAATACGAGCACCATAGAACGAATTCTTTGCTGCTTGTATTGCCTCTCCGTAGTCCTTTAACAGAAGGTCTAGGAGAGCCTTGTCGTCTAAGCAAAGGTATTTCCGCCAACGGTACTCTAGCCGTCGCAGTTCCCGCTTCCTTGCCCGGAGATCTTCCGTATACCAGGGTTTACATTTGGAAGCGGGCCTGAGAGGGCGCTTGGGAGCGATTCTGTGTATAGCCCTTGAGAGACCGGTATTCCAAATACCGGTGAGGGCATCAACAGAGTCGCCGTCGCTTCCAACCATGAACCCCTCTAAGGCCTCTTGGAACCTCTCAGGTTCCAGCAGCCTTCGAGGGTGGACCATCCGAATAGGTCCGCCACCCCCGGGGGGGATCTGGGTAGAGACCTTGATTTTAGCCTCTATCAGGAAATGGTCCGTCCATGACAAGGGGGAAATATTAATTATTTCCGCCCACGGATTCTCCGCATCCGAACAGAAGACCAAATCGAGAGTATTACCTGCACAATGTGTGGGACCCTGTATCAGCTGGGACAGGCCCATAGCCGTCATGGTCTCCATGAATTCCCGAGCCGCACCGGATGGAACATAGCTGGCCGCAAGAGGGATGTTGAGGTCGCCCAGGACAAGTAGCCTGGGAGTCTCCAACATCAGATCTGCAACCAGCTGTGTCAGCTCGTTAAGGGAGTCCGCTAGCGCACGGGGTGGCCGATACACTAACAGAATCCCTAGACTGTCCCTAGCCTTTAGGGTCAGGTAGATACACTCAATATAAGACGTCTGTCGGATGTGGTTCCTGATGAGGGACACGGTGTTCCTGTGTATCAAGGCCACCCCCCCCGCCCACCTAACCTGGGCTGGTCCTTCACCGAGAACCCGGCAGGCAGGGCCGGAGCCCACACAGCATCCCCTTCAGGCCCTAGCCAGGTCTCGGTAATGCAAGCCAGGTCACAGTTTGAGTCCTCCACGAGATCGTGGAGGATGTGGGTCTTGTTGTTGACTGACCTGGCATTGCACAGGAGCAGCGACAGGGTTTGTGGCACGGTTGGAGCGACCCTCAGGTTCCTTTGGTTGGGAGGGGGGGCCGGAAGGGGGGGATAGATATGATGCATCGATCCCTCCTTCCCCTGGAACGCAAGCCCCTTCTCCCACCGCCATACCTCCCCCTGCCCCACACTACCTCAATGGGAGCTCCGCTCGAAACGATGTTACCCCTTCCCTCCCCAGCCCATGCATTCCCCTCCTCAGGTGCGCAGTTGCGCAGGGTCCTCCAACACGGAGGGCCGTCAGACGGCGCAGCAGTAGCCCCAGCAGCAGCAACACAGTCCTTGGGGGCGGGTGGAGGCGGGACGGAGGAGGAGGGCCAGACGCGCTGGTTTTGAGTGCGTCGCTCTCACCGACACACCCCCTCCCCCGCCTTCCTCCAGGTGTTCCTGAATGCAAACACAATAGGTGCAAACACTCAACTGAACATTTATGTTCAGTTGAGTGTTTGCACCTATTGTGTTTGCATTCAGAAGCATTTAGAGTTTCTTCACAAGACATAAGCTTCTTTTTCACAGCCAGTGCTTATCTTATTTATTTGTATACAAGAATACTGTGAATATATCTGGATTGTAATATTCCTTTAGTTTTGAGCTTTGTAATCTTGATTCTAACCTTTTCTCCCAAAACAGGTTGTGTTTCCCTTATCTGGATTTCCAAAGTTTGAAATACTCCAAAAATAAAAAAAAATAAAAATTCCAGGTGGTTGAGATAGTGGCACCTTTGCTTTTTGGTGGTTCAATGTATACAAACTTTGTTTCATGCAAAACTTTTTTTAAAATGTTGTATAAAATTATCTTCAGGCTCTGTGTATTAGGTTCATATGAAACCTAAATGCATTTTGTGTTTAGACTTGGGTCCCATCTTAAAAATATCTCATTATGTATGTATATGCAAATGCAGATATTCCAAAAGACCCAGAAAATCCTAAATCCAAAACACTTCTGGCCTGAAACATTTTGGAAAAGGCATGCTCAACCTGCATTCACCTTAATACAATTTTGTGCTGCTTGCTGCCAGTATTTCAATTTCAACATATAACTTTAATGTTTTTCCCTAGTAAACTAAAAAAAAGTTTTCTGTTTAAACACAAGCTATCCCAGTGTTACCAAAAACATTGTGAGCATTTGGGTAACAGACTCTGTCAGTAGTGTCCAAAAACTACATAGTCTTTTCTCTCTGCAATCAAACAAGTTCAGTTCAATTTCGTTCTGGGTTTTTTTTTATAACCTTCAGTTTTATTTTCATGTTAATGACTTTTAAGAATCACCATAACAGCATCATAAAATATTAGGGGAAATGTGTCCATTTTCTACTCTTCATATTGATTTTGTGTAATATGTGGGATGAATTATTTCATCAAGTCTTTGCATAGTAAGTAATGAGAATTCTTAGTAGCCATTATTGATTCTCCCTTTCTTCCAGAAGGGGGAGCTGTATACATTAAAAATAGCATCCATAACTAAAAGTTCAGTTCAAGTGAAATCTCATACAGGATGTTAAGGGTATATTCATCCCAAGTGGTGTTTTCAAGAATTCTTTAATTTTTGATATCTAATTATATGAATATTCTACAGTGAACAAAACATGCAGTATATTTTTTAAACTTTGCTTTCTGTACCACTGTGCAAAGAACATCTGCAGTACTGTAGCCTAAAATATATTCTTATGACTTGCATTAAATTGGAATATATGGGTCAGCAGTCTTGCTGGGCATTGGCTTCTCCAGGCCTCTAGTGAAAATGTTGTTGCATTGGAGCCAAAGTTATTTAAATCAATTGAATGCAATTCCACTTTAATTTATAGGTGTGTGTGAAATATCACAACTACCTTCAGAGAGCTGAGTTTAGTATTTACTGCAGTAAAAACACAGGATATATTCCTGCCTATTTTTGAATTAGTTAGATTGAGTAGATTCCTACTCAAAGAACAATTGAGTTTGGAGAAAGTATAAGAAAAGATTTTTCTTTTCTTTCTTAAACATAAAACAGTGCTCAGGTTCACCTAACTGCATCTCATCTTTCCCATCAATTCCTGAAAAATATCAAGTTAGAGAGTTCATTCATGCTCATTCACACACCGTCTGTGTGAGTGATATAAATTTAGTAAGGTTTTAGTGTAAGAGAGTGTTTGAAAACCTACAGCACACACATTAAAAAAATAAAATTAAAAATAGCCCTGAGGTAGAAGTTGACATTTATACATTAGATAACCCAGGCAGAAGATGATCAAGGAAAAGTTGGAGGGAGTTCCACTATCCATTGGGTATATTTAATATCAGAGCCGCAGTTCCCTCTAGTGTGGAACAAATCCCATTTAATGGCTAGGAAGAGATTATGGAGCCTAGGGCAATACCTCAGTAGCTAATAGATATGAAGCACGTTAGATGCTAATAATACTGAATTGTGACTACTTTAATTTTAAAAGGTTAAATTCAGCAATCCAAAGCCTATGCAGTTGCCCAAAGGCTGTGTGCTGGAAGTAGGAGACATCTGTATTACTGGGTTAATATTTTTACAGTGACAACTGAAGAGAAATGCTCTTTGTTGATAATCTGTGTGCGGGGTCAGGGAGAGTAACTTTGAAGACCTAGTTTCATTTTTGTGCTTGGTTAATTGATAGAGTATATTAATTTTATGGGTTAAACCAGTGCTGCCTCTTCTACCAAATAATGTTATCACTTGTATTGATATTGCTTTGGATTGTAAAAAAACTTCCAGCACTTAATTAAATATGTATCTTAAACACAGACGTATTTCACCTTAAACACAGACATAATTCATCTGTTCCCCCCTTACAACCAGGTGAGCAGCACCATTTGTTCAACTGTTTCTGTTCATTTCTTTTTGCAAAGCTGTTTTATGTGTTCAAGGTCAGACCTTCAACTGACTGATAAGAATGTCAAAACATGGATTTATGCTTCTTGCAAATGTAACCCCTAGTATCCCACTGTATCTCTATCAGTGTGCATGGTTTTTCAATTATTAAAGTAATATGTGCAACATAGTATAACCCAGCTTGTTGTTTCTAATAATTGTTACTTGAGAGACACTTGAACTCCTTATTAATCTGATTCTATTGTTATGTTAACAAAAAGTAGCATAACTTGGAAATTTCAATAAACCAACATTTTCCCAAGAAGGTAGTGGAGTCTCCTTCCCTGGAGGTCTTTAAGCAGAGGCTGGATGGCCATCTGTCGGGGATGCTTTGATTGAGAGTTCCTGCATGGCAGAATGAGGTTGGACTGGATGGCCCTTGTGGTCTCTTCCAACTCTATGATTCTATGATTCTATGAATCTATGAAAAGCTCATAGAAGATTTATTTCATTATGTAGAATATGTCCCCACTTTTTTTCCAGCGCCCATTTGCCGTGGCTCTGATCCATCTAACATTAGTCACGAGTAGTGGACCAAATTAGTTGCAAGTAAATACAGTACCGTTGCTCCCAAAGCAAGCCAACTGAGGATGCTTCTCCACTGTAGAAATAATGCAGTTTGGCACCATTTTAAGTGCTGTAGCTCCATCGTATGGAATTCTAGAATTTGCAGGTTTGCAAGCCTTCTCTGCAAAAGAGTTCTAGTGCCACACAAAACTACAAATCCCAAGATTCTGTAGCATAGAGCCATGGTGGTTAAAGTGCTGCTGTTGTTATAATTATTAAAGTTTATTTATATAGTGCCATATGTTTTATATGGTGCTTTACATAGTCATCAAACAAGATACAAAGAAAACCCCACCTAAGGCATACGATCTAAAATCAGAAAGCAACAAAATTACAAAATAATGACTTAACATTAAAATAACTCTAAAACAGTAGGCTTTTAAATAATGCACACTAATACATAATTATCTAACAGTCAAAATCAAGCTGTAAGCTGAAAAGCTTCCCTAAACAAACTACATTATTTCTACAGTGTAGATGCACCCTGTGTTTTACCTTTAAAAAAGATAAGCTCCCAAATCAACACAAAAATGTGGAGATGGTGGACCATTGTTTTATCATAGCGAGTACTTAACCTTTCCCCTGTTTTTATATCCTATCTTCATATACTTAACAGTTTTTTCTCAAGTGCCCTTGTTAAATTTATTTCAATCACAACTGAAAGAGAAATACAGGTAAACATAAAATATGTGGATGGGTGACAGTTGGCAGGAAGAGGAGGGTTAAGCCTTCTCCTTCCACAAGCTGGTTTTCTTGTCCAGTCTTGTTATGATAAGACAAATGTGGGCTTTTTGAACCCGATGTTGGACTTACTGTGTAATTCTGAGCTGTAGTTATAAGCTGCCTATAGACATAGACATGTAATTGAGCCCGAGCTTGACATGAACACTGGGAAAGCTTATGGAATGCAGCTCTTAGAAAACAATGCTGTGATTATGAGGAGCCATTTTTTGGATTTTTGGGGGGGGGGGGTTGGAGGAGGTTATGCCCGATATTGTTATAAGCCAGAAGAGCATGATAATGCTACTGATGAACTGTCTGTTGATTTTAGGCAATATGTCCCACCCCTGACAGATAGCCATCCAGCCTCTGTTTAAAAGAGGCTGGATGGCCATCTGACAGGGATGCTTGGATTTAGATTTCCTGCATGGCAGGAGGTTGGACTGGATGGCCCTTGCAGTCTCTTCCAACTCTATGATTCTATGATTCTATGAGATTTGTGGGAACCAGCTGATAAAATGTGGGGTAGATAGTGCTACTGTTATGTGGATTTGTAGGCTGTTGATAGAACAAACCCAAAGAGTGCTCACCAATGTTACCTTGCCATACTAGAGAGAAATGATGAGTGGGATGTTGCAGGGTTTATGTCCTGGAACCAGTTTTGCTCAATGGTTTTATCGGTGACTTGGAGAAGGATTATATAGAATGTTAATCAAAACTGAAAATGGCACCAACCAAACTAGTTGGTGAAGCTTTTATTTTACAAGACAGGGTCAGGGCTGCTTTCATGCTGCATGCTTATAATGCCATGATTCCACTGTAACTTTCATGGCATGCTCCTATGGAATCCTGGAATTTGCAATTTGGAATTCAGTTAAAGTCGAATCAAAATTGTGTAGTGTGAATGGGCCCAAGATTTCAAGATAATGTTAACAGATTGGAAAAATGTGCCAAAATGAATTCAGATGGGATTAATGTAAAATTAAATGTTTAGGCAGGAAAAAAAATCACATGTATGCATGTAAAATGGGAGACACCTGGTTTGGCTAATGTGTAAAAGATCTAGATTATTTTGGTAGACCACAAGTCAACAGTATAATGTTGCAGCAAAAATGTTAATGTAGTCCTAGGCTGTGTCAACTGAAGTGTATTGTCCAGATCAAGGAAATAAATATTCAAAGTGATATAATTGCTTACCCCTCCCACATTGATTTGTCAAACTACAATATTTACTTATTTAGGGCAAGGAGGTGGTTGTATTATGTTGATGTTTATTTTCACTGTAACCTGCCTCGATCAATATGGAGAGGCGGGATATAAATATTGTTGTTGTTGTTGTTGTTGTTGTTGTTATCAGCAAGGTGGAAAAAAAAAACCCCAGCCTAGTAAGACTAGCACTCAGGACTACAGACTGAAAACAAAAAATGACAGAATACCAGTAGTGAATACATATCAGCCCCCTCCCCATCTGAAACCATTAAAGCACATAAGTGATTGGTTTAAGAAGTCTGTCAACAAGCTGAAATGGATCTAGAGAAGGATAACTGTAATGTACAGTTGAGTGAGTTGAGTATGTTTAGCCTGGAGAAGAGATGATTGAGAGAACATGGTAGCTGTTTTCAAATATTTGACGAACTGTGACATGAAAAATGAAGCAACTTTTGTGAGATCTGAATCAATGAATTCAAATTACAAGAAAGGAATTTCGGACTTTACATTAGTAAGAACTTGGAGACAATAAGAGCTTTTTAACACTAGAGCAGCCTGCCTCTGATGATTGCATGGGCCTGTGCCAGGAAGGGTTTAACTGTTGGTTTCCTGCATTGGAAGAGATTCCCTATATGACAGTTGTGGTCCCCTCTACATTCTGTAATTACGTAACTTAAGTTATGTGGATGTGCAGGCAATATTCTAAGATGGGTGTTAAGTTTAGCATAGTCATTTAACAGCACTTAGTAAACAGCTGAATATTTAAATTAGGAGGAGTGTATATTTTTCCAAATATTATTGGATTGCAACCCACATCAACCGAAGTCGCTGGCCAAGAAAAACTATGGATGGCACTTAAAGAAATGGGTGTACCACGACATTTGAATATCCTAATGTGTAATCTGTACTCAGGACAAGGGCATTGTTAGGACAGAATATGGAGAAACAGAATGGTATCCATTTGGCAAGAGGGTAAGACAAAGGTGCATTTTATCACCATATTTGTTCAATTTGTATGCTGAATGTATAATGTACAAAGCATTCTCTGAGGAAGGAGGTTGGAAAATTGTAGGAAGGAACATCAGCAATTTAAGATATGTAGATGACACAATATTACTAGCAGAGAATAGCAAAGACTTGGAATGAATATTGAAGAAAAACAAAAAAGATTTTCACACTTGCCTGCATTGCTGCTAAAGCGTCCTCCAAATAAAGTTAAAAGGGCTGATAGGTTTACAGTTGAACATTAAGAAAGCAAAAATTATGATCACCAATGGCTCATCTTCATCCTGGACAGAAGTGAATAGTGGGGTGCCATAGGGTTCTATCCTGTCCAGTCCTATTCAACATCAATGATTTGGATGATGGAATAGAGGGCATGCTTATCCAATTTGCAGATGACACCAAATCAGGAGAGGTCACTAATACCCCAGAAGATCAGGATTAAAATCAATTTCAATAGGGAGAAATGAAAGGTACTACACTTAAGCTAAAGCAAACAAACAAACAAACAAACAATAATAATAATGAAAGGATCAGATATAGGATGAGAGACACCTGGCTTGACACCAGGGATCTAAGAGTCTGAGTAGACCACAAGCTGAACATGAGTTAGTAGTGTCATGCATCACCTAAAAAAGCCAATGCAGTTCTAAACTGCATCAATAGAAGTATAGTGTCATGATGGAAGGAAATAATAATGCTGCTCTATTTTACTTTAGACAGACCTTATCTGGAATACTGTATTCAGTTCTAGGCATCACAATTCAAGAAGGATGTTGATAAAACAGGGTGACTAAAATTATATACGATTTGGAAACCGTGCCCTATGAGAGCAGCTTGGGGAACTGGATATGTTTAGCCTAGAGAAAAGAAGGTTGAGAGATGACATGATAGGCATGTTTAAATATTTGAAGGGATGTCATATTGTAGAAGAAGCAAGCTTCTTTTTTGCTGCTCCAGAGACTAGAACACGGAGCAATAGATTCAAGCTCTAAGAAAAGAGATTCCATGTCAACATTAGGAAGAATGCCCTGATGCTGTTCAACAGTGGAATACACTGCCTCAGAGTGTGGTGGAGTCTTCTTCTTTGTGTACTGGGTGGCCCTGTGGTCTATGACTCTAGATGATTTACATAACTTTAAAGTGGACATTGAAGAAATTACAATAGTGCAATATTTCCTCTACTTTGGCTCAGTCATTCATCAGAATGGAGACTGGAGTCAAGAAATCAGAAGAAGATTAGGACTTGGAAAAGCAGCTATGAATTAACTAGACCAGATCATAAAGAGTAAAGATAAATTGTAGAATACTAAATTTAGGATTGCCCATGCCATTGTATTTCCAATTTCTACGTATGATTGTGAAAGATGAACAGTGAAGAAAGCTGATAGGAAGAGAATCACTTCATTTGAGAGGAAGTGCTAGGAAAGAGTCTTGTGGATCCCTTGGGCTGACAAATAATGAGAAACAAATGGGTCTTACAGCAAATCAGGCCTAACCTCTCCCTGGAAGCCAAGATGACTAAAATGAGATGGTTATACTTTGAAGGTATCATGAAAAGTAAAGATTAACTAGAAAAGAGAATAATGCTTGGTAGGATGGAAGGCTGTAATAAAAAAGGAAGACTGCATTATAGATGGACTGCATTACAATCAAGCAAGGCATGGTCCTGAGTCTGCAAGACCTGAGAATACGATGACTTGGAGGTCTCTCATCCATAGGGTTGCCTTAAGCCGAAGCTGACATGATGGCAGCTATGAACAACCTGTAGTTGCTCCCCCCCCCCAACCTGGAACAGAGGATTGTTTGTTTGTTTTGGCTTAAAATGGCTTCCGGGTCTTTTGAATGCCTGGATGGGAAAACAGAGGCAGTTGTTTGGCACTTCCCCTCAAAGGTGTGCCAAGAGAGTAGCGGGTGGGAGGAAGAGCTGTCAATACTTCTTTTAGGTTCTCCTGGGACAGAATAAGCTCTCACCTTTTGGCACTCTCCTCAGATAAGGTTCCTTTTTTATTTTAATGCCCTGGCATAACTCTTGGCTATATGTACTTTTAACATGTGTGTGTTTCCTTAGCCCTGCCCACACCTAATTGCCCCCCCACATACCTGGCACAGCAACCATTTACTGTAGTCCCCTTCTCATCCATCTAGGCTTTAGGGTGAGCCTGGCAAAATGTTGTAAGTTCTTTGCCGTTATTTTCCTTTGCTTTGTCCTTTACATCTTTTGTTACATGTCCCTTGGTTTTACCCTCAACTTACCCATAGGTCATATCAAAATTCATAATTTTGGTCCGCAAACCTGCCCTGCCCAAACCTGTGGGTAAAACCAAGGGACATGTAACAAAAGATGAGGTCAATGTATACATGAGTATATATGGTAAATTAGGGAAATTCCCTTACTGATGTTTGATAAACTTGATTGGCTCCTTATACAACAAGTAAATCAACAAACTTTTGCCAACTATATTTGAGGTGTATTTCATTTTAATAACTGTTTTTGGAGGGGAAAAGACAAATTCCATGGAGGTATTTAGGTGTTTCTTAAGTTATTTGTTAGGACATATATTGAGTTTAATTCAATGGCCTTTTGTGGGCTCAGAAATTCCAATAAGGGAGTATACTCTGGGAGAAAGGCGGCATATAAATGAAGTCAAATAAAATATCAGGCTCAGATCACTTGCCAGCTGAGGGCAGAAACAATCCTTCTAGTATGATGTATTCAGATTGACTTTTCTGATGAAGAGAATGGGCTATTAGAACTGAAGCTTGTTTCATTGTTTTACTCCCACTGTTATTTCATCTCTCCAGAAAGCAGGAGGTGGAAGGCATGCTGCTGGAGAACAACAGGCATTGTGGACTAAGAAGGGAATGGAAATAGATCTAAAATGAAATTTGCTTAGGTGCAGGGTGTGTGTGTCTTGTTTCAGGTGAAATATAGAATGCAGGTATTGTCTTATAAATGATTGGGAAAATAGTGCTATCTTGTTGCACATTTATTGCTTGTCAGTTATTCCAGATGACATTTTCTAAGGGCAGAGGGTGGTGAATTTGGAATACAAAAAGCAATCCTTTTCTGTTACATGTGTTATTAGCAAATGGAAACTTCACAATAGAAGCTTGCTCAACAATTCTGTTGAAAATTCATGAGGAAGAATATGATTCATCTTCCCCTTTTTCATAAAGAATGCCATTTCTACCCTGCTAACATATGAAGAGAAAATTCATAGAAAATTAGGTAAATAGGACTCTTAGCCACATAACATACAAGAGAAAGTGAACAAAATTACAATTGCTGCAGTGGGGCAGGTGGTGGTGGTTTGGCTCACAGAATCTTTTCTCTGCCTGTCTTGTAACTTTTTGTGATTTCTTCTGCTAGAATATGAAGAAATTGGGTTTTTTGGGGGGGGCAATAACTCCCCCCCCCATTTTCTGCAGTAACTCAGGGTAAAGACAGAAATATATAGATAAGGGTTCACTATACTTTCTTCATCTGTTCTTTGTATCCAGTTTCAACATTGAACAGGGATGTAGCCGGGGGGGGGGGTCTTTGGGGTCCAGACCCCCCTTCCATTAGAAAAATGAATGGTGTGTGCTGTTCCACCACACCCAAGCCCCATTATAATGGTGGCACTTAGTCTGGACCCCCCCCTTCCCAAAATCCTAGCTACGTCCCTGCATTGAATTGACCAGCTGATTAAACAGGGGCCAAACAGGTTTGTGCCTGTTTAGTCACCCACCTACTTGTTCTCTTATTTGTTACCGCTGCTTCATTGGACTTTCATTGCTGAGAAATTTAACACTAAACTAGATTGCATTTAGAGTTAAGCTAGATCAGTGCTACTCAAAGTGGTGGTCCCTGGACCAGTGCCTCTTCCTGAACCATTGCTTACTAAACCCTATCAAAGGAAAGAAACAAATAACTGTAGCCACTGAACACAAGCATGGTCCCAGTCCTTGGCAATTGTAAAGAAAAACAAGTACTGGTCCACCACATCAGATAGCCTGAGAAGTACTGAGCTACATGACATATTTAGCATATTTTTTGCAGAGGTCATCCCTTATGTTGTGAAAGATGTCTACTTGTCATAGAATGTGATTTCCCTCACTATGTTTGCTGCTTTTAGCTAGCTTTGTTTCATGGTTGCGCACTAGAAAGTAAAATGGGAAAAAAATACAAAATTGGGAAGTAAATTACAAGTTTGATCTCTGAGGCACATAGCTTTGAGGAAATCCCATTGTGGGAGGGCAAATGGATATATACGTTCCTCTTAATAGCAGAATTCAAAGACATAGCCATGTTAGTCTGGAAAATCATTGTGCAAAGGGCTCTTGTAGCATCTTTAATTGAAAATTAGAAGCTGATAGCATGAGCTCTCATAGACTTCAGTCTACCTCCTCAGATGCCTTTCATCTGTATTTCTCTGGTGTTCCTCTGGATGGAAGTAGATGCTTAAATACTAGAGAAAAATATGATGGAAGTAGACTCAAGTTTATTAAAAGTTCATGCTACCAGCTTCTTTGTTTAGTCTTAAAAGTGCTACAAGTTCTCTTAATGGCTAGTTTGACTCTTTTAGCATGTTTAAAAATGTTTTTACATGGCATCTCTTCATTTTAAAAAATCAGCCATAAAAATAAACATGGACAATTGGAGCTCTTGTGGGCATTTTCAGTAGGAAAAGTGCATAGGAAAAAGGGTTAATATGCCCATGTTATAGTCCCATTGTAATTTAGAATAGTTTGAGTAAACACAGACAGGGGACCAAGCTAACATTGTTTTTGTTTGGTGCTTAAAAATCACATATAGCTTGAGGTTTTCACAGTTTGTGGCCTAGAATTTGTGACCTAGAATGAAAACAGTTGAGCATTTCCCCAACTTAGGTACCCAGCTCTGGTGCTTTGTTGGTTTTCCCTAGAAAAAAGGGGAGAGGTCTGGGCTGATACCTCATCTGAAAGTTCTGTCAAATAGGCAAATCTTGGAGAACTGGGAATATGTGAAGACACTGTTCTCAGTTATGGATATAAGTTGACAGTGGTTCATTTGGGCTGGTGTGAGCACTTGTCAAGAGAAATAATAAAACTCTCTCTGTGTAAAATCTGAAAACATCCCCCTGTGTCAGAAGAAAATTTACACATAACTATGCACTGTTCCTTGGCCAAGTGCACCCCTTCATTTTTTTTTAAAAAAAATAAATCTTAAAAAAGTATACAATTATAATATTTTCTTATCTCTATGAGTATCACTCATTTTCTCATTTTCCAAGTTGTTATTAACTTCTTTCTTTCTCCCTCTCCCTGATATCATAAGAGAAACATTGTTGGAGTCATCCTAAAAAATGCCACATTAGTATATATGTTCTTCACTAATCCAAAAAAGATACAGTTCACGTCTTACAAAATGGTTTCTTAGCTTTCGATCAATTACTGTATATCTTTTTAAAAAACCCACTTATTTTATAGGTTCCAGCCCCTCTTCCAGCCACTCCATATGAGGCTGGTTGACTTGAACCTTACAAACTTAGTTTACTCAAGCACTTTCAACATAAACTCGATTGAATGTAGTGTTCATTCAATGTGTATTCAAATAAAAGGCTTTGTCAGTTAGCATTAGGCAGGCATACTTTTTTATGAGCAAGTACGTGCAGGTACCTGCACACTTGCATTAGAACCGAAAGCAGTAGTGATTTCATGTGTTTGGTGTTGATGATAAACAAGAAAGAACAGATCATTTAGTGTGTCTGACTGCAGAGCTGAATTTAATGTTCTGTCTTGTGATAGTTGTTTCCAGATGTTACTTTAATTCAAATTGAAGATGCTGTGTGTATAGACAGCTAAGAAACTCAATGGATGAATTTCAGGGGAATACTTTGATGCACCCTGTTTATTTCCAGGGCAAATCACCCCATAGTGGTGTCATCTTCATTTTCCAGTAGCCAAATACTTCAGTCAAGTTTTAATCAGATCATTGTACAGCAATTAAATACCTAACTCCATCATGTGTTTCTCTGGTGTGCAAGACGACTGGAATAACCTGACAGGTAGCAAAACTTGCAAGTATAAGGATTATTTACTTATTGGTTTATATAGGATGCTGTATCCTAAAATGCAGGACTGGGCAACTGCAGCTGTTTTGGGGGGTTACTTTTCTACCACATGAACTACACAGATTGCTTAACAAAATTGAAAAGAAAAACAAGGAGACCACTTCTAGTTTTGAACAATTCAGTTTTTTTTAAAATGTTAAACAGAACCATGGTCACCAGCAACTTTTTTAAAATGTAATTTACTGCTCCTTGAGGTTTTTGAAAAGCAATCTAACTCTCCCCACTTTTTGCCAGAAAAACGATGGTCTGGGAAGTCTAGGGATTAGGGGCTACAAAAACAACCCTGCTACTGTATGTATCATACCTATGGTTTTCAAAATGGGACCATTTCAAAGAGATCTGTTTCAGTGACCATTAGAATTAGAATAACATCAAAAGGAGACATTTGAGGAACCTAGTCCTATAATCTCTTGCTAGTTCTTAGAGTAAAAAATGTATGTAGATACAACTGCAACCCTTAAAAATCATTTTATTAGGTCATGTGGCTTAGCTTCTCTTTTCTATTGTGGAAGCCACCTGGGAAATGGGTGCTCATTGCTGTGCAGTGAGCACAAGCCCCATTATATCCAACGGGGCTCGCGAATGACGCACGTGGCCATGGCCGCGGGGTGCGCACGCAGCTGCACAATGAGCATGAGCCCCATTGGATATAATGGGGCTCAAGCTCACACATTTTTTGCTTTTTGGGGGGGGGGGGGGGTGTTCCAGAATGGATCCCCCATGTAAAGCAAGGGCCCACTGTATTTTCTATTCTTGGCACAATTTGGTTATACCAGTTGACTTTCAGTGTGGTCAGGAAACAAAGGTTCCCAATTTTTGGTCACTGCATACAATTCTGAAAATCTGCCAATTATCACTTATTTTAGTGTATCCATAGATGCAGTATATATGTATAGTACATCAAATATACTTCATAAATATATGTAGTAGTTTTAGTATATTCAGAAAGGAAAGGATCGTTTCTTAGGCTTCAGATGTGCTTATTTTCAATGTGTATCTCCATGCAATTGTGCTTCTGAATGAAACAAATTTAATTCATTCTGAGTGGCCTTTCCCTCTGGTACCTTCAAGCTTATTAGGAAGATCAGACATGGCAAATATTTTCAGATCATTATCACTGTAGCACATAGGCAGTGTTCAAACAGTATTAAATCCCCTGTCTGGTCCAAGTAGTGTTATTGCTGCAAGAACAGCCACCTTGATATTCTGGCTTCTGGAAACAGAGGAAAGGTGATGCAGCACTTGGCTCTGTTTGCTTTGTGTTTCTTTTCCTTTATCTCTTAGCTAGATTCATGTTTTTTTTTTTATCATATTCAGTGAAAAACTGTAAAATGGAGTGAGCAAAGTGTGTCCATTCCCAGGCTGTTTTTATAGCCCTTGCTGTAAGCAGTACAAATCTATTTCACATTTTGGTGTCATGCACTTTCAAGGGATGGGAGTGGTGAACACTGTTCTTGAAGGAAATGTTTAAGATTGTTTTCAGCTATGAATTGGAAATTCCTGTTGAGCTTCTATTTATGCAAATAGATGAGAAAGAAGAACAAGATGTTTGTAGGATAAATGAACATTCTTCTCAGTGTTGTTTTTAAAATTCACACTATGAACCGCTTGAAGCAAAACCTCAGAGGATTTTGCAAATATAATTCTGAGACAGTTTAAAACAGATGAAATGCCACGTGAATTGTTCTGAAATTATAAAGTATTTGAATGTATCCAAAGTTTTCTATATAAGGACTTAGCTAGTTTCAAAACTGAGTTAAAGACCACTCTGTTCAGGGAAGCATTCCCAGGCATTGCATGATTCTTGTTGTTTTTAATTTGTTGCCTGCCTTGTTTTATTGAACCCTTTCATGTATTATTATGTAATATTTTATATGCTATTATTTTGTAGAATGTACACCATAGGCAGGTTTATTTTTATCTGTTTTACTGACTGTATGTACAGCGCTGTGTAAATCTACAGCACTATATAAATAAAGCGTAATAATAATAATAATAAGAAATGTGGCTTGTTATTGTTGTGTCCCTTCAAGTCATAATGGCAACCATAAGATGACCCTATCACCAGGTTTTCTTGGCAAGATTTGTTCAGAGGGGCTGTACTGTTGCCATCATGAGAGAGTGAGCTTGCATAGCTGAGCAGGGGTTCAAACCCAGATGTACATAAACACACACCAAAGTAGGTTTGCAAACAGTGGTTTGGACTACCTGTGCATAGCCAAAATGCTGGATTCAATGCCATGCTAACAATAGTTCGGGAAAATTGCTTTTTGGAATGCAGCTACCAGAATGTCCCAGCCAGCATGCTGGGAGAGAGTGCTGTGAGTTGAAGTCCAAAAAAGGAACAAATTCGAATGCTACGTACAGCTAAATCTAAGATGGAAATATTTTCTTACATGGGAGGAGGAAGAGTATTTATATGAGGAGTGATCATGAAGAAGAAGAAAAACCTCTGAGCCTATGAATTTCAGCAGCTGGACAGTGCTATATCTGGCTAGAATCACCACCACGGTCATTTTCAGTTGGAAACTAGTTAATGATGAGGTTGTACTTTGGCTAATAAATTGTTCTCAACATTAGTGTTCCAACAATGTGACGGTGGCAGAAATACAAGCAGACCAGTCTGTCCTTATCCACTGTGTGGGCAGCATTAATAGTAGGATTTATGGTTTGATCAAAGAGCAGAAAAAATACAACAAGCAGAAACAGTTCATGATGTAATGTGTCATTTCTGCGAAAAGGAGTAGAAGGGCCAGCAGTCACAGAATTAATGTGGATGCAACTGAAAACAAAACATTGAAAGGTAAACACAAAATAGAAATATAACTTGTATAAATGGTTGGCTGATTTGTGTTTGTGGGGTCTTGAGAGTATCTTTAGGGTTTAAAAATGCCTGCATGTAACCCATGGGGCCTTTTCCCCCACTGCAGTACTGGGATTCTGCAACTCTCTTTTAACTTATGATCTAGTCACAGGAAAGAAGCAGCTTGAGTACATTTTCATGAGAGAGAGAGAGTGTGTGTGTGTGTGTGTGTGTGTGTGTGTGCGAGAGAGAGAGAGAGAGATATTAAGGTCTACTGCTTTTCCATTCTAAATCACCTCTCCTATGCCTCTTTAGAAGTGGACACCCAGACTTATTATAGCCACGGTTTTATGACTTATAGTTAGAAAGCAGCTAAATTTTAACTTTCCCAAATATATAGGATTCATTCATTTGTATCATTTTGGAGCTTGTGATGTGAGGAAGCACAAAGAAGGAAGGTATTTGAAAAAAATGAAGGAAGCATGGGGACAGGAGTGTGCTATCATTCTGTACCACAGTTCCATATGAACGTTGGTGTGCTGGGAAACTCCCATCAATCCAACACTGAAATGTCATGAAAGGTGGCAAAAGAAACTTGGCTCTGGACTAGGGATGTCAATCTTTGACTATCTCATCCTCACATGCAAGGATGAAAAATTTACACAGGAAAACATATGCTTTTCTCTGCTTAATAGCTCCTGCACGGCACTTTGGGGTGCTGGGAAAAAAGATGCACAACTTTTTGCTCATCTATTATACTTTACCATTCAGGTTCTCATCTGTTGGAAAACCCATTTTTTTGACCTGGAAATGAATAACTGAACATTTATTTTCATCCTTATTTTGGGCAGCATCCATGAAGCTGTTTCAAGAAGCAGAATCACTAGTGTGAAGCCTTTGGAGGAAGTAAAAACAGATGAAGGTTTACTATGATAAGAGTGATGCTGGCTGCTAGATAGACAAATAGGAGCCTGGGAAAGGGAAGAAATCAAGAAGAATGGGTCATGTTGGGTATCTTCTTTTTTTCCAAGTCTAGGGCTGTAGGAGTAGGAGCTTAGGAAGACTTGTTCCATTAAATGACCCTTGTTGTTGTTGTTAACTGCTCCTAAGGTGGATGGAACATCTTCCGTCCTCCTCATCCTCCACTGCTGTGCTCAGATCCTGCAGACACATACCCATGACCTTCCTTATTGAGTCTCACCATATAGTGTGCAGTCTTCCTTTCTTTCTTTTACCCTCAACCTTTCCAAGTATTACTATCTTTTCTAATGAGTCATGCCTTCCCATGATGTGGCCAATGTAGAACAACCTCAATTTAGTCATCTTGGCTTCTAGGGGTATTTCAGGCTTGATCTGCTCAAGGACCCATTTGTTTGGCTTTGACCCTTAAATGATTAAATGACCCTTAATAGCTCACATTCCACATTGTGTATTCTCTTATTCATGTGTGTGTGTGTGTCTGTGTCTCTGAATGAATGAATGATTAGTTATAAAGTCTAACTGGCTTTGATTGTACATATCTGTATGAATCTTGCTCTTGGGGAAACATAGGAATATAATAAAGTAGCAGGACTTTCTTGCATCCAGTAACAGAGATTACAAATTATAACTGGATCAAGGCAGAGATTATTTATTTTGCTATTGATTTAATCTTATCTTTCATACTTGTGAATATTAGATTTTCATATAAATTATCTCTGGCCTAATATTTCCAGGTTTTATTTGATCTCCAAAAACATTTCATTATATTTAATTTAGGGAAATGAGATTTCTTTAATTACTGCCTCTAGAAGCTATTAGAAGCTCAATTACATTTGCAAATTCATTTTTGAGTAGCTTTATGGTTTTAAGATAAAAATTCCATGAGTTGAGTGTGTGAGCTTTCTTGTATCAAAGTGACGTTTTGTTTCTTCCTTGTTTTTTCTATGGCGCACATACATAAAGAAAAGAAAATATAGCTTTGAGTACAAAATTAATTAGGTTAGAAACTAAAGATCAATTCCAAGGCTTAAAACAGGCCTCTTGGTGTCAAATGTGAATAAATGGTAAATGCTTCATTATAGAAAGAGGTTGTCATTTACTGTTGAAAATACCATAAATAGATTGATCTGAGAAATCAGCAAGTGGAAAAGGTGGATACCATTGAAGTAAGTCATTTCTGCTACCGATACTGCTTGAAATAGTTTATAATACTGTAGTGGATTATATACATATCATTGCTGGTATGTCTAGAGACCCAAAATCTCCAAGGAGGACTGTAAAAGACCATCTATCCAGTAGCCTCACTCAGTTTATTGGTCTGTGGAAGATGATGAATAGTTTTAGTGGTGACTCTAGTTTTATTGGCCCTAGTTGCTTGTTTCACATAATTAAACGGTTATTTGGCAGCAATATCTTTTCATGTTCCAAGGCTTGGCTGGGTCGCACAGCTGGAAAGAGCAAGAGCACAGCTAGAAGCCTATCTTTTTATTATTCTTTAAAAATAATTTTTGCCATTTTGCATATACAGTAATTCCACATGTAATAGCCCCCTAAATTTCTAAATAGAGATTAATCCTATACTTAGAATGAAAAAGAGTTTTTTAACAGCAGCTCTTCTGTTCCATGAATGCAGTTAAAACTGTGCCACAGTGCCAGATGAGTGTAGCCAAATGGGAGTTGAATAAAGTCACTGTCCTTCCACTTGGTGGCAATTTTGAGCTACTGCATAGTGAGAGACAGTGATCATTCTCTTTTATGTTGAAATTAGTAGCAGAATCAGGATATTTTAAAGTCACATACAGTTGGCTTAGAGGGACATTGCCAGCAAAGAACAACTCCACTGACTTTAAATGCAAACGCGAAAAATCTACTGCCTATTGGTTCTAAAGCAAAAATCTTTGTAGATAAATAAAAATAAAATCCACAGAATTTTTGACAGCTGTTAGCATAATTGGAATATTACTTGGATTTGAAATGTGCTTGATGTATAAAATAGGAAACTGACTTGGTCCATAGATGAAGAAAGAATTAGAAAGAAGATTATACAAAACTTATCCATGTGGTGGGTAACCCTTTGAAATAATAACCTTGGATTGTTCAGGGAACACTACCTTTTTAAGTTCAGAATCTGTGCTAGATGAGAAAATTTTCTTAGATGTTTGTGAGGAGGACTGGGAAGAAAGTCCAGCAAACAGGAAAATTAAGGGCAGGGACTCCAGAGTGAGGACACTTTACAGAGAATGCAGATTGGGCAGTACAGGCTGAGTCTCTCTTATCCGGAATTGTGAAATCCAAAATATTCCAAAACCCAAAACTTTTTTCATGGGTGTCTGAGATAGTGACACCATTGATTTCTGAAGGTTCAGCTCACTCTCTCATGATGGCACAAAATAATTTTTAAAATATTTTATAAAATTACCTTCAAGCTGTGTGTATAAGGTGTATATGAAACACAAATGAATTCTGTGTTTAGACTTGGGTTTCATCTGCCAGATATTATGTACATATATGAAAATACAGGAATTCTAAAATCCATATATATATATATAGATAGATAGATAGATAGATATCTGAAATTCAAAATACCTTTTATCAGTGTCAGAGGAGAAAAAATTAATGTTGGGTAGGCCTACTCAGAAAGAGAGATTGGGAAAAGAGAATGAAGTACTAGTAGTGGGACCAGGAGTTAAATGGGAGAAGATAAGGGAATTTCTCAGTCAGAGGTGAAGTCCATTAGGGCTGGAGGGGCAGAGCAAAGGCTAATCAGAGAGGGATCTAAGTAAATCTAGTTTGCTACCCAGTCTCCTTCTTGCAAATGTCTAAGTACAATTAAATGCATAACAGGTAACTAAACTGAAAAGGAGTGAGTGCTTCTGAATAGTGTGGCTTCCATCTCACTCTTTCACCCTAATCTTCTGCTTAGGCATCTCACCAAAATGATAAATCTGGTCCCAGCAAAAGTGGCCCTGAAAATGGCAGCCTTAATAAAGACAACTGCAACAACAGAGAAAAAACTGGAGGAAAAAGAGTGTTCTTTCCATCACCTCTTATAAATTCCTCCATATAGACCCACCATCTCTTAAACAAAAAATTTGACCCTGAAAAATGGGTAGGAAGAGCAGGAAGAAATGGATATTAACATATTTTGCATCACAACGCTGCAATCTTATGCATGTCTAGGAATATCCCAGTATTGCCCAACGAGTAGCTCCACCTAGGATTATGAAATATCTATGCCTTGACAAGGGGATTATCACATGTTACTGTGACATTGCGACCTTGCATTTCTAACAGAATCAACAGCCAATGGTGGTTAGGGATGAATTCCACATAGAATTAAAATGGGTTTTAAACTTATTTTTATACATGGACTTTGAAAGGTGGGATTTAGCATATACTCATCAGTCATTAAGAATCTTATTTGTAAATGGGGGTAGTTCTGCTTAAGTCTTTGCTCGAGTTTTCTTTAAGGAGGAAAATTTAGTGGGAAGAGGATGTTCAAGAACTGTTAAAGGACACATCAGTCCCTTTAGATGAAAAATGTCTGTCATGTGAGCTGTCTTCATTTCATTCCTAATTTAATTAAGCATGTTATAGCTGTGAATAGTGTCGCATAGTGGTTTCAGTGTTGAGCTAGGATTTCGAGAGTCCAGGGTTTCAATCTCTATTCACCCATGGAAACGTACTTGGTAACTTTGGACAAGTCCCACCCACTCAGCCTAAGAAGAAAGCAAACCTCCTCTGAATATACCTTGCCAAGAAAACCCTGTGAAAGGGTCATCTTAGGATCATCATAAATTAGAAAGCATGCAACAAGAAACAGCAAAATATGGATTTTAAAAAACCCTGTTAGATTTGGTCCAGCATCAGAAAGATCTAAATGACTACTGGCTATTTTTTCTTTCTTCACTTTTCTTTTCTTTACATTTAATCTATAACAAGCGTTACTGGAGGCGGAGGGCTGAGACAATAACTGTTAATCAATTTATCAATCAACTTTTGAATGAAGGTGTTGGAATCAGTACTTTTCTAATGTAGTAGAATAATCCAACTGAGAGAAGCTTGTAGAAACCATAATAAACACAGTCTCTCTACATTCCTCACACTTTGAGATAATAGTTGTTCATTCTCTTGAAACGTACTGCCAGGAAAGCTGCAGTATGCTGCAGAGTTGTTTGTCAATGCCTGGGTTTATTTTTGTAAAGAAATATTGATTGCAGGATGAGAAGCATTTAGTTGAACAACAGTCAATGAAGAACAGACAAAGGGCTGTCTAAAGTTTGAATCATTTAAATTGTATACTAGGGGCTCAAGCCCAAATATTCTACTGCCATGAAAGAAATGGCACTAGGATAGCTCAGTGATTTCATTCAATTGTCATTTGGAAGTCAGCTTGTCTGATCAACAGACAGCTCCTGAATGAATGGGTCTGAACCCAGTTCTCTCTCCACTTGCACGCTTGTCTGGATTTTGAGGTTCAGTTTTCTTCTTAAAATGTATTAAAATATTATTAAAAAGCGTATTTTTGTGGGAAGATGTCTATAAAATTAATTTTTGCCACAAAATTTGCATTAAAGTACAGTACCTAATTTAGGATAAATTTCATATTGTCTATGATTCCACCCCCCCCCCCCCCGGCTGATTCTGTCTTTAAAAAACTATAGTCTGTGAACAGAATGGAATGGACTTGTACATGATCCCAAGTGAGGAAAAAGGGTGTGAGTGTTAGCATTATCAAATGCAGGATGTGGTGACAGGGGGTGCAGGCTGATAGTAGTGCCAGGAATGGTGGCTCACAGCTGCAAGGAACATAAAAGTATCTCTATATAACTAGGATACACATGTTATCCCAGTGTCACACACCACATACAAGGGCTTGAGATCACATGCTTTCATTTAAGAATATCAGAGCACATTTGTCCCTACCTTCAACCTAGCTAAGAGGGATGTAGGCAGGAGAGTGAATTTTCTGTTAGCTTCCTGGTTAAAGCTCCTTTTCAGAGCTTCTAGGACACACTGATGTTCTTACACTTATGCAATAAAGCTTTCTCAATGTAGATTGTAACTGGTTAAGCTATAGGTTTATGTGATTTTTTCAGTCTCAGGACCTTATCGCACACAGAAACGTAAACGTTCTAGGGACGGGAGGAGGACTCTCGTGCGCGCGCGCGACCTCCCAAAAACGGATTTTATCGCACACGCAAAAGTCCTCCAAGAGGCCCCGTTCCGTCCCCCGTCGTGCACCCGTTCGCGTCCAGTCCTGACAAGCGCCATTTTTGCCGACGGAAGGTAATCCGTCCGGAAAAATCCGCCCGTCAGGACTGGACGCGACGGGTGCACACGGGGACGGAACGGGGCCTCTGGAGGATTTTGCGTGTGCGATAAAATCCGTTTTTGGGAGGTCGCGCGCCGCGCTCCTCCTCCCGTCCCTAGAACGTTTACATTTCTGTGTGCGATAAGGTCCTCAGTCTTTACCAAAGACAACCCCCTCTGAACAAATCATGTCAAGAAAACCCCATGATAAGATCACCTTAGGATTGCCATAAGTTAGAAATAACTTGAAGGCACACAAGAACAACAACAACCAGCTATATAAGCTTCTACTCAATGTTTGATGTGCTTTGGGCCCCACAGTATATTACCTGTTACAAGTGGAATTTGGTTCCTTATCCTTTTCTCCTTTCTGAAACACTTACTGCATCACACATCTTTTGCATCAGTGATGTATGTCAATCTCTTTATCATCAAACGTGAAGCCTGGAACTGGTTCCTATTCGAACTCTGAACAGAGAGGAAACCATACTGGCATTAAGACAAATCCCCATAGTGATATTGCGACAATACTTTTTTGGGTCTACCAGAAAGGCACACAAATCTGTACAAAACTCCAAGTTCCCTAGGTCCCAGTACTGGGGAACAGTATTACACAAAGCAGACAGGTGAGGTGACAGTGGAATGACCTGATTTTAATGTAAAACAAGTTTGCATGCCATTTTGACATGTTACTGAAAAGGAAACCCATAATACCTCAATTTATTTATTTCCTAACATTTAAATGCAACATGTATATCTCATGACTTTAAGATCAAGTGATTATATAGTTTAAATAAATATATTATAGCAACCAGTTACAAAATAATAAAAAGTATCATTGATATACACAATCATTTTGAATATATACATAGCATACATAGCAGCAGTATAATTTTTTTTTTTAAGTAGAAGAGGAACTCTGAAATAGAAATGGCAAGATGTATCATTCCAAAAGCTATAACAGAAGAGAAGAGTAGTCATTCTGAGTTTGTTGGTATAGTAAAATGAAAGGGAAACCAAGTTTCACAAAATTTACCTCCTGATTTTAATGCTTTTACATTACAGTGCTCACTTCTCAGTTTTACCACTGACGTTACATACAGTATTGAATGATCCACGCTGTTTTGCTCATTCTCTAGTGGTTTTCCCAATTATCAACAATAATCACGTGTCAGAATCAATAACATTGCAACTGAAGATTTATTGTTTAAATATTTGTTTACATCCATGAAGAAAGAAAATAAGAAACAACAAGATACAACTTTTTCGGCAATAATTTTTATTATTTCTGTGATGATTTTGCACTAAAATTCATAAATTTTGTGGGACTAAGCCACATGTGGATAAAGGACCTAGTGGCTCAGCAACTTTTCTAAGATTGGGCAGATAATTTACTGCCCATTTTTGCCAACCTGATAGTAGCGTAATACTACCGATATACAATTCTGCTATACAGTTTAGTTACAAGGTGGCAGGGGATTTAATTTCTTCTCATTCCTGTTTAATTTTTGATTAAGAGACAATAACGTTTTTTTCTTGTTTCTTTACTGGTATGTTCTTTCAGACTTCCATGACAGTGTCTTTACATATTTGAAATAATTTACATGGTGTTAAGTTTTATGTGCACATTGTAACACTTTACACACTCATGTACAATATTTAAACCAGGAGAGGTACTGCTATTATATAGTATAATGTTTCACATTCCATCTTGAATAAGAAGCTTAAATGGGAAATGTTAAAAATGAAATAGTACAGTAGGCTTTATAGTGGAGCCCCAAAAGCATTAGTAAGAATAGTAAGAACCAGGTTTGTAACAGACTCCTGCACTAAGGTGAAAATTTTATAGAAACAGTTTAGTGAGATAAGAATCGTCCAAACCACACTGCAGAAATAATCCAGTTTGAAACCGCCTTGACTGCTGTGGCTCAATGCTAGGGAATTCTGGGAACTGTTGTTTTGTGAGACATTTAGCCTTATCTACCAGAGAGCTCTAGTGTCACAATAAACTACAATTCTCTGAATTCCCTGACACTAAGCCAGGGCAGTTAAAGCAGTCTCAAACTGGATTATTTCTACAGTGAGTTTTGGATCAATGGTAAAAGAGCTGAGCACATAAACCAGTGGTTTTCAACCTGTGGGTTGCGACCCCTTTGGGGGGTCAAACGACCCTTTCACAGAGGTCACCTAAGACCATTGGAAAACACATATTTCCCATGGTCTTAGGAATCAAGTGAAAATAATGTTATGGTTGTGGGTCACCACAACATGAGGAACTGTATTAAAGGGTCGCAGCATTAGGAAGGTTGAGAACCACAGACATAGACAAATACCTAGTTTGTATTTATTTGGCCCTGGACAAATGGGCCTATAGGGCGCCCTTGTCACGTGCTAGGGGTTGGCCGAGGGCACATGGCCATCTGCCACATCTGTGAGTCACTCGCTACTGAGCTCAGAAAAAGGCACCCAGTGACAATCACATGGTAGCTACCTTGTTCGTACCTCAGAATGGCCAATCTGTGGCAGTAGCAGATGTGCTGGGTGGTGCAGCAGAATGCAGATAGCCTCCATGATATGGGGACAGAGGACTCCAGATCTTTCTGGAAGATCCAGAGCAACATGTAAGGTTGTTGTTTTTTTTTACTCCATTCTAACCTTGTTAAGCCTCAATTCTAGTGTGGATATGCTGAATTTTGTTTAGATGTCTTGTACCAGAATCAGGGTTTGGGCCATGCATCGTCCAAACAGAAGAATGGAACATTGGGGGGTGGGTGGGCCTTTTGACCTGTATACATAGAGAATTACTGTTGCAAAAATAAAACATTGTTAGGAATCATGGACAAATTTAAGTAGCTATGAAATAGTGGCTAGTGTGTGTGAAGGCCTATTCAGATGTAACTGAAGGTAAAATCTCCATGGCATAAAGTGGACCCTTCATGAGAAGAATGAAAATAGCATCCAAACTGTTCTGAAACTTTTTTTTCAAAATGACAGGTCAATTTTGTTGACAAGTCAGCCTTGAGTTTCACTAAAAGACTTGATTTGTTTTGGTCATGGTGTGGCAAACTGTGCCTTGTCAGAGGAGAACTGATCAACATGCAAATGTTAAAGAACTGTCAATTCCAGAAGTTAGTCCTAGTCTGCAAATGATTCCTCCTTATTCCTTCTTTCATATTAACAGACATTTGGCCATTTAGGAGATACACACTTGCCATTTGAACATGTATTTCCACCTGAACAGTGGTTGGTGAGCTTCAGAATCTGCAAGGACAATAAGTTTTGCAAGATTATCTCTGGATGCTGCATATATGTATATTTAAAAGTATTGTTTTCAGCTTCTTGCAGCATTGTATTATGCAGTAGTAAGAGTGTATTTTAATTGGCTAATTTAATTAGAGCATTAAATTTCTTTTATGGAAATGTATTTCTCATTTTAAAAATTCCCACTTCCAAGCATTTATGTGTGGTTAGCTAGACATACATTCTGCTCACTGTAATTCCCCCATATTTTACTTCAATTATATAGATACTTCATTTAATCCCTTACAGCCTTCCTGTGTGTCATCTGCTTATTTATCACTGTCTTTAAGTTTCCCTTTCTACTTCATACTGCTCATATTTTAGGTCTCTTCCTTATTGCTACTATGCATTTATTTTCCAATAAGATTTATAACCATAAGACCCATGGAGTAATGGCTTAATGCCAAGACAGCTTTATTATTTTGTAATGAAACCGTATTTTTAATACATGGTTTCAGGTTGTGTCATAAAATTTGACCAGCATCATTAGACATACATCAACATCCTTGGCAAGCTACAGATCACACTGTGGTGTTTTGTTTTGTTTTCTATTGGTTTAAAAGCAAGAACAACACACCTAATGACCCATAGTCATTTTATGTCTGAGCACTTTGAAAAATGGAAATTAAGGGCATATCTCTACAAAGTTCTTGGTACCCATTACATTTGAAATGGGAGCATAAGTTCCTATATTACCAAGTAGTATGGGAGACTGGGAAAAGCAGTGACGAATACCATGAAAGTCATAAAAGAAGAAAATTCAACAGCAGCAACAGCTCCCTCTTTTTCTCTAACACACTTTTATTGATGTGCATATTGAGCTACTAGGAAACAGCATCATACCACAAACAGACATATCTAGAAACTATGGGCAAAAACATACCAGACAGCCTTCTGTGTTTAGTCTTACTGATGGTTATGCTACAATAATTGTTCTGTTTCCCAATATTCTTGTATATTTGACATGGTGGTGGGGTTTACCCTTTCAAAAAAATTCAGAGATCATACAGGTGACACAGTAAATAAGTTGACAAGTAAACTTAGATGTATGTCCTGAATCTCATGGAAGAGGCAAAGGAGTTCGGGCTATATTAATATTATGTATACCCTTTCCAGCACTAGGCTTTTTTCAAAAGGTTCTTACTGTAGTTGTTTGAAATAATTAAAAAGAATTATTAAAAACAGAGAATTCTTTAGTGTCAGGGACAAACTGTGATAGCAGATTATAAGAACTAAGAAAAGCCCTGCTGGATTATATTATATTATTATTATTATATCAAAGGTTTGTCTAGATGAGAACATGAGGGCAATAACATATTTGTAGCATCTAACATTCCAGTAACTGGTGCTCAACAGTTGTTTCAGGGAAAATAGCGCCCTAAAAACAACTATAGTGTCCCCTCCTACCTCTCAGATCTGAGATGTGCGACCTCAGTTATGCACGGAGGGGTGACCTATATTAATTTTATGAGGCTTCAATACGTGTGAGCCTCCGTATTGTGGGGGGGGGGCCCCTCCGGAATGGATCCCCCACGCAAACGGAGGCCAACTGTAATCTCTTCTGATCTAAGAATGGATAGAAGCCCTCTAGGTTTTAAGAGGGTTCTCCTGGCTGGGCAAGGGAAACATTTAGCCTGAAACCCTGGGGAGCATTGCTGCCAGTCAAAGCTGGCATTGCCAACCTAGGTGAATCAGTTGTTTTACTCAGTATAAGGCAGCTTCTGTCTTCCAAAATGTAGCTGCAGTGGAGGAGAAAGATCAGATCAGTATAGGCTGTGGCATTCACACTGCTGAAATGTGAAAAGGCTGCAGTTTTACCCAGAGTGGTATGCTGGGCCCATTGTCATTTGACCATTTAAGTGTCAGAAGAAGAAATAAAAACAGCCAGAGTTATAAAAATATTTTGATATGTGTAAAGTGCTACTTGAAATTATAAGAAGAAACAAATCTATTTTTTGTTCTTTTGTTTTACTTTCTCTCTTTCTGTATCGATAAAGGGTGAAAAAGTTTAAAATGAGGAGAGATGAAAGTGTGAAAAGGGGCACTGTAGGGCAGCCACTTACACATGAAAACAGTTTACACTTCTTTTTGTTAAAAAGAAAAAAAAACTTGCCTCATTTTAAAAGTCTTTAATGCTACCCATATTTGCTTTTCCAACTCTGGTGTGAATTTTGTTCTGTTTTGTTCTTTTTAAGCATGAGAAGCTGATACATGAGTTGGAGGAAGAGCGACGTTTGAGAGTTGAAAGTGAAAAAAAATTACGAGAAGTGACACTGGAATCTGAGCACAACCGGGTTCAAATGCGTGGATTGCAACAGCAGTTTTCAAGGTAGGCCATAATTGTTCACAGTGACATACATGCCTTTGTACATACAAAAACGCTAAAGTTGTCTTAATCTGGTCATTAATTTGAAAATAAATTCATTAAACAAGATCAGATTTGCTCCCAAGCCTAAACTCAGCTCAGTCCCTCAATCTACCTAAAGTTTAGTAGTATGGGATTATATAACACTAGTGGGATGCCTGCTTATTGCTTCAGTTATTTGACGTATGGACAAAATCAATGTGATTAAACATACTTTTCTTATTTTAATCAATAAATTAATTCACTATAAATTAAGAAGACATTCTTGAGCTATCTATAGTGAAGATCTGCTTCACTGGTTATAGTATACATAGTTCTTCCTGCACCTAGTATCCTTTGGACTACAGTTCCAATATTTCTCTAGTGATCACCCAGTTTCCAGATGCCCTGATTTGTTATGCCTATCTTCACAGGCTTTCTTAATCAGTGATATTGAGAACTTTTTCCTATTTGTATTCATCTAAGATTTCTATAACAAATTGTTTAAAAAACAGGAATCCTTTAACATTTTTGTACAAGCCCTTCTCATTTGTAAAATTTAGTAGCAGAGGCTTTTTTTATTTTTTTTTGGTTCAGTGTTAAATTTTGAACCTAGGGGAATTTTTAAAGATAGATAGGATGGTCAAGTAGCAGCTTGCCAATTTCTTACAATGAACCTGTGTTGCATTGCTTTGCCTTGTTGTTCTCCTTTCAGTGGAGGAACAACTTCTGTAGCCAGAAGTGTGTTCCATTATTGTAGGCCTCCTTCACCATACAGAAACATGATCTCAGTTTGTACAGGAGGCTGTACCAGCCAAATTGGCTCCCTGATACAAACATCAGCCTCTACCATTCATGCAGAGAAAGATGGAACTGATTGAGGGGGATGTAATGGAAAAGGCTAGTGAGTACCATCTTATAAGATGTGATATAGATTTGGGCTAACTAAAATAACGCCCTTCTGTGTATTGCAACCAACATCTTTTTATATCTTCTTGGTCTTATAGTATGTTCCTCTCCTTTTGACAGAGGATTTATTATTTATTTTGTTATATTTTATTATATCCCACCTTTCTCCCAACTTAAGGACTCAAGGCGGCATCTCAGGCTTTGGTTTGAAGAGCATCCCAGTCTTTGGTTTGAACTTCGCTTTGAGTTCTCTTATCTTATGGAAGAGATCTCTCATTCTTCTTTTTTGGGTTACTATTTTTTATTTCTCTGAATTGATTGTTACAATAGTCCTCTTTATCCTTGCACATTAGTTGTTGATCAATTGCATTCTAGGTTCAGATTTTGTTCCTATCTCACTTTTGTTTTGCTTCTCTTCTTTCCTTTACTGCTTGAAGTGTTTCCTTTGTTATCCATTGTGTTTGATGATTATGAGGAAGCACATTAGGCTTTCACACAAACGCTTCCTCAATATTTTAGAGCAGATTGAGAGACGGGAAGCATTGGTGTGATAATCTTTATAAATAGTTCATGATCTGTATCATAGTCCACACCTGATCTAGTTCTGGCTCAAGAACAGAGCTTCTCCATCTTCTGCTTCCAATTATATAGTGTATCTGGTTTTTGTAATACCATATGGTGATGCCCATATACAGTGTGCCTGCGTTTATACGCTGGTGTGTCTTACACGGCTTTTAGCATGTGCTGAAAGGTGCTCCTGAAGTAGGGCAAGAGCACCCCAGAAGGGATAATGGCACATGTGCCCGTGGAGTGCATATGCTGCCATGCCGCCGCATGCACGAGCCCCATTCATTTAAATGGGGCTTGAGCATAAGCAAAATTCCCTTTATGCGAGGGAGGGGGGGCAGAATGGATCCCCCGCATAAGGAAGGGTGGACTGTACTCTTCTTTTTGGCTGTATGAAGCAGATATTTGCAATGATAGATTGTTGGCCTCACAAAATTCTATCAGTCACTCTCCTGCTTTATTTCTAGTCCGAATTGGCCTAATATTTTTTACTTTTCTTTTCTTTTCTTTTTTTGGCTGCGTTCTTTAGCATTCAAGTTGCCTATGGTTAGTTTGAAGTCCTATATTGATGTGTTGTTAATTTCTTCCTGGATTCCTTCATAGAATCTCTCATTTTCTTCTTCCTCTACCTCTATGGTTGGCATAGATACTTGGATGATGGTAATATTTATAGGTTTTCCTGGAAGCCTTATTAACATGATCTAATCTTATATTGCATTGTATCCTTTGACTGCTTTTGCTATATCTCTCCTTAGTATAAGGTCCTGTTTCTTTGCGTATTTTCATTCTTGAGTAGAACAGCATAATATTATCTGAGTCAAAGTGTCCCTTTCCTGTCCACTTTAGCTCACTCACCCCTAGTATTGCTATGTTTATGTGTTCCTCCCCCACCCCTCCCTTTTTAAACTATGATCCAAAACACACTGCAGAAATAATTCAGTTTGAGCCCTCTTTAACTGCCCTGGCTCAGTGCTGGGGAATCCTAGAAATTGTAGTTTATTGTTGCACCAGAACTCTCTGAAAGAGAAGCCTAAATGTCTCATGAAATTACAGTTCCAATTACCTCGCATTGAGCCAGGGCAGTTAAAATGGGCTTGTACTGGATTATTTCTGCAGTGTGTTTTGGACCTATGTCTACCTTCCCCTGGTTCTTACTTCTTACTTTCCACATTTCTGTTTCTGACAAACTTTGCCTTGTTGAATGCTGTTTGGCTCACCATCTTTGAGTTTTTCTGTGTCCTCTGTTATGATCTTCCAGTTTTGTTCCTTTCTCTCTCTCTGAAGATTATCACACCAGCACTTAAGCACTGGTAAATCAGCTCTAAAATGTTGAAGAAGCGCGCACATGTCTGAAAGCCTGGCACGCTTCCTCAACATCAGAGAATCATTAGGGATTATTACACCTGAGTCTTACCATAGTTAAATCACCAGCAAAACTCTCCAGAAGTGGCAAGGTATGATAGCTAGTTGCACTTCTGAAGTGTCACTGGAGCGTCCCCTCTACTCTCTCGTTGACAAAGCATTCACAGAGCAGTTATTTCTTCAATAATGGGAATTTCTGTTATGAAGAAATGGCTGCTTCACAGATGCTTTGCTGACAGGGGATGAGAAGGGATGCTTCAGTGATGTTTCGGAAGCACGACTGGCTATCACAACTCTGTGCTACTGGAGTGTTTTGCCACTGTTTTAACCACGGTGAGCCGCTGTGTGGTAATCCTCATTGGCTCCCCTCCAGCATCATTGAATCGTTTGGGGAGAGGGAATTTCCTCTGAATGGAAAGTTTCCATTCAGAGGAAATTCCCTCTCCCTGAATGATACAGTTACGATGGAGGGGAGCTGGCGATTTCCTGATGTTGAGGAAGCATGCTAGGCTTTCACAACTGCTCAACATTTTAGAGGCAATTTACCAGCGCTTGCCCCACGGTAAGCACTGGTGTGATAATCTTCTCTGTGTACTAATGCTTGCTTTTGTTTCACTTAGGGCTGTCTCATCACAGGGTCTTCTTGGTGAAAGGGTCTCTCAAGGAGGTTCATCTTTACTTATTTTGTGGAGTGCTAAAATGTGTTAGCTATGGTATCATTGCTATTCTCTCTGTGAGATCTCACATTAGTGTCACCTACCACTACTGCTGCCCAGTAGCTGTTTGTCCCTCTATTCCATGTATCCCTTTGTTTTTCACTGAGTTGTTTCTCCTCCCAGACCCCTCAGTTCACACTCTTGTTATTTTTCTAACATCCTTCAGTTGCTATCAGTCCATCTGTTCTTCCCTTTGTCCATTCTTCCCTCAATTATGTCCCCCCTCCAAAAAACAAAACAAAAACCCAACAACCCACTTTCTGCTCTCTCTTCAGAGTTAACCTTAACTGACCATTAAGTCCAAATGGGAAGCTATGGATATTGGCTCTGAAACTAGCCAAGATATGGAAGCCAATTTTAAAGTATCACTTCATATCTTTATTGATTTTGGAAACTACATCATAGCTTCCTGCTTCAGATGCATGGGAAATTATAATTAACTACAGACCTTTAACTTATGTTTCCACTTGTGGGGAACAAGGAATGAGTCAGGAGCAAAGAGTTGCATGTGGGTTCATGAAGCATGTGAAAGATATGATATTAAGCCAGCATATGATTGACCAAACCAGGGCAATGGAGCATTAAAACATAAGAAAGTATGTCAATTGACCTTTTTCTTTAGTTAGGAAGAGCACAAAGCTGTCTGTTCAGATCATATATTGTAAGAAGATATTAACATGTAAACTGTCAGTTTGAATGTGTAGGTCCTCTTGAATACATATGTGGCTCTTGAAGCTAAAGGCATATTTTCCCCTCTGCATTTTGATTGACATTGCAGCTACTTACTACTAGCTCAGCAGTATTTCTGCCTGAGAATTCAAACCATTTTAAATCCTTGTTTGAAAAAACATTTGTAATGTACAGGGCTGGAAATGGCATACTGACTACAGTATGGCACAAATGCCTAACTTCAGAATGGGACAAGTGCCTAGTTACTCAGAAGGAAAAATATTTAGCTATCACATCTTTCCTCAGTTTACAGAGGTTTTATTTATTTATTTATTGCAGTTAGTTTATTTTCTCTTCATCATTCTGAGACATTGTTACTCTTTCCACACACTCTGTATTCATCAGCACAAAATTGCATATTGTTACAGTGTTTCACTTGTACAAAGTTAAGCAATGTATACAGTTGGCCCTTTGGATCCATGAGGATTCATTTCTAGGATCTTCCGCTGATACAAAGAGCTGCAAATGATCACACCCCATATTATTAAATGGCTGTGGCATGAACATGCATGCTTCAGTGTGTCCATGTTCATATTGCTGCAGATTTATAATATGTGGCATGATGATCTGTGGATAATCGAATTCACAGGTCTGAAGCCCATGGATCCGAAGGGCCAACTATATTGCCTAGGTCTACTAAACATTTTTTCCTACAGCAAAAATATGTGTTGCATTATGATCTACTAGGTATCGTACAGATGACAGTTAGAAAGGGTCCTACCCTTTCCTAGAGACAGAAATAAAGGGAACACATTTGTAGAGTCAGTTTAATGAGATTTAACTAACTTAAGTGCAATGCCCCCCCCCCCCACTCTTTAAAGATATAGCCGATGGATCAATGACAACTCATTATGTCACAAATTCCATGAATTCAGTGGATCTTCTGTACTTGAGAATAGCAGTTGGATTAATGCTGAGGCCTAGGAATCACATTGGGATTTCAGCTCCCAGCTTTCCTCATCATTGGCTGGGTATAGCTACTGGAAGAGCAGTCCAGCAACATCTGGAAGCCCTTCCCTTGATTTCTCTTTTTATCTCCCAGTTCTCTTAAGGAGGAAGACATCAACTATTGTTGCATCACTGTTGCATTAAGGGCTTCAATTTCCTTTCTTTTCCTCTGTAAGCTTTTTCAGAAACTTTCTTCCTAGATGCTGTCACCATTTGAATCATTACACTACAGTCCTTGACTGAATCTTTAGTTTTGTTTCTATGTTATTTCAGTTCTGCTGTCTAGAAATATTGACAGTAATACCAGTCAAGATTTTTTTTTAAAAAAAAAACAACAACCCAAAAAACCCATGGGTAATATATTGTCATTCCACTAAAAATGTAAAGTTGTACAAAGGATATCAATTGATTATAACTCTCATTTTCTGTACAGCCACATAGTGTCAAGCTGTTCTTGAATGAACATACACTGCATAAGATAAAGGCTAATGATCAAATGTTACAGTAATAACTTTGGCTTCTTTATTATATCAATTACTATGTTAGGCCATGGGAAGCAATAAAAGACATTATTACATAATTGTCCATCTGCAAACAGTTATTAAAGCCTTTTGTATTGGCGTTTCAAGCATAAAACTACCAAAAACATTTCCATGATGATGGTTTTCCTGATAAACATTTGCAGCTGCTTATAGGGTGGCCTGAGCCAATGTATGCTGACTTGCAAGAATGATCCATTTAAAAAAAATGGGGCTTACTTTCAAGTTAATGTGTGTAGGCTTCTAGCCTTGCAGCATAGCTTTATGCATTTTTGCTGAGAAAAATAGTCCCAGTGCATACAATACTCTGCACAGCAGAATTTAGTACATGTGTATAGGCTTGTAGCCTTAGTCTAACAATGCACTCTGAGTGAAACGTAGGAAATTATTCATGCTGGGGTTATAAGTAGTCTGACAAATGATATGTAGGCACTGTAATTCCAATTTCAGTGTGCTTCAGCTTTCCTTAGCTCATGCTAAATATTAAACAAGGTTATAACTAACATTTCCAACAGGTGTGAACATGTCTGCTATGAATTTGGTAACACAGTACATAATATGATAGCTTCTGTTAGCTTAAGGTGCAATCATGAAATTTTTCTATGCTTCCTATGGTAATGTTGAGCTCCCCTGTGGTTTAGTGGTTCTGGTGACATCCTGTCAGCCTAGTAGTGCAGAATGAAGAACTCATTCGGAAACTGTTAATGATTAAGTGTTAGTTTGCATGCATTCTTGATGGACTGTTTTATAAGATCACACTGACTTGTAGTGGGTTGACTTTTTTCTTCCCCCAAAGCCCTTGTGTCTGGCAGGCCTATGAAAGGCAGCAGAGGAATGTCTATCTAGCTTTTTTTTGAATGTCAACTTTGTGGGAAAGATGACTCTAAATTAAATGCAGATCTCTTGCTACAAAGCTGTTCTGGCAAAACAGGTTATGACACGGCTTGGTCATGGAGGCACTGTGCTTCTCTATTTTCTTTATTGTGGCACTCCCACATGAGGGTAGGAAGCAGACTGTGCTGATTGATAGTGTAGTGAATAAGGGCACTGCGTATGTGCCATTATTGACTTAAGCCTTTTCATAACATATTCTCTTAGGGTCCATCCTCAAAACAACTTTCAGGATATGCTCTAATAGTCTAGCCCTGTTCAGATATTATTTTATCCAAATAGTTAGATAGTACCAGTGGCACATGCTTTTACTCTTCCCTACCTGCACTTCTCATGTTCTTGTTACATTTTTTTGTCACATTTGGGAATGGCAGAGAATGACATGGAGTTTTTCACTGTTAACAGTGGGGGACATTTTGTTATTGGCATCTTTGAAAGGGAGGGGAGGACAGAGAGAGAGAGAGATTTCCCTCCAAACTATTGTTTTTTTTAAAAAAAAATAAGTACAAAGCTCTTGATATAATTGTTGTCTGTGGATGATGGAGTCTGGTTTGAAATCTAGGAAGGCTTTCCTAAAGCATTAGATCAATCAGTGATTCAGGAGGAGAGAATTCTTAACCAGAAATGTATTCTGAATACTTAATCAGTATTCTGAGTATATGCCAAATACTTTTGTGCACAGCTGAATCACTTCATCCTTTCTGACTTCAGTATTCCAATCAAGAATTGTGGTCTGTAAAAAGCAGTGCTTTCATACATACAGTTTTTTTGCTTTCAGGAGATAGGGATGTGAAAGGGATAGGGATTGGATTAAAGTTAATTTAAAATGACCAGTTATCTAATAAACCCACCTTTCTCTGCACCTATCTTACTTGTAACATTACAGAACATAGAATGGGAGGGGTAGAAAATGAGAGAGAATGACAAGCCAAGAGAGAAGGATATGTGGAAGGAATCTGGGGAAACCTTCTCACTGAAATCTCCAAGATCTCGGTTTCCTTCTAATCTAGGTCTGGGCAACTGTCAGGTGGCCAGGGGTCAATTTCCAATCCCTCGGAGCTCCTCCCAGAGTGCACTTTCCCTAGTGTACTGAAATGCACCAGTGTCCATCTCAAAATAGTGACAGGAAGTAACAATATTATAAGCAAAAATATATTACAAAATAATATACAATAGAAATCTATCCAGAATAAAATAAGTAGAAGAGGAGATGCTATTGAATAGAGTCACAGTGGATCATTGCCCTCCCCTCCTGAAAGACGCTTTTAACACTTTGCTTGGGGGGAAGACAACTGTCTTTCCTGACACGATGAAGGGGCTCTGCTTGATGGCCATGGTCATTTGCTCAGCAAACAAATCATGCCATCCCATCATACCCTTATTCCATTTCAAGACTAACATGTTTTCATCTTGACTGTTGTCCTGCTCTTCTCTGGATTCCATAACATTCCCTTTCTGTCTCCATCCTACCTAATAAAGGGGCCATTAGATGCACTTCTTTCAATCCCAGTACTACTTTTCCTAAGGCAATAGGTTTTTGTGAGTCTGAGAGGGAGAGAAATCGACGCTAATGAATTCTATTAACCTGAAAAGATACTTTTAACTTCTGTATTAACTGGGGAAACTAGTAGGTTAGGAGAAATAGTTAGCAAAATCCAATGTTAACAACTTAGCAAGTTGATCAGGTTTGTTGTTTCTGTGATCTCCAACCAAGAACACTCCTAGTTTAAAACACCTATTTAAATAAATTCCAATGATACTTCACATATTACTTGATAAGTAGTATAAATATAAAATATGTTAGTTTACAACTCAGTTTAACTGAGAGAGAAGAGAGAGAGGATGGTGACAATTATCTTACTAATAGCATATCTTGATGTCAGAAAGGCCTTTGACAAGGTCCCCCATGATATTCTTGCAAACAAGCTAGTAAAACGTGGACTTTTAGGTGGATTTGTAATTGATTGAACCCAAAGGGTGCTCAGCAACAGCTCCTCTTCATCCTGGAGAGAAGTGACCAGTGGAGTGCCACAGGGTTCTGTCCTGGGCCCAGGGCTATTCAACATCTTTATCAGTTACTTAGATGAAAGAATAGTGGGCATGCTTATCAAATTTAGGAGGAGCAGCTAATACACCAGAGGAGAGGAGTTAAATTCAAAATGACCTTAATAGATTAAAAAGCTGGGCCAAAACTAACAAAATGAATTTCAACAGAGAAATGTAAGGCACCAAACTTAGGGTGAAAAAATGAAATGCATAGATATAGGATGAGGGACACATGGCGTAACAACAGTACATGTGAAACGGATTTAGAAGTCCTAGTAGACCACAAGTTGAACATGAGTCAACAAAGGCGGGATACAGATCGCCCAAAAGGGAGGTCTGCCACTGCTCTAGTTTGCTGCGTGAGGGAGCCGCAGCAGACAAACTGCGCGGCTCCCTTGCACTGCAAAAAGAAGCCGCAAAAAGCTGCTTCTTTTTTCGGTGCCATTGTGACGTCACAAGGTGCCAATGGCACACTTGCGGCATCATAAAGGTGCCGAGATGTGCGGACGCTAGCCATCCGTCACGTCAAAATGGCGGTGCCCGTATGTACAGGGCACTGCTATTTTGACACCCTCGTCACGTGTGAGGGGTGAGGGGCGTCTGAAAGCGCCGCCCCTCGCACGTGATGGGGCACCTCATAGCGCCCGTTTAAATAGGGCCAATGTGATGCAGGAGCTAAAAAAGCCAATGAAGTCCTAGGCTGCATCAATAGAAGTACAGTTGCCCCTTCTTACACACTGATTTTTTATACACAGATTCAAGCATACACAGTTTGAAAATGTTCCCAAAAAGTATAAATTTCAAATATAAAACCTTGATTTTCAATTTTTTATAAGGGACACCATTTTGCTATGCCATTATATTTAATGGGACTTGAGCATACACGGATTTTGCTATACACGGGGATCTTGGAACCAAGACACTATATAGTGGACAAGGGTCCACTATATAGTGTCTAGATCAAGGGAAGTAATAGTGCCACTCTATTCTACTTTGGTCGGGCCTCACCTGAAATACTGTGTCCAGTTGTGGGCACCACAATTCAAAATTGATGTTTGGAGTTGGAGCGTGTCCAGAGAGTGGCGACTAAAATGGTGAAGGGTCTGGAAACCATGCCCTATGAAGAGAGACTTAGATAGCTGGGTATCTTTAGCCTGGAGAAGAGATGGTTAAGAGGTGTTAAGCCCTGTTTAAGTGTTTGAAGAGGTGTCACATTAAGGAGGAGCAAGCTTGTTTTCTGCTGCCTCAGAGAATTGGACCTGAAACAATGGATGCAAGCTACAGGAAAAGAGATTCCACCTCAGCAGTAGGAGGAACTTCCTGACAGTAAGAGCTGTTTGACAGTGGAACACACTCCCTCGGAGTGTGATAGAGTCTCCTTCTTTAGAGGTTTTTAAACAGAGGCTGGATGGCCATTGTAGGGGATGCTTTGATTGTGAGGTCCTGCATGGTAGGAAACTGCGTTCAGAGGAATTCCTCTCCCCAGGAACGATTCAAGGACTCAAAGGAGGGAGGCCCGTTTCCATGGCAAATCAGGAAGCATGCCTGGTGTTCAGACACAGGCTCTTTCCCCACCTTTTAGGGTCGTTTGGAGGATGTTTTAGCAGCACTGGACCCAGGTGTGAAAATCTTCGATATTTAACTAACTCCTCTGCCTTGTGTGGCAGAAGTCCAAACACATGAAAATTGCCTGTGTCTTTCTATATCACACAACCTTAATCTGCAGAGAAAAAGCAAGTGAAAACCCAGAATGTGAAGCACAAACTGTAGTTATTGTTCAGTATTGGATGAGCTAGAACCATTTTTATCAGATGAAAAATATAATTGAATGGCTGTATTCGATTGTAGGTAACATAATGAGTGTTAGGATGACACAGCCATTGATTCATTTTATGAGAAAAGTTAGGTTAGCCAGTATGTTTATGATAATACTTAGTTTTAATTGTTATTTTAGACAAAAAATGATTTAGACCTGAATCTGTTTGTTTGCTTAATTGGAGTAGACTCATTGATTCAATGGAACTCACGTAATATTGACTTGTCATGTTTACATTAATACATTTGTCTATTATACATGGGACTAATATTTGGATTTGGGCTTCAGTATTTTATGATATATATTTTTTAAAAATAAAAAAATCAGTTGAAATTATTTTATTTATTTATTTGTTCTTTTAAGTTAACAGTTTTTATCCTCTGTGGGTTTTGCCCACAGTCATACAGAACCCCTGAGGAATATGACAATTCAGAGGCTGCTAGCATTTAATCCAGCAATTCATGTTTTCTTGGGAATAAGTCCATTGATTTCTGTGCCTTAGTTGTTAAAGTATAATTACAAAGTACAGTGATATTGAGAAAGACTTAGATGGGCTTGGAGACCTGGTATATTCAATAAGATTGATGGTCTGGTTTCTGACTCAATAAGACTGCCTTCCAAGCATGCCAGATTTCAGGTTTTTGAGATAATATCAGGAGCTGGTAGATGACTCACCCCACTGAAACACATAAAATTCTGGTTATCTCAGTGCCACTGGCCCAGTTTCCAATTATGAAATGTAATGAAATTCAAAATGTTTTGCCCCAAAGTAACTCAAAACAACTCTTGGTTTTGTTTGTTTTGCCTACTAATGCTGGTGCTACAGTAATTTGATTTTACCTATTTTTTCTTATGAATCTTACTTATAAGCTTCAATCTTTCTAATAAGCTCATGCTCTCATTCTTGTCTGTGTACTCACCTTTTGCCTGTTAGTTATGGTGTTCACTTTGCCTCGGATCTGATGGTATCTAACACTGTGTTCTGCCAAAGCTTGCCTTCCCAGCTACACTATCACTATACTATACTATACTATACTATACTATACTATACTATACTATACTAAACACACACACACACACAATTTGAATTTGCTAAACACACCTATGTTTTTGTTTATTTAAGAAACAGCAGCTGGGAATCTTATGGCAAAGAAGTTACCTTATTCAAGATAATGGTTATTTCTTCTCCATAGGATTTCCAGCTGCTGTTTCTTTAAAAAAACCAAAACCAAAAATGTAAGTGTGTTTGTTTAGCAAATTCAAGTAATAGTGCATATTTGTTTATTTATTTTCAACATGTTTTATTTAACTTATACAAACATAACATGAAAACATACATATAAAACAACACATAAAACAACAAATCAAACCTAGAGCAGCAAACAAAAAAGCTATACATTTCAAACTTACATTAGATCCTATACATATATACAAGATATATGTCTTCTACTTCAAGTAATAGTGCATATTTACACACACATATATTGAGAGAGAGATTGGAGTCAGCTTGATGTAGTGGTTTGAGTGTTGGACTATGACTCTGGAGACCAAGGTTTGAATCCCCTCTATGCCTTGGGAAACCATGAGTGGCCTTGGGCAAATCATACTCCCTTAGCCCTAGAGGAGGGCAATGGCAAACCTCCTCTGAAAAAAAAACCTTGCCAAAAATCCCAGCAATAGCTTCATCTTCAGGCCAGCGTAAGTCAGAAATAACTTGAAGGCACACAATAATAACATCTGTGGATGTTCAAGTCTCATTATATACAGTGGCATAATAAAATGGAATGGTAACATCAAAGTTTGCTTTATGAATTTTTTTTTTAAAAAAAGTGTTTCCAAGCCATACACATATATTTGCCTACATGCAGTTTTGTATGGAATGAACCGATTCTGCTTGTCCAAAGACTACAGTCAAGTAATCAAAAGAATACTTAGACTTGGAAGTGCAGTTATGAAGGAACTAGATAAGATCCTGAAGTGTAAATGTATATCACTGAATACTGAAGTTAGGATAGCCCACACTATAGTATTCCCCATTGCTATGTATGGTTGTGAAAGTTGGACAGTGAAAAAAGCTGATAGGAAGAAAATCAACTCATTTAAGATGTAGTGCTGGAGCCATGTTCTGTGAATACTATGTACTTCTAAAAAGACAAATGGATGGGTCTGAACTCTCTCTAGATGCCAAGATGATTAAACAGAGGGTGTTGTACTTTGGCCATACCATGAGAAAAAAAAAGGATTCACTAGGAAATATGAAAATGCTTGGTAAATTGGAGGGCAATAGGAAAAGAGGAAGATCACATGCCAGATGGATAGATTCAGTCAAGGAAGTCATGATCATGAATCTGCAAGACCTGAGCAGGGTGGTTGAGAATAGGGTGAATTGGAAGTCTCTCGTTCATAGGGACACCATAAGTCAAAGTTGAGTTGAAGGCAGTAACAACAACAATAACAACAACAAGGCTATAATGAAAGATAATTTTTCTCAATCTTAGTTTTCAAAACATTTTGTACTATAACTGCCATAATCTTTCATCATAGAAATTCTCTATTCTCCAAAATTACTCAACAATTCAAGAAAGTTGTTTCACTGAAGGCCATATGTTGTTATCCTTAGAGATTGATGGGCAAAGTTTGTTCTCTCCTGTGTTTGCCTATTTCCCAAATCCTGTCTCTATCCCCTTTTTTTATGGGGGAAAAATTCCAAAAAAAATCTGTATAGTCGAGCCACATTAAAACTGTAAACAAATACTTTTAAAACAAAAAATAAATACTGTTTCAAGATGATTGAAACAGTTTAATTTTCATTTTTATTTTTTAAAAAATCTTTAAGTGTTGCTAGCTGCAAGAGGCAGCTACATGTTTGATGCCTTCATGGGACTATATGGGTAATTGAGGACATGTTGTTCCTTTATGGGTTATTGTACTGTAAAAAATAATGGCTCTCCTCTTTTTCAAAAAGGGGAGACAGGTAGGTAGATACATGAGTATTGCTAGTAGCTATGCCTTGTAGTTGCTCTTACTAACAAGAAATTGTTAAAGGGAAAAAGGGTGTGGGAAGGGTTGGAAGGCAGCCTGATGCAAGGTAAAATGAACAGCACTGAACACTTTACAAGAAAAGGGAAGTGTTCTGTGATTTTTTATATATTAATATATTCTTACTGAAATATTCCCACTTGTGATTGACATAAGCTCAATTAGTGCAGTAAAAATTCACTTTCGGGGGGGGGGGGGGGAGCCCCTCTGAGGGAAGTCCAAGAAAGAAATGTGTCAGAAGTGCAATGAATCTGCTGTCCTGTTGGAAGAAGCTTTTCTACTTAATTCAAAATTACAGATTTTGAAGTAATTTGAAAGAGGAGTCAGGAGAACAGAACAGACATTTGTTTTTCAGTGATACCAATTTATTAAAAGTAATACAGAACACACAAGTAAGACAAAATACAAGACCACATGAAGCATTTCTCTTGAAGCATCTGTTCTCTGTTTAGATTGGAGAGCCAGCATGGTTTGAGTCTTGGACTCTGGGAGACCAGTGTTCAAATCCCTCTTCAGCCATGGAAACCACCTGGTTGATTTTGGACAAGTGACATTCTCTTCCTCAGAGGAAAGCAGAGACAAATGCAAGCCCCTTTTGAACAAATCTTGCCAAGAAAACTCTGTGATAGGTCCACAGTGCTGTGGAGAGTTGCTTGCCCAGCGCGGATCAGAGCTGTCTGTCGACTGCTCAGAAGCCTCCCTGCTATGGGAAACTCGGATGAGTCCTACTAGGGTCCGATGCCCGCTTTTGACAGAAAGATCACTGCCCTTCAGGGGGTAAGAAGCGGAGGGGATCGGAGGACAGAGCGACCGCGCTGGAGTCGCCATTTCTGATGGCCCAAGACGCCCCTGACTATTAAATATACAATAATCCACGGAAATCTTAAAAACCCTCAAATCAATACATCTACTTTCTACAGATTGAAATACTTCAGCAAATAATCATCTTATTTCCTGAATTGAACATATACAGTGTCTTATTGCATGTTGACTTTGATTGGGACATAAAAACTTCTGAGTGCATGTCTATTACAAATTAATCTCAGAATCTACTACTGTGACTTTGACGCTGGTTTTGCTGGCAGCGACACCTTATTCTGAAGAGGATTAGTGGTCCTTTGTGCGAGGGGAACGGATTGGAGGATCGGAGGACTGGAACCCTTTGGAGGACAGAGTGAGGCGAGCGGTTCCAGAGAGTTGCACAAGGAGAACGACTAGGTAGTCAGAAGAGGAAAGTGGCCTCGGAGGATCGAGAAAGGAGAGAGATTTGGAAGACAGAGTAAAGACAGAGTAAAGAGAGCGGCTTGGAGGACAGCCAGAGGAGAGCGTTTTTTGGAGGACGCAACGAGGAGAGAGGTTTTGAAGACGGAGAGAGAGAGAGAGAGCGGTTTTGGAGGTCAGTGAGAGGTAAACGGTTTGCAAAGAGGACTGGAATAAGAGTTCAGCAAAAATTGAAGTGAAATTGGGATAAAAGGATATATATATATCAATTGGAAAATCAAGTATCAGGTCCTAAATTTCAAGTACAGTGCTACCTCGGGTTACGAAATTAATTCGTTCCGCCGCTCCGTTCGTAACCCGAGTAATTTCGCAACCCGAAAAGGCTTTCCGTTAGCGCTGGAAAGCCGCTAGTCGCGCTTTGCGTTTGAATTTCGTGCCGAAAAAAATTTCGTAACCCGAAAAAAATATCGTATCCCGGAACAGTTTTTTCCAATCTAACTTTTTCGTATCCCGGAAATTTCGTAACGCGATCAATTCGTATCCCGGGGTACCACTGTAGTGTAGAACTCTGCTTTTTGACAATGATATTTTCAGACATATTCTTGTTTAATCTTGCACATTAATTGCTTTAGTATCTCCAGATAATAGCTGGGTTATTTTTGTAAGGTTGTTGTGATATTTGAACAATTTAAAATGCAGTAGCTAGACTTCACTGAATCTCACTGCTTCAGGGGATTTTTGTGACCTTAAAAACCAGATGAATTGTAGAAGAAAAATAACATGGATAAATGTAATGGTATTCTTTAAATGTGGTCAGATGTGGCCAGCATCTAAAACACTGTTTTAAAAAAGGCTTAAGCACATAAGAAACTGGAGAAAGACAAACAAAATAAAATGCTATACTGTATTTTCTATTTATTTTTAATGGAGTGAAGGGATTTATTGCATTTCAAGAACCAGCAGTCACTTGTGCTGCTTGATTTCAGGCTTTCCTTAGAGGACAGTGCCATGGTTGTGTTCATTGGTGGCCTTTGCTAGTGGAGAGCAAGGAAATCTACTTTAGTTGATCCCCTATTTCTGGTGCTTGCTCAAATCTCGTTCTTGGATGTTAGTAACCTTCTAGAGCAAAATGGGAGATTGCACTAAGTAATGTGGTGGGTCATTGACACTACACTCAGGCTCCTTCCATTGTGGAAGTGTAAATGGTTTCCACTTCTGCAGAGCCACTGTTATATACAACACAGAATGTGTAATGTTGTTGTTGTTGTTGTTGTTATTAAGTTGATCCAGCCAAAGTGTATTTCTAAATCCCGTTGATTTCAGTGGAAGAACAAAGTATATAGATAACTTGCTCAACTATGTTTATTATTATAGCCAACTTCTTTCTTTATTATTATTATTATTAACCTTTATTTATAAAGCGCTGTAAATTTACACAGCGCTGTACATACAATCTTTTAGTCAGACGGTTCCCTGCCCTCAGGCATACAATCTAAAAAGACATGACACAAAAGGAGAAGGGAGTGGTGGTGGGGAATAGGATCAGGTCCAGCAGATCTTCTCCACCTCCGAGTTAGACTCAAAGGTGCTACAAGATCTCTCTACATACTGATATCTACAGACTAACATGGCTATATCTTTGAATTCTACCTTTGTTATTACTATTCTTATCCTTATGCTGAACATGATAACACTGTGGTTACTAAGGGGGGATACAGACGGGTGGCTCCATGCCGCCCATCTTTGTCTGTTGTTGGTGCTACAGCAGCTACACGGCACTGCACTGACACACTCCCTAAAAAGAAGCCGCCTAGAGTGGCTTTTTTTTAGAGGTATCATATGTGGTACGGCACGGTGCCGTGACACCTCTTCCAGCTAGAGCCGTTTGGGTGCACGGATGCCCATGTGTCACAATGTCGTGTTGCATGGGCGCTGATTGAAGGACTGGGTGCGTATGGACGCCCAGCGCTACAGAGTCCTAATTTCGACCCCAGGCCGCTGCAGAGCACCCATCTGTACTGGGCCTATGTTCATGTTGGAGATGCTATAGTGAATAGGCTTCAGTAGCTTTGTTGCATTCAGATCCAGTAAGATGTTCGCTTCTAACCCACACTGCAGCTATATTTTCCTTCAGGTCGTCAAAAGAGGACTGAAATATGTTGTAAGCAGGAGTGCATGATATCTGTTTGTTTCTTTCAAACATTCTGCTTTGCTTTCTCATATCCTCAGCTATCATCCATAGATTGCCTTGGACAGCCTTGTTTAGCAACCTCTATATTTTTGAGTTCCTACAGCAGATGTGAAAATCAATTACAGATCAGGAAATGACGTTACCAAGCTTGCTCAGGATACATCTCATGTCTGAAGACTAAGGGCCTATACAGATCAGCACTTTGTGCTGGCCTGTGGGCGGAGTTATGGTGCACTGTCCACATGCTGGATACGCTAACTCTGCCCCTAGGGTACCATTTTATACAGCACCGGAGGGGCTTCATAAAGCCACACCACTGCGGCTGTGGTGCCCTTGGAGGATGCAAAAAGGCACTGCTTTTTGCAGCTTCTTTTTGCACTCTCTAGAGACTTGATCAGGGCTGCGTCATAAGGTTGCTGCGGCCCCAGTCCGGCCAGCAAAGGGGCAGCTGCATGCCGCCCATCTGTACAGCCCCATAGTCTCCATTTTTAGGGAAGCAGGCCTTTTGGAATACAAATGTTAATGAAAATTTAGCTTGACATTGTGCTAGTTGAACTTTTCTCTATGGTCTTGGCTGCATTTTTCCATAGGACAGCTGCTGTCTCTCTAGAACAGCTGGTCCAAAGCTTGTGCCTTTTAAAACAAAATAAATGGGCCAAGTTTGCATAACTGGGATAATTTCATCTGGGAAATGTATCCAAGGAGAAGCAGCAGAAAGTAATTGGGGATGTTCCAGAAAAATATAGAAAACAAACATTTTGATTGAAAGAGTATAATCATCATCAATTAAATATTTAGCTATAGGGCTTCCCAGAAGGAGAGAGGAGGAAGTGAAAGAAATGTGTTGTGCAGCTGTATCTTTTACCTTTTGAGGATTTGGAAGAATAGGAAACAAACAGTAGAACCAGAGCTTAGACAAGTTATTTTTTGGAACTTCATACTGGCTGAGGGAGCTTAGGAGTTGTAGTGCAAAAAAGACATTTCCAAGCTCTAAATAGAAAAGATAGGTGTGGATTATTACCTGTCCTTTTTTTTTTTTTTTTTTTTTTTTTTTGGTCATTCATGTTGATTTTAGGAGAAGGGGGATAGTGATCCTTCATGCAATAGCAAAAAGAAGGATGGGAGAGGGAGAAAATAAATTAACCTTTCAAATTAATTGGTTTTTATTTTTGGTGTGAGTTTTCATGGAGCGATACTGGGCAGAAACTCAGAAAGAAAAGCAGCAGTAAGAAAACTCACATCCACACATAGATCACATGGATGTGGGGAAAAGGACTGTCTGGGAAGCAAGTGAGAACTGTGTAATGTAATGGGGAAAACTTGGGGGAAATGTTCCAGGAGAGTTATAAACTTCCTTTCTTTTTGTTAATGAAAGAATGGAATTCTGCTCAGGTAGTGGGATTAATTTTTGTATACTTCTTCAGGTCTCTGAAGTCAATAGGGATGCAAAGAAACCTACTGTATCAGACTGAGGGAATAGTGCATGGAGCTGCTTCCCTGTCAATATTGAATCATAGAATCATAGAGTTGGAAGAGACCACAAAGACTATCCAGTCCAACCCCCTGCCATGCAGGAACTCACAATTAAAGCATCCCTGACAGATGGCCATCCAGCTTCTGTTTAAAGACCTCCAAGGAAGGAGACTCCCCCACCTTCCGAGGGAGTGTGTTCCACTGCCTAATAGCTCTTACTGTTAGAAAGTTCCTCCTAATGTTGAGATGGAATCTCTTTTCTTGTAGCTTGCATCCATTATTCAGGGTCCCATTCCCTGGAGCAGCAGAAAACAAGCTTGCTCCCTCCTCAATATGACATGCCTTCAGATATTTAAACAAGGCTATCATATCACCTCCTAACCGTATCTTCTCAAGGCTAAACATACCCAGCTCCCTAAGTCTCTCCTCATAAGGCATGGTTTCTAGACCCTTCACCATTTTGGTTGCCATCCTTTGGAGACACTCCAGTTTCTCAACATCCTTTTTGATTTGTGGTGCCCAGGACTGGACACACTATTCTAGGTGAGACCTGACCAAGGCAGAATAGAGTGGCATTATTACTTCCCTTGATCTAGGCACTATACTTCTATTGATGCAGCCTAGAATCACATTGACCTTTTTAACTGCTGCATCATACTGTTGAATCATGTTCAATTTGTGGTCTACTAGGACTCCTAGATCCCTTGCACATGTAGTCTCGTTTAGCCAGGTGTCCCCCATCCTATATCTATGCATTTCATTTTTTTTTCTTTTTTGCCCTAAGTGCAGTACTTTACATTTCTTTGTGCTGAATTTAATTTTGTTAGCTTTGGCCCAGCTTTCCAGTTTATTCAGATCATTTTGAAGTTTGATCCTATCCTCTGGGGTGTTAGCTGCTCCTCCTAATTTGGTGTCATCTGCAAATTTGATAAGCATGCCCCCTATCCTTTCATCTAAGTCATTGATAAAGATATTGAATAGCACTGGGCCCCGGACAGAACCCTGTGGCACCCCACTGGTCACTTCTCTCCGAGATGAAGAGGAGCCATTGCTGAGTACCCTTTGGGTTCGGCTGATCAGCCAATTACAAATCCATTTAACAGTTGCATTGTCTAACCCACATCTTACTAGTTTGTTTGCAAGAATGTCATCAGGGACCTTGTCAAAGGCCTTACTGAAATCAAGATATGCAATATCCACAACATTCCCTTCATTGACCAAACTGATAATTTTATCAAAAAAACAGATTAAATTAGTCTGGCATGACTTGTTGACTTTTTGAGAGTATTGGCATGAAACACACAACTGGAGCTGTTCAGTCAAGCCCCTGCTGAATTTTCTCTTTTGAGATAAAATAAATGAGAGAGTCACTTATTCATTAAATATTACATTTATATGTCAAGTCAAGTTAGTGTTTATTGTGCTAGCCAAAGGCCATGACAAAACGAGCTAATCAAAAAGCATAAAACATTTAAAACAATTAGAACAAAAGGCACAGAATACAAAGGACGAGAAAAATGTCCCAACATTTAGTGTGCAGTTAAAATTATTAACTGATAAAAAGAACAAAGGGAAAAAAGGACATCTTTCCTAAATATTAGTAAACTTATACAGTAACATTGTAAAATCTAATTAATTCTTTACGACTCCATGGCAATTTATGGCAATTTTATTCAACTCTATCTTTCTTACCTTTTTTGCAGCCATGGCAAAAAGAGCCACTCTATGTGTTACGTAGTCATTGGTGTCACTCAAAAGGACTATGCTCAGATATCTGAATAGTTGGGTTTGTTCTATGTTATGTTGGTCTAAGATCCATTTGTGCTTTGGACAGTTTCTGCCAAATACCATTACCTTGGTTTTGAAGTATAAAAACTTTTTTTTATTTGTATACCGCTTTTCCTTCTGATCAAAGCGGTTCACACTGTGCCAGTTATGTGACATATGTCACAATACAAAGCAATACAATACATCAAGCAATACAGTACATTAGCAATTTCATCAACAATTTTACACAATTCAATATAAAATCTGGAGCCACATATAAAACTATTAGAGGCTATCAGTTGTGGTTGGACATCCTGATCTTGATAAGGGTATTCTATCTTTAAAGAGAATCAGGAGGGTATGCTTTCTGAAAAAGATAAGTTTTCAATGCCTTCTTGAAGGCTTCCAATGTGGAACAAAGTCGGATCTTTTTGGGAAGGCTTCCAATGAGTGGGGGCTGTCGTTGTATAGGCTCTCTGATGAGTTGCTACTAACTTTACCCTGGGGTATTCAAGTAAATATGTCCCTGTTGTTCTGAGGGTGTGGGGCGGATTATGTAGGGAGAGGCGCTCCCTCAAGTAACTTGGGCCCAGGCCATGTAGGGCTTTATAGGTAAGATAACGTAAATCCAAGGAGTTGTTTATTATTATTATTATTATTATTATTATTATTATTATTATTATTATTATTATTA
>NC_056522.1:232690470-232754559 GCF_019175285.1 Sceloporus undulatus
ATGATATTTATACCCCGCCATTCAGCTCTAATGAGTATCAGAGCAGCTTACAATTATTATTTTTAATTGGATGGTTCCCTGCCCTCAGGCTTACAATCTAAAAGACACGACACGAAAGGAGAAGGGAATGGTGGTGGGAAAGGTGATGAGGTCCAATGGTTCTTCTCTCCCTCTGAGGCCTGGACCAAGGCAGATGGACTGGAGGGAGGGCTCTTCTTCTTCAAGCCAGCCCGGATGGATCTAGGCCTGCCTGGTCAACCCTCATAGGCTGGAAGATGACAGTTATGGAGGGAAGGGTCTCTTCTTCCAGGCTAGCCCTGGTGGACCTGGGCCTGCCTATTCACTCCCTTGCAGGCCAGAGGATGACAGTTATGGAGGGAGGAGATTATTGAGGAGACACCCTTCAAACAGCACCAGAATGTGCTCTCTTAGCAGTAATGTTTGGACCAATCCCTTTATTAAATGTCCATTTCATTACACAACCAGCTTTTCCCACTTTCTAACTGACCTTTATTTAGTTTCTATGGTTCACATACTTCCCAAAGGAAAGTAAACTGGACAAGATTTGACATAAAGCCGATTCAGATCAACTGTATGAACAGATGGAACAGAATCTCCCTGCAGAAATGGCTTACTGCAGTAACCCTAGCTGTGAGTACCTTAAAGGATAAGTGACATCTAGAAAGATGTCAAGGATAAGGGTAGGGAACATCCTTTCAGTCTGAGACCAAATTTGTTTGAGAGAAATTGTTGGTAGCCAGATTCTAATGGTGGGTTGGAAGAAAGGGAGAACTTCTTGCATGGCAGCTAGGCCATAAGAAAGGTTTTCCAGTCTTTTGGAATGGGGGAGAAACCTTTAAAATCTGGAAAACACTCCCAAATAGTGTTATGAGAAAGGGGTTGTGGGTCTGGGGAACCAGAGACGTCTGTATTGGGATCTCAAGGGGACTGGAATCAACCCCAGGACCTGAGATTCATCACTCCTGCTGTGAGACAACAAAACAGTAGGTCTTATAGGAGTTTGGTGAAGATGCCAAGTCTATGCAGAAGCATTCAGCACATGTATGAGGTATATGTTTGGCAAAAATTCTGAATTCCACATTTTTAGGAGTTCCTGGAGAAAAAAAATTAAGGCACTCATGTAGGCCTACAAGTTACGCCAAGTCAATTTATTGTCATTCTTTGACTGGATATTGAACTTAGTGAACAAAGGAAATGTGTGATATGCTTAATGCAGTTCAACTTTATTCAGGAATTTGAAATGGACCCACATTACACTCTCATGGGGCAATCTTACATTTCTCTAGCTTTTCTAACAGCTTCAAAAATAGATACATGGCAGGCGCCTGAAGGCATAACACCATGGGGCTGTGTTCTTGTCAGATCTCTCTAGTCTAGCTGGAGTTGGTTTGGAGTTTGATTTGGTTTGATGCAAGCTACTAAAAACAACAAGTAGTACAATTAGCAAGAACAATTTAAATGGCAGAGTTCTTGTTCTCACTGTCATTTCAGTAAATCTCGCAGGAGATACAATTTACTCCTGTTTGAGGAGAAATGGTCTACATTCATTATAGTGTAATAGATTTACTTGCCAGATTTATAAAGGGGCTTGCATATATATATATATATATATATATATATATATATATATATATATTTTCTATAAAGTATACAGTTCTGTTTTCATCACCGGGGCTGTATCCGCACTGCAGAAATAATCCAGTCTGACACTACTTTAACTGCCATGGCTCAGTGCTATGGAATTCTGGGATTTATAGTTTTGTGAGACATTTAGCCTTTTCTGTCAGAGAAGAGAAGAGGTCTAGTGCCACAATAAACTACAGATCCCAGAATTCTATAGCATTGAGCCATGGCAGTTAAGTGGCGTCAGCCTGCATTGTTTTTTTTCATTGTGGGTGCAATCTTTTAGAAATGGATAGATCCTGATTACATAGCAGTCCACAATCTGCACTGGTTTCCTTTTGTGTTTGGGGATCAATTTACATTGTTGGCAAATGACTTACAGACCAGTTAAATATATGTGATATTTCTTAAAGCCAATAAAGGGCACCAACTTACATTTACCATCTATTTGACCTTAACTTAGGTCCTATACTGGCCCAAAAGGCCAGCCTGTGGGCGGAGTCAGGGCACTGCATCCTGACAATGCATGTCCTGACTCTGCCCCCAGGGCACCATGATGCCGCACACTGCTCCAAATGGTGCATGGCATCATGACGCACCTCCAGCACTGCATCCAGATGACACACTGCTGAAGTGGCGACATACAGCTGAGCCACCCTTTGGAGGGTGCAAAAAGAAGGTGCCTTTTGTGGCTCCTTTTTGCACCCTTCAAAGGCTGGATTGGGGCTGCTGCATGAGGTTGCTGCGGCCCCGATCTGGCCAGGAAAGGGGTGGTGTCCCGCCACTACTTAGGGGCGGTTTGTATAGCACCTCAGTCATGCTGTCATTTATAGCTACCTTCGGATATACATAGATTACTACACTTTCCTTGATGATTTACATAAGAACAAAAGAATAGTAAGTACGTCAGGGAAAGTTAGCAGAATTGATCCACGCATGGCTGCTGTTTCAAGAGTGTCTCCTCAATAAGGGGACGTTAGCAGAAAGTTTGCAGACTGTGGCACACCTGATGTCAATCATAGTAGCTTCATTTTCTTAACTATCCTAACATATTTCTGTTCATCTGCAGACTATAGGATAGGCTAGGGTACAAATCTGAATAAATAACAATTGCTTTATGTGCATGGAAGGTAACAACAAAAGGTCTAGGAGTCCTGAGGACCCACCGTGGGCTGCAATAGATTTGGATATACCAATCCACCACCACCACCACCACCACCAAAACAATGAGATACCAACAGATATTTCCCAACAATATGTCACTGCTTCTTATTAATTATTAATGATCCAAATCTCCAATTAGTGACACTTGGTAGACTGTGAAACTGAGATAATAATAGCAATTATAATAATAATGATGACAGTGATGGTTATAATAAGCATAATAGGAATTATCATTATGAAAAATAAATAAAAATCTAGATGTTCATTTCTGGTCTCATTTTAAGAATTTTTTTGGAGGGGTGGGGTTTGTAGAATAGAAAAACAGCTCTCTGAGTCAGCTACACTTGGTAGATTGTGAAACTGAGATAATAATAGCAACAGTAGTAATAATGATAATGATATTAAGAATCCCGGGTTCTTCCCATCAGGGATGGGATGGGGACTACCAGAAGCCTGCACACTGTTAAAATGGCCTTGGGGTCATTATACAGCCCACAATCTGCACTCTGCCCACCCCAGCCCTTACAACATCCTTTCCCCAAACTGGTGTTCCACAGTATATTGTGAATTATAGTTCTCAGCATAATATATTCTGAATATGCAGTATGCTGAGTCAGTAAACCAACAGTGAGGGATGACATCAATAAGCTGGGGAAAGCCACCTTACATGATGGTATTTTATTTCAATGCATTTTAGTTTTCTTCTGTAGGTGAGTCAAGACGTTTGTACAGAATGAGATGCATTTGTGCACAGTTTTCATTGCACTGAGTTGTTATCAAATCTAAAAGGAGCTGGAAAAGAACAAGAGGATATACGTACATCAACTTTGTTAATGGCTGCCTGTTCTAGAAGCAGTTCACCAGTAGAATGTGAACAATGACCACAACAATCAGAAACAACAGCTACTGTAATTAAGTCATAATGAGTTGTAAAATTGCTTCTGCAACAGCTTGCATACAGACTTCTGCAAGTCAAATCAATGTATTGGACCTGACAGCTGAACAAGTATGAAATTTCTTTTCCACAAGTACTGAGAAGCTTTCTATAAGCACAGCAGCACCACTGGGTAAAACCTGTTTTGCCTACTTAATGTGCTGGTGCACAATGATCCAGAAGAAGCGCTGGAGGAAAATTCCATTTCATCCAGCTTCATATTCCCATATGGAAGATAGGAACACACTCCACATTCTACACTGGGGGGGATGGGAGCAATATGCAGCTTTCCAAATGTTAGACTGCAGTCACTCTTATATTTCACCATTGACTATGTTAGCTAGAGTTTTTGGATGGGAGTTGCAGTCTAACAAGATATGGAGAATCACAGGTTGCCTGACCTGACTTTTTAGTAGCACTCTGTTGGACATGGAATTGGAGTCTTGGCCTGTACTGTCGGCCCTTCTTATACACGGATTTTTTATAGTACACGGATTTAAGCATACACGGATTGAAAATGTTCCAAAAAAGTATAAATTTACCTTGATTTTCCATTTTTTATAAGGGACACCATTTTGCTATGTCATTATATGTAATAGGACTTGAGCATACATGGATTTTGTTATACACGGGGGATCTTGGAACCAAACCCCAGTGTATAACAAGGTTCCACTGTACTCTAGTGTGTGTGTGCCTTCAAGTCACTTGTTGATTATGATGATTGCATGAATTTCATAGTGTATACCCTGTTATTATATTACAACAACATGTTTGTCACAGTTCTACATGATACTAGCTGAGATAACCTGCATAATCTAACATTCTGACCATATGCTATTTCTGTATTGTAGTATGCAACATTGCTTATGAAGTTCAGGGCAGTTAATAAAACCAGTTCGTTTATCAGACTCTTTCTTAGATGTGGCACATTTCTCATTCTCTGCATTCATTTCAGTAAGTCACAATGCATGCAAATTCTTTTCTAGCTTAAACAGACCATCAAACACACATTAGGCCAGGGGAAGTCTTGAATAATTTTTCTATAAAATTTGCACCTACTGCCTATTTTGATTCTCTTTACTCTTCAGAGAACAATATGAAACAAACTACAATACTGTTCCTCTCCTGCAGTACTGTTCCTCTTGCAGTATTCATCTCTTACAGTACTGTTCCTCTTACAGATTTGAGAGACACTAGATCATAACAGTAAAAAAATGCAATTTAGGGAAAAATTGTAAGTCATCTGGGTGTGTTTAGTCTGGGTTAAAGATGACTGAACAGGATTCTAATTGTAGACCAGTGAGTAATGTAGAGGGTATTCAAATGAAGTAAGAGATTTTCTTTACTTAAAAGGTGAAAACAAGACTAATTATCCAAGCCGGTGAGATTAATCCAAGAAGATATAATTGCTAATTAAGAACACCATGTAATGAAAGGGCAACTGGGTTATATTTAGGACCAAATATATAAGATAATTTTCTGAGAAAATCAGTAATTGTGGAAGTACATTGGGAATAATGTGCTTTCAGTAGAAGAATTCCATCCTCCAGGAACCAGTTAAATTACATTACAAAGTTTAGAGGAAGTCTGTAGGGGTGTAACATTAACAAGCCCAAGATTCAACTAATTTTGAATAGGATTTCAAAGAAGAGTATGAGGGCTTCATCATGGATGAAGGTTACAACCCTGCACAGAGATAATAAGAAGGTTTCTGTATTCAATTGAAATCAGTGGAAGAGAAGGAGCCCATGGTGTGCCAGGCTGCAGCCTTAATTAGCTGGTGCAATTCTGTTGCCATGGGCAGATGGTGGATTTCATATTAGTGCTAGCCAGTCCCTGATGTTTCATCCTTTGGAAGGCATTATCCCAATGAAAAGGAATGTAAAGTGTGAGAAAGTTAACCCTTCTCTAGTGTGAGGAAACCTATCTTCTTCCCTATAACTTGATAGAAAATATTATTAAGCTTTGGCTAGTTATTCACATGGAATACAAGCCTGGTAAAGAAAGAACTAGCATGTCATCTGAAAAAGGAAGTCTTGCCCTTTTTTTGCCATCTATAATTATTTGAAAGTGTCAAAAATTTAGTCTTTTGTTATTTTAAAAAAGAGGCTTTAGAAGAGGCTTCAGGTACAGCTTTACATTGAGGATGAGCAACTGTGCAGAGGATTTCGGGGCCTTCTCTCATAAAAACTGGAGCCTTCTTGGCCACACTTTTGCTTTCTTTGGTCAAGACAGTGTACTTGTACGTGTGTGTGTGTGTGTGGATTGGTAGGTGTCTTATCTTATAGGAGATGTTTGACCATGGATGCTTCTGGAAGCTGACTGTCCAAATTAATACCTTTTTTTCTTTTTACGATATGGTGAATGGTGTATATGGGTATGTAAGTGTGTGTGTGGCTTTGGTGTAGAAAGGGCCTTGAGAGTTGCATGATTTCTCCCTTTACTTTGCTGTGTCACCACCCCATAGCATTCCACATGCCATTGGGAGTCAGGGATGATACCTGTCCAGAAGATTGCTGCTGATCCTACTGAAGCTCAGTTCAGCTTTCCTGCCAATTTGTCACCCGCATCACCCAGATTTTTCTCTTAGCTTCTCTTTGTAAAGATGACAACATTGGGAAGGACCTTTTGGTTCTGCTTTTGTAAAATCTCTCTCCTACCCCACTTTTTTGGGGAGTGGGGACAAATTCATTGTTAGGACTGAAAATAAAATACTTTCTGTCATCATAGTATGCCTCTGTTTAGAATACGTAAATAATTCTGACCGCTTCATTATGAAAATGGGGCTACGTGCAGAAGAGAAACTGAAATGGCTTGAACACTTACCCATGGAAGCATTAAGAAGCTGAAGTGGGAGGAGGAAAGAGACATTTTGCCTGGAGAAAATGGGAAAATGCTATCTCATCATGTAGATTTGTCCTAAGTGGCTACTCTGGTTGACATTATCATAAGAATGGTTATCAAAGCTGCTTAGTTGAAGTCAGGAATCAAGGCAGTCAGAATCAACCAAACCACCTCCCTTGGATTATTTACGTCCCATTTACACTGCACTATATTCCACTTTAACTAACATGGCAACATCTCATGGAATCCTGGGACTTGCAGTTTAGTGGGAGGAGCCTTCAGAAATTTCAGCTGAGGTGCTTTTTCAGTGCCTTTGATCAAACTAAAAACCCTGGATTCCACAGGATCCAGCCATGGCGTTTAAAGCAAAATATAGCACTATTTTTATACAACATGAACGGGTCCCTGATCAAAATAGAAATGAAAAGACCACTTTAGATGTACTTCACCTGCCCTTCTTCCCATTTAATAGTCATTAGGATCATGGCAAAAAGAAAACAGGGCCAGATGTGTAGCCCATAGCTACTAATGATAAAGTTGAAAAACAAGTAATTTCTTCTCAGTATTCTGTATCTCCCCTGTACAGTTTAAATTTACCCAGGGGCACATGCAGAGTAGTTCTGATGTGGTGCTAAATCTGATGAAAAAACATTTTAAGCTTAGAGTGAAAAAGTTGATCTATTAAAATTTAATACATGATCAGGAAGGTCTGGAGAGACAGGATGAGAGTTTGTGGCAGAAGTGAGAAAACTTTCATAGAATTGTAATTACGATGTAACTCCTACACAGATGTTCAGGGACTGGGTACTATGTGGAATTAATGATGAAAAATGCAGAGACTGCTGTGTGAACCACAGTTCACCTTTGCCTCCACTTTAAAGATGACCCTGGCTATGGAATCAGCAAATAAATTTGTATGAAGTTTAGAGGCACAGCTCATGGGAACCTGGGGGGGGGGGCAGTGCAGGGGTGACAATAGGAAGTGTATTTAAATGTATGAAAAGGACCAAAAAGGAAATTGAAATGGTTTAGATAGATGGTTGCCATTGTGGAGGAAGGCCAGCAGGTATAAAAATGTAAAATACCATAGTTGTGGTCTGACAGTTTACATTGGAATGATATGCAGAGTTAAATAAAAGGACACAGCTGCACAAAACAATGTGAAAACCAATTTAATGCTTATAGAGCCCATGCATTACAGGAGCCAGACATATACTTCCTACGGTATAAATGAAACCATAACCCCAAAGGATGGTTTTTATGGAACAATAAGAATGTAACATGAGAATCACACTACAGACTGTGCCAATTCAGATGCTACCTTTTGAATTGACACAGTCTGCAGTGTTGCTCTTTTATGTCAAGCATCATATAAAGCCTCATTTGGAGAAGCATGGAAAAGCACTCTCATTGGAAAAAAAAGTAGGTAAAATGAAATTACGCACATATTTAGGAGAGGCTCTTAAGTTGTAAAAGCCAGTCATATAAAAGTAAAGTGAAGTCCAAGTGAGGCATGATAGTTGCTATTTGCAGTTTTCCAAGTTGATTTCCTTTTTAAAGGTTTTGATGTAGTTCAACTTCAAAAGGAGAATGTGGATAAGGGAGAACCAAAACATATATCCGCATAGTCTGCCAGCCACATCTCTTCACATTCTGTTGCTCACACTCTTTCCTTGTTTTTTCCAGAGCTCAAATGAGCCAGAAATGTGGGGAAAAACCCTGTCCTGATATCTTTGGTAGTGGACTACATGTATAGTATGTTTATAGTCCTTGGTAATGGACTACATGTATACCAGATTCCTTCTGTCCTCATTGGGAAAGGCTTTCTAGTGTCATTTCTGATCAGGGATTAGAGATAAGATGGAGATTACTCCTTGCCTTGCTTGTCATCTCCTCAGGAACAGTCAAAGAGGAAGGATTCAGCATGGGCAAGCCCAACATGGAGCATTTGGCATTGAGCAGGAAGTTCCATCATTTCAACAAGTGAACTGAAGAGAGCATTTGGTGTGGCAGCAGAAAGTGCCATGGGCCTCCAAATCATGGTTGTCTGCTCCAAACTGCAAGTTTGGAAGGAATGTTTAGACCATCTGATTTAAAAACAAACAAAACAAAAAAAACAAAACCCACACTACTTCATGTGTTGTGTGAATGAGGCAGAATGGAGAAGAGTAAATAAATGTGCATTTCCCTATTACAGCTCATTTAGCCTGAAACTATTGCCAGTGGCAGTAGTTTCAGATTTGACCCTTTGCTTAATGGCCGACGAATGGTTATTTGTTGTCAGATTCTAAGAAAGAAGTACATCACTTCAAAGCTGAAGGGAAATTTTTGCTGATAAATGTACAAAATTAATGACTGGAATGTGTTCAAGGACAAACTAGGTGCTGTAAAAGGCACAATTGCAAAAGCACATCCTGAACTGAATAGTGCATTCCATTATTTCAAACCCAGATCTAACATAAAGTAAAATTTCTTAGAAGAGCAGGAGGTTTTGTGTGCAGTCCCAGTGTCTGAATTAAAAGCAGATGGCTTTGTGCACATAGATGTATTGGGGCTAGAAATTGACTGTAAATAAGAAATCACAGATGTCACAGTATTCTGCTTCAGAAGATTGTGGATCTCCTTATATTTGTTATGTTTGTAAAAACTACTGTATTTACAAAGGTCTAGTCTACATGTAAGTGTGTTATACAAATTGCTGCAAATTTTTTCACATTTGTGTCAACACTTCACTTTCTTGTGCAAATTTACATCTATTTGCCATTGCTCTGCCAAAAACATGAATCAATGTGAATTCATACAAAGTGAATGGACAGCCACACATTTTATAATGAATATCTTGGCAGATACTCTAGTAAAAACTGTGAAACTTTTTTCCGGTTGGTTTATGGGGTTTTTCCCCCCCCCCCCCCCAGGTGTAGAGCCCAAATTCATGCAATCATGTGTGGCTGGATCTGCCAATTTGATTTTCTCCCAGTGAAACAGACATTTTCTCCTTTCACAGGGAGGAGGAAAATTTTAGGGAATGAAAGAACAAGGTCCAAAGTGGCCGAAGTCCGTCCCCCCCCCCCCCCGGTCTGTCTGTCTACTTAGCACTTTTAAAAACCCCTACATGTTACTGCAGCAGCACAAGGCTCTCAGAAGGCAAACTTTGCTCCTAGCATCTGGCGTGTCTATGCGGCTGCACAATATAAAATTAGTTTTAACTGCTTTATTTTTTAATTGTATTTATTACTGTTATATATTTAAATTTTATTGGTAAGACATCCTAGATGTTTTATTGAATAGCCACATTAAATTATTGTGACAAGTTGAACAGATATTTGATCCACAACTATGTCCACTGTTGAAACTACTGATTTGTATGATATATTTGTAACCCAACTATAGAATTTCTTTTTCTCTTTTACTCTTCATGAAACAATATGGTATGTAACACGGTTTATTTCTGTACCTGATCATCATGTATCAATTGGGTTAGATAAATGAGCTCTACAATGTGTGTGTGTGTGCATGTATTATTAGGATATTTGGTGAAATTCTGGCATAGTCCCTCTATGCAAGGCCATATTGTTGTTGTGTGCCTTCAAGTCATTTCCTATATATGGTGACCCTAAGGCAAGCCTATCACTGGGGTTTCTCAGCAAGATTTGTTCAGAGGAGGTCTGCCATTGCCCCCCCCCAAAGCTGAGAGCATGTGACTTGCCCAAGGTCACCCAGTAAGTTTCATGGCTGAGCTAGGAATCGAACCTTGGTCTCCAGAGTCATAACCCAACACTCAAACCACCACACCATGCTGGCTCATGCTAGCAAGACCATACCTAACATGATCCATAAAAGAGAAGCAACAATGTGATTGATTTGCTAAAATATGGTATGTCTCTTTCTTGATGGGCCACAGTTTTGTGCTAAAAGTTGGCAGTGGCTCCAACTTGGATCCTTAGTGGCAATGCAAATTGCGGGGGTGGCAGTGGTGATGAAAAGAATAACCACATCTCAACTTTGGTTGGAGGTACAGGTGTCATTTTTTTGTTTTTGTTTTTACAGTGTACTTGTTTCCACATCTTTTAAGTTTTAAACCTAGAGCTTTGGATGATACTGTATAGCAGTTAAGGATGCAGAACTTACATTACCGACGCGTAACTTAGAGTTACACATTTGTAAGTGCTCCATATTCACTATCCATATGGAGTCACAATTGTGCCACAATTGTAAATACCTTCCCAAATCTACTTTATCAGGCATTAGCCACATCTCTTTTGGGATCAGGATGCCCCCACCACCAGTATGTGAGGTTGAGACAATCAGAAGCAGGACCCATACAGCAATTCCATGTTGTAGCCTGGTTTCCTGGCAGGAGTGGGCTGGAAACATCATCCACTCACATTCCAATTGTCAGCAGAACAGTTCTTCTTCTCTCAGTGTGGTTAATCACTATCGACTTGGGGAGGGTAGGCAAGGTTATTATTTAGTTAAGTATGTGTAACTAATCAGGTGATGTAGAATATGGGCTGCCAATTTTAAAACTATCTCAGACTTCCAAAAATGTTACCATTTATTTTATAACATTTGTGTGGAGAACTTCTGTATTTAAAAAACTGGAATGAATACCTAAGAGATAACAGTAGCATGGTGATAAAAATCTTAAGGCTTTAGAATGAGACACATTCCAGGCAGTCACCTTTGAGATTTCAAGTCATTTACATCTTTGAATGCACTAATACAATTTTTAATACAAAGACCCTGTATGAGAAATTATGTTGTACTAAAATTACCTGAGAAACAAAATGATGATAAGGAGAGGAGCACAGGCTGTGGAAAGAAAGGATGAGACTTTAGTATGTCCCATGATGTTTTATGAACTTAAAAATAAAATGAATAGCCATATCAGTTTGAGTTGAAACAGTTTTGGATATTAGGGGGGAAATGTGCTGTCATTCTATGGCTATTGAGCAATATTAATATTAAAAAAAACTGAATGTGTTGTTATAACCTGTAACAGTTCATGTGTTATTCAGTGATTTCCTTGTGGTTTCACTGCTAGTGCAGTCCTCCTACATTGCACAAATATAAAATCCAGTGTTTTGATTCTCTGTACACAAATCTCTCCACATGGTCTTGTACAAGGCATTGTGTACACTCTCCTGTTAATCATTCCCTATGCAGTTTTAAAGATATTGAGCAGGTGGATGCACAAATTCTCACACAACTCTATGACCCAAAGCAACAGGCCAAAAAGTGCCACTTCCAGCCACTTCAGGTGCATGGTGTGCAGATGAGACATGTCCCCGACATGGCTGGAAGCTGCTCTGAGGCCACCGGCAAAAAAGGAGCCACTCCTTCCCAGCAAAAAGTGACTCCTTGCCAGTGACCCATTTGGGCTTTAAGAGTGGGCCGTCCAGTGTCTAAGGTTCTGGGCTGATCAGTGCCTGAGACTACTCCTTCATCCCTGTTTCACCCCATTGTGACTTTGTTAACCTAAGTATTGCATGTGTTAATTCTTATTGAGTGGATGGTTGTGCAAGTGTTAGTGGGATACTAACAAGTGTTATTTTTCTCCCAGTGTAAGGATAGATGAAACTGGTATACCATGTAGGTGCCCTAACTGTTTAGTAGCTTTCTTTAAACAAACAGAATGGTATAAAAAGGTGTTATCTTTTTGTGTTACACTGGACAGACATGTTTGTTGTTTGTTGCTAACTGCCCTCAAGTCGACATTAACCCATTGCAACCTTGCTGATGAAACATCTCCAAGACACCCTGTCCTCCACTTCTCTGCCTAGCTCCTGAAAAATCTTACTCTTGGTTTTTTTAAATAGAGTCAATCTATCTAGCATGTGGCCTTCCTCTTTTGCTACTTCCCTCTGCCTTTCCTAGCATTTTTTCCAGTGATTCATGCCTTGTCATGATGTATCCAAAGTACAACAGCCTATGTTTTGTCATCTTGGCTTCCAGGGAGATTTCTGGTGTGATCTGATCTAGCATCCATTTGTTTGTCCTTTTGCCTGTGCACAGGATCCTCAGCATTCTTCTTCATCACCACATCTCAAATGAATTGATTTTCCTCCTATCTTCTTTTTTCACCTTTATACATGGTAATAGGGAATATAGTGGCTTGTACAATTCTAACTTTTTTGCTGAATTGTATATCTTTGTATTTTAGGATCTTTTCTAGTTCTTTCATAGCTTCCCTTTCCATTCTTAATCTTCTGATTTCCTGACTGCAGTCCCCATTTCTATCAATGTTTGATTCTAGGTATGAGAATTCTTTTACTATTTCTATTATTTCCTTGTCAAATTCAAATTTGTAGGTTCTCTGTGGTCATGTGTTTTCTTTCAGTTCAACTATAAGTCTGCCTTTGCACTTTCTTCCTTGAAATTCCTTAGTAGTTGTTTGACGTCTGTGAGGTTTTCAGTATTATGGTGTCATCTGCATATCTTAGATTGATGATATTCCTTCCTCCTATTTCCACTTCTCCCCCTTCTGTGTCCAAGCCTGCTTTTCTTACAATAAATTCTTCATATAGGTTGAACAGATAGGATGATAGGATGCAGCCTTGTCTGACTCCTTTTCCAATTGAGAACCATTCAGTTTCTCCATGTTCTGCTCTGACAGTAGCCTCTTGTCATAAGTACAGGCAGATATTTTTTGCATTATCCCTCTCTTTCTTGCCCCTTTCCCTTGTTGCTTAGTAATGGAGTGTTGACCATACTCTCTCAATGGACTATTATTTGTGCAGAATTTGTGTGTAACTAGTGCCTTCACAGACATGAACATCGCCATAATTGGTACCCCTCTTTATTTTAAAATAGTATTCACAATTTGTACATTGCATAGATATTAGATAATACACATAAATCCTAGTGCATTTGTATTGAGCAATGGTCTATTGAGCCAGTAACACAATCTTCATTCTGTGCATGAGGATACAACTTACATAATGAGGCTTCTTCACTCACAATTCATAATTGCATAAGTGCTATAGTTACTTAGCGTTTAAGCGAACTAGTGCTGTACTACACAGCTTTGCAGACATATTTAATGACAAAGAAGTCCAGTCAAAGAGATAAAAGAAAAAATGATGGTTGTAAAATTGTTGCTAGAAAATGGTAGTTCTGAGAGGATGTAAGGACTCATTGTACAGACTTTATTCTTGAGTATATTTAAAATACTTTAAGCTGGTTCACTTGTTATATTGGATCCAATGTGGGTTTTTTTGTGCCATGAAAAGCTGATGTATTGTAGCTATGCTCTCATGAGTTTTCATATATTAAGAATACCATTGGGTACTGTAAGGTATGAAGTAGTCTCTAGTAGCAAGTATAATTTGTCTGCTTTAGCACTATATTTTTATTTCCTTAGCTTTTTTCCCAATTGTCCATGAAAGAGCCTTTCACAAAATGTGACCAATTCATATTTGCTAAATATGCCCAGTTTATCATTTTGTGTTGTGCAATCATTTAAGTGCCTACAATAACTAATAAAAATTGAATAATTTATCATACTTGCCTCAAGAACATTTTATATGCATCTTTTCCAAACTAATAGTTTCTGTTGGTTGCAAATTTTGCATTGCTTTATTCAAGAATTATTATGGTAATTTAAATATTGCCATGGAACATGTAATTATTTTATAGTATTGTTTTAATAACATATTTTATTATACAGTACGGCAGATTATTTCTTAGCAGTGCTTGGAATGAGACAGTATTAGTAAGAAAAAGTAGTTAACCTTTCCTCCTTTCTTAATACTGTATAAGAATTTGAAGGCAGAAATAATTTAAAAGAATTTAATTAAATACAAGTTGTAGCCCAGTCTACAATATGTAAAAAATGCTTTGTTATAATTATCTCAGCACATGATGCATATTGCTTGTACATTCAGATATATGTGTCTATAAAGTGTTGCTCTTTACTAAAATCTGCACATAAATGGAGACGTAGTGAAAACTGATTTGTGGCAATAAGACTGATGCAGTTAACAAACATCAAAATGTAGAGCTGGATTTAGTGTTTTCCCTGCCAGTGGGATACTCTCTGAAGACAATTCTGTGGACATTTTATGCTACATAATGATTTTATTTTACTTGTCATCTGCTTGGGTTTGGTTCCAGGACCCCCCCCCCCCCCCCGTGGATACCAAAATCTGTGGATGCTCAAGTACCATTAAGTGCAATGACATAGTAAAATAATGCCCTTTATGTAAAATGACAAAATAAAAGTTTGGAATTTATATCTATTATCACGTTGTGGATGCTTGAATCTATGGATAAAAAAATCTGTGGATAAGGAGGACTGACTGTATAAATGGAAAACAAATGAAAGAGCATGACTGGGTGTGTACATATCTATGAGCATGCCTATATGTAAGTGTGACTGTGGGTGAGACAGTGGCTCCAACTGCACTGCAGAAATAATCCAAGTTGACACCACTTTAACTACTATGGATCAGTGCTCTGGCATTCTGGGAACTGTTGTTTGTTGTGGCACCAGAGATCTCTCATAGAGAAGGCTAAATATCTTGTAAAATTACAGTTCCCAGAATTCCAAGCATTGAGCCATGGCAATTAATGTGGTGTCAACCTGCATCATTTCTGCAGTGTGGCCACAGCCATTTTGTGTAAAATTTAGATAAGTGTTAAGTATTGAATTGATTTAAATAAAACTATTATAATTTGAACAATGTGATTTCCTTATAGAATGTTAAAATGTGAATATACTGTACATGGATGTGCTAATTCAGGTACTGACATTAAACAAACAAAATATTTTTATTTTATATTGTGTCAGGCTGGGGGGGGGGACCGTGCCCACATATAGTTGTAAAGTGGATCACAAGGATAAAACGTTTGAGAACTACTGTGTTAATGCATTACTGTCAGAAGCCTTCTTGACAAGATGGTGCCCTTCCATCCACAGGAAGCCTTCTAAGCTCTCTCACCACTCTCTCTCATACTTACACCCCTTGTTTAATTGAATGCAGTGGATACAAAGAACACTTTTTTTCCAGTTCTTATGAAGATATAATTGTACTGTTGAGCATTATCCAGATTCATTCACTATCCCATTTCAGGATAGTTGAGGACTCCCCATTACTGAATGGGAAATAATGCTGAGGGTCACCACAAGGGTTACCTTTCTCTCCAGGTAACATTTATTGGCAGAGGTGCCACTGTTCAGAATGGGCTACTGTGAATGTAGCAGCTGTTATGTTGACTAAATGTCTGACAGGTGTAACCTGTTGCTTCCAGAAATATGTCAGGAGAATGTACACTTGTAAAACTTCTAGATGCTTAAAACCAATTAAAGAATAAGAATACTCTTTGGGTCAGGAGATGATAACCTTATTCAGTGAGCTATTGCTGCAGTGAGACATACAGATCTGTCCTTAAGTAGCTAATCATTTACATTCTTCTGGTTGTGTTTGCAAAGTTATTAATCATGTTGAAGTTACTTGATCCTAATGTGGATGTAATATCCAATTCCACGGAGATTCTGTTGCAATTTAGCAGCAATTACTGTCTACTTATTATAATGTGTTGCTAGTGGGGGGGGGAGCCCAGTAATAATGTTATTTTTGGCCATAGTGTGCAGTGTACATTCATTTACAGATAGTGCAAAAATGCAGATAAATGTTTGTGATTAAAACAAGATTATTATGGAAATAATTTCAATTTGTACCATTTGTGATTCTTGCTCCCCCATGTACAGTTTCAGAGTTTATATTTTGCTGCAGTCCTGCCTGCAACAATGCCATTAATTAAACATTTAATTATTTAGAGAAACTGACGTTCTCTACCAATCATGTAGTACAATAATAACTGTTGACAGGCTATGCTGGGAAGAGTGCCTGAAGGATGCTAGCAGTATGTTACATTGCCCAAAGCAATGGTGTTTTTCCTGTGGGAGTCAGAAAGCTATAGTTAGGATACAAATAGAAACTGCCCATTTCTCTCAGCGTGGCTCTTGAATAGTACAGAGTATTCAGGCTGCTTGGGGAAAAAACAAAACCCCACAAAGCTATCACATCATTCATGTGCTCAAGTGTGCACATACAAACACACAGTTTCCTCATCTTTGAATGATGTATAGTGCAATCCAAAAAGATAGTACTCTATATTTGCTGAGGGGTAGTGTAGCATATAATCAGTATGCCAAGGTATCTTGCAACAACTTTCAGAGTAACTGTGCAAAAGAAGTTGTAGCATACCGTATATACTCGACTATAAGTCGACCTCATGTATAAGTCGAGGGCAGGTTTTGGGGCCTAAATTGTGGATTTTGATATGACCCTTGGATAAGTTGAGGGTGAAATTTAAGGACATGCAACAAAGGATCTAATGAAGCAAAGGAAAACAATGCCAAAGAACCCACAAAATTCTGGCAGGCATAACGGATTTGGCTCACACTAAATGCTGGATGGAAGAGAGAACAGAGGGAGGTCAGTGCTTCTAGGACAGATTGCACCCTTGCCTTTCACAAGGGGATGGTTCCCTTTTTAATAAGAGTTAAAGTATAGTATTTACATTGACCCGTGGATAAATCGACCTAGGTTTTTGGGGGCAATTTTTTGACTAAAATTTCTAGACTTATACATGAGTATATATACAATAAGCTTTTGTAGACTCTGCTTCCTCAGATGCATGAAGCAGACCTAGTCTAAAAAGCTTATGCTGCAGCACCTTTTACACAGTAGGTTTCAAAGGTAAGTCTCTAAAGTAACCCCTTTTATATTGATATTCCAGATGGCTGACCTGTTCAGTACCAGAACAGATGTCTGGCCTGTTCAGAACTAGAACTAGGGCATGACACCCCTAAAACAAAACCTCACCAGTCATTCTGGATCTTCCCAGAAGATCCAGACCCTCAGTTCTGACACCAAGTGGCTATTTGAAATATGTCCAACTCTGCTGTCTGACACATTTGTTGCTATCACCAGTAACTCACTTTGAGGTCAGAATGAGCCATGTGATTGAAGCTGTGTGTCTCTGTGCCTTGTTCTGATCTCAGAATGAAGAAACCTGTTATGGTGTTGGACACACTGAGCGGCTCAGCAGGATGTGCATGCAGTCAGCCACCTGGTCTTTTTTTTACCCTAAATGTGTCAGGCTAGTAGAGCCTCCACAGACAGTTGCAATCTATCTTTAATTAGTTTAGGGAACCCTCAACTTGGCAATGTGAGAGGAGGTAACATAATTTCCATGATCCAGCAGCAGCTATACTGGGAATAGCTATATGAACTTTTTTTTAGAAGAAACATAAAAAGGACACACATGCAAGTAACTCATCCAAGCAACCAATACACAGATAGTAGACTTAAAGATTTGGGAGAGGGGGTGTAGTTACTGATTGTAAAGGAAGAATCCACAAAAAGATAGAAAGTAGAAACTCAGAGTGGTAGGTTTGAGTGAGCAGCTTTGGGAAATCGGGTAGAATGGCACGCATCATTACATCCGCTCGCCGCTTTGACCATGTTTCTCCTTTATTACCATCCCTTCATTGGCTCCCCTTTCCCTTCCGTATTCAGTATAAGCTTCTGTTGTTAACTTTTAAAGCCCTGCATGGGCTGGCCCCTCTTTATTTATCTAAACTTCTTTCTCCTCACATTCCCACTCGTACCCTCCGTTCTAGTAGCCAAGGTCTGTTGTCCCAGCCTAGGATCTCTACTGCCCCGTCCCAGATTTGCCCCTTCTCACTTGCTGCCCCTCACTCCTGGAACCTTCTACCCCACGAACACGGGTCATCACTTCATTGACGATGACTTTTAAATCTGAGCTGAAGACTATCCAGGGAAGCGTTCCCAGGCACTGTGTGAATGTTTATCTGATATTTGATTAGATAGAGAATGTTGATGTTTTAATTGTTGCCTGTTTTTTTAACTAAATCTATTATATTACTACCTACTGTTTATATGTATTTTGTTGATGGTATGCCATGGCAGGTTTTATATTTTTATTGATTGATTATCTGTATGTACAGTGCAGTGTACATGTACAGCACTATAGAAATAAACTATAATAATAATAGTGGACAAATGAGCTCAAACTGAAGCCTGATAACAAAAGTCACAATGCAAGCAGGGCACAGTTGACTGTAGCAACTGTCGCAAAAGGTTTCATTTTGGGGGTAATATTTATACCCTTAATCCATGAGAGTTCTGTGGGAAACCAAAAGTTCGATTACCTGTGACAGAATCTAAGAAGGCTTTTAAAGTGAAGAATTTTTAAGGCATTCAGGAAATGAGAAGGTTTGATTGTAATCGATGATGCTTCATGAACTTTACAACACCTAGACAAGACTTGGATTCCTCAAAATGTTAGGTCAGGCAGGGCATGTTGAGGAACACAGGAACACACAAAAGATAAAAGAGAGTTTTGGTCTTGTTTGATCTGGCAGAACTCATCTTTTGTCTGTTGGTTTCCATCAGAAATACAGAATAGTGGGGCGTGTATGTCCTTCCCACATCTTTCCACATGGCAACAGGTACATGCCATTCACACACTCTATGTCCGATACTATGTGTGTCATCACATATCATTCCCGCTCATGCTGGCTCTTTAAGGTTGCATCAAACTATCTGGATTGATATATGTATTGGGCTGCTTGGAGCATTATATGTTGGGACAGAAGGCCTTCGAAGGTGGGTTTGGGGCAGCTCTGGGGCCAAGATAGTCCAGGCTACCCCATGGCAGTGCAGATAGGACCAGAGAGAAGGGCCTCATAACCTTCATAAGCAGGAGATTCCACAAACTGAAATAGTTTTATTTCCTAAAGATGTATCTTTTCCCTTCTTATTATTCATATTCCTCAGAAAGAAACTGTTTATCCTGTTATGCTTTGCTTCATTTCATAAATAAACTATATTTTTCAGTGCACATATGCTAACTTTTTTAGTAGCCAAAATGAATAGCTGACAAAGTGCAGCACAGTTATATGGGCAATACAAGCAACATATTCATATGCAGCTTTACCTGGATTCTGAGAGAATACAGATTAGATCATTAAGGTGTAGCCCATTTTATTCACTCATCATTATTTGCATACAGTGGAGTCTTTTAACTGAAAGAGAGCATATCAGACCCTGATACCTGATCTCACTGTGTTGTAGGATGACTTTTCAGCCTTTATTAATGGATTTATTTCTTAATCCCATGGACTGACTGAAATTGGCTGTTGGTTGCTTTTTCATGTTTACGTCCTTGGACTTCGGTATTCTAAATAACCTAATTTGCAGGCTGCTTAGCATTCAGTCGGCTCGTAACTGCAGAATATACAAGGACTAATCATGTTATCCAGGTAGTTGGAGAGTAATAATAATAATAACAACAAATATTTATGCAGGGCTCTTTCTGTGAAGCTTAGTAAAGATAAACAAAAGCTAGAAGGTTTCTTGCACTCTTGCAGTAGACCTGGCCAAACTGACTGAAACAAAGCAATGTATAGACTGACATGTCCTCATAATTGCATGCTAGGTTGCACTGGATCAGAACAACATGATGTTAAATATTGACAAAGATTTATGTGCTTGGTCTATCAAGCACACTATTTAATTTAATTTTATATCTGTGAACCTGTGGGTAGTTTGAATATTTAAGAATCCCAGTAGTATAGGAGTCATATATTTTTCTACATTCAAGCATGTGTATTTTGCCTTGTTTTGCTTGTACAATGAGAGGCTTAACTATTACTGTGTACATTTACTGGTAGGTGGAGACGATGCCTGCACATTTCCTGAATTAGTAGCACTCCAGAGATTAACTGTATATTTTTTTAAAAAAATAGTGTAACTGTAAAACTGGAAGGAAACCTTTTCCATGATCTGGTGGTGGTATTCAGGATGGCAAGCTACAGTAAGTAGGAAAGGAATTATCCAGAAACTATTTGCACAGTCTAATAAGGAGATGCAGACATGTGTTAGAGAAACAAATTAAATCACTTTTCACATTTAAATTGTCATGTTGCATTTTTCCCACCCTTCTGGAGTATGGTTTGTGCTCTTTTCCTTTTCCTTACATTCAAAGTAATAGAAACAGAAATATGTTTGTACACTGCCTGAAAACACTTGAACTGTGTATTTTGCATTACTTCCAAAGATCTGTATGTTTTGCAGTGTCACAGATTTATTCACGTTTCAATAAACTCCTCAGGAGCCGAAGTTGATGACATTGTCATGCCCGCTTCCAGAACATGTACATGGACTCTGGCTTAGAAACTCAAGCACTGGCCATGATGAGACTAAATTGATGACATTGTTATTTCATCAATGAAGTCAATGGAAGTTTAGTTTTGTGACACCTGGAATCTTATTGTTTTCAGTGGGTGCCAATTGCAAGTAGCTTAGTCTGAGCCTAGTCCTTAATAGTCATACGCCAGTATATATACTCATACCCAATTATAGCTTTCTTCCCTAGTCTGTATAAATAATTTACATATGCCTTCTATAAATGGGTCTGTTTGATAAACATTGCTTTATCTGTCAAACAATCTAGAGCATTGATTATAAACTGTCTGATGCTTTTTGTGTGCAGATGTCCCCAGTTCAGTCCCCAGCATCACCATGCAAGAGTATGCCCTAATCACTGTAATTACTGGAAAGAAGTTCCTAGTCAGTATTGAGAATTGTGGACTAGATTCAGGGCATGCCTACATGAGCCAAATATACAGCCTCACAGTAAGCTGTCAAAACAATGTACTAATTGCCAAATCCAGGCCTTTTGATTGCCTAACTGCTTTACTCTGAAGGAGAAAAAGTGGGGATTTATCCTTGTTTTGAGCAGGAAATCCAGATACTTACTGTATGTGTTCCTGTGGAAAACCTATAGGGACCAAGTGGAGATTTATCCTTGTTTTGAGTCAGAAATCCAGATATTCATGTGTGTCTGTGAATTGTGCTCCATAGCAATATCATTGTGGGACCAGGGAAAGGAGTTCAGAAATATGTACATTCGCATGCATGGTGGAGGGGTAAAAACAGAGAGGCCATGGCCATGTGACCACTTATATTGCAATTTATAGGACTGGGGTGAGTTTGAAAGGGAGAACTCTGTGTGTGGTTCTCCCCAAATCACTTCAATGTGTGTGGTGATTGTGTAGACAAGCCCTGTGGTTGCTGCAGATCAGGGTAACCGGAAAGTAAGATGGATTTTCCTACTGGTGTAGACGCCCTCAGTTTAAAGCAACTACCTATATTCTGTATTCTAACATTGCATTGTTTGCACAATAGCAGCTGACACCTACATCCATTTGTGTAACACAGATACAGAAGGTGAGGAATGGTGGTCAAGGTAATTTTCAGAATAACCTTAAAGAGCCTTCAGGAAAATGTTAGTGATACAATTGCTTGTTTGTTAGCCCAAAATGTACCCTCCATTTTAAATTAGTGCATGGCTTGTAGCAGAATTATCCTGTTGGCCTCAAAAGACTTTGTGAATGGGCTGGTCTTTTGATTAATGTCTATTTCAATACAGTATTTCCTTCTTAAGCTATAATAATAATAATAATAATAATAATAATAATAATAATATGAATCAGGGTTGATCTGCTTGAGTTTGTTCCTCTCTTCTCTTAAAATGTCATAAACAATTGTTGATGGTAATTACAGCCATTGTTTGATGTTTGAGAGCCAAAAAACAGCAATTAGCTCCGGGGGGGGGGGGGGGGATAAGAAAAGCAACAAAGAGCCATACAGTGAAGGGACAATTGGATATGATTTTTTAAACTATTTACCAGCAGAATCTTAACCTTGAAGGAACAGACTGACTGGCTTTTCTGTTTATTGTTCCTTCTAACAGCAAGCAAAGCTATCTGAATTTGGTACATATAGACATGCTTTGTCTGTTACCATGCCTAAATTTATCTCCAGACCTGACAGTACAAAAGCTTTCTTAGAGGCTCACTGTACTTTGCTTACAAAGTAGGCTGTGGTCTCACACAGGACAGGGACAGATCCTGTTCTCAACAAGAGGTGCTTTGCTGCTGCCAATGGGGAAGGACATTTTTATTGCATTTCTTTTACTGCCTTTCTTACCAATCGCCTCATGCCCACAAACCTAACACATCTTCACTAATCCTCCTTCAAGACCACCTTAAGTGAACACCTCAAAATGCTTATTGGCCACTTTCACACTGTCACTTTTCTTCCCCTACATGCTTTTTTAAAAAACCATCATTGCTTGATGGAGAAATCAGAGGCCTTTGAACCTAGCATGTTGTATTTGACACCTTTAGCCTGCCTTAATAAAGGTATCACCACAAAATGTATTTTCTATTTTAGGTTTTGTTTTATGGTCAAAACTATTACTCCTGTATTTTTTAACTAGATATGGGTTGTATCTAATTGTGTCTCACAGAGAGCAGTTTAATACACTGGAGGCTTCCATGAACCAGAGATTTTGAGGGAAAATAATTTCCATTGATTCTCCCATTTCTCTGCAGCCCTCTCTCCTGCTGTCTTCACACACGTACACACGCTGAAGTAGCTTTTTGTAGCAGCAGGAGACATCATAAGGAAAGGTTGTTGGGGCTAGGGGAAATCAGTAAAAATCACATCCTCTTCACAGAAGCCTCCACATGATTAAAAACGCGGTTGCCCGACTCAGCGGGCTGACCGCTTTGCCGCTAGACGCAGCGAACGACTACAAGCCCCAGAGTGCTCTGGGGCTTGCCCTGGCTCCCTATTGGTGCGCGGGGCAAAAGGGGAGGCCCTTCCGCCCCGCGACGCTCTGGGAGCCGGGCTCGGTGACCGGGAGTTCCGGTCCTCCGGGTCAGATGATTGGTTCAGTTGCCCTGGAGGAGGAGTCTCCTGGTCAGGTGGTACTGAGGGCGGGGCTTAGGCCTATATAGGCCGTGCTGCCAGCCCCGGCCCTCAGTCGGTGCTTGGCTCAGGATGGTCAGGAGCCAAGCAGGAAGGGAGGAGGAGCAGAGCCTTCTCCCACCCACCCACCGCTTGGGTTTGGGTTTTTTGTCACAACTTTGGGGCGGCAGCATAGGCCAGGATCTGCACGGTCTGGTACCAGTGCTACGGAGCTCTGGTTTGGGAGTCAGTCGGGACCCGGGGGCGAATAGGGCAGGCGTATGGCCATTGCGGGGGCCATAACGCGAGAGCGCCTCCCAGTGACTAGGGGCTTAGCGAATATGTGAACGCATGGCAGAGATGCGGTCATACGGTGTTCCTTAGCCCCTAGGTCATCCCAATGCCTGGTGGGTGCCAGGTTGTGGTTAATCAGACAAACGTGGGGTTGTTTGATTTCGCAGATCCTGACCTCATGCTTTGTGCCAACCCTACCAATGGTTTGCTTAATAAAGTTGTGGCCTTTCCTCCAGCACGGTCTCCTGTGGTTATTCGGCAGCAGCATCTGAGGCAATAATCTTCCATCAATTTAGGGACAAAATTGGTTGGTAACCATATGGATCTGTCCTGCCAATGAAAAGTGTTTCACTTTTCAAAGCAGCTTACCGTTTATACTTGTGTACAAGTCAACCTCATGTATAAGTCGGGGGAAGGTTTCAAGGCCAAAATCCTGGGTTTTGTTCTATGTGTTTTATAAATACCATATATACTCGTGTACAAGTCGACCTTATGTATAAGTCAAGTGAAGGTTTCAGGGTCAAAATCCTGGGTTTTGATATGATCTATGGATGGATAAGTCGAGGGTAAAACGTAGGGGACTATAAGGAAGGATAGAAAGGGGGAAATACCACTTCTGTCCCTCCTTCTCCTTCTCTGGACCTCTCCCAACCGATTCCCAGGTGCTGGAGGAGAGATTTTAACACTGGATTGAGAAAGGAAGCAAGTAGATTTAAATGGAGAGTTGTTTCCATAGGAAGCAAAGTCTTTCAAAAGAGACCAGAGAGAGAAGCAAGTGGATTTAAATGGAGAGGTTTTTCCTTAGGAAGCAAAGGCTTGCAAAATGGACCAGAGAAAGAAGGAATTGTTTTTAAATGGGGAGGTTTTCCAATAGGAAGCAAAGGCTTGCAAAACGGAGCAGAGAAAGAAGCAAGTGGATTTAAATGGGGAGGTTTTCCAATAGGAAGCAAAAGCTTGCAAATGGAGTGGAGGGGAAGGGATTTTTGGTCAATGGAGATTGCGGCATCAGGTTTGGTTGCTTTAGGACCCTTCTAAGCACTACTGGTGTATTGACCCTTATATAAGTCTACCCCAAATTTTAGGGTCAATTTTGGGATAGAAATTTCTTGACTTATAGTCAAGTATATACAGTAATTTTATCTATATACAGGTTGACTCTCCCTTATATAAAATGCTTGGAACCAGACGTGTTTTAGATTTTGGATTATTTTGGAATACCTATTTTTGCATATGCATACATAATAAGATATCTTGAAGAGGGGACTCAAGTCTAAATGTAAAATTCATTTATGTTTCATATAGACTTTATACACATAGCCTGTGTAATGTTATACAACTTTTTTTAAAAAAAAATTGCATAAAACAATGTTTGTGTACATTGAACCATCAGAAAGCAAAAGTGTCACTGTTTCAGCCATCCATGAAAAAAGTTTTGGTTTTTGCAGTATTTCGAATTTAGAATTTCAGAGAAGGGAGAGTCAACTGATAATACCTTTCCACAGTATAATCCTGCACATCACTACTCAAAACTAAGACCTATTTTGTTCAAGTGGATTTAGGATTGAAACCTTGATAAACATTTTAAAGAACATCAACAATGAGGTTTGTCCTCTTGTCAAATAATGACCACAGATCATTTACTGACTTTAACACAGACAAGGAAGATATTGAAATAGTTCTGGATTTTCCATACCTTGGCTCAGTCATTAATCTGAATGGAGACTGCAGTCAAGAGATCAAAAGAAGGCCAGCATTTGGAAGGGTTGTGGTGAAGTAACTAGACAAGATCCTGAAGTGTCAAGATATATCATTGATGTCGAAAGTTAGGATTTTCCATGCCATCATATTTCCCATTTCTGTGTATGATTGTGATAGCTGGACAGTGAAAAAAAGGGGTAGGAGGAAAAATCAACTAATTTCAAATGTGCTTCAGTAGAAGAGTTCTATGGATACTGTAGATTGCTAAAAAGACAAATCAATGGATACTAGAGCAAATCAGACTTGAACTCTCCCTAGAAGCCAATATGACTAAACTGAGACTGTTGTACTTTGGATGTATCATGAGAAGACATGACTAATTTAAAAAGACAATAATTTTGCTTAGTGAGGTACAAGGCATAGGAAAAGAGGAAGACTGTATTCTGGATAGATAAACTCAGTCAAGGAAGCCACTTTCTGGGATCTCCAAGACCTGAGCAGGGCTGTTGATGACAGGATGAGTTGGAGGTCTCTCATTCATAGGGTAGCCATTGCCTCAGATGTTGCTGTCAAATAACCACAGTACAACATGTTGGAAGTAAGGCCACAACTTTATTTGCAAACAATTGGTAAGGTTGGCACAAAGCATAAGGTCAGGATCTGTGCAATCAAACCACCCGATGTAGTCTGATTATCCAAACCGGGCACCCACACAACTTGACCGCAAACCTTGTCTTGCGTTCACCAGTTCACAAAGCCCCTAGTCACTGGGAGGCGCTCCTGCATTCTGGCCCCCGCAATGGCCAAACGCCTGCCCTATTCGCCCTCGGGTACCTATTGACTCCCAAACCAGAGCTCCATAGCCCTGGTACCACAACGTGCAGATCCTGGCCTATGCTGCCGCCAAGTTGTGACTAAAAACCACCTAACAACAGCGGTGGGCGGGCGGGAGAAGCACCAAGACTTGCTCCCTTCCACAGCTTGGCTCCGCTCTGCTCGAAGCCAAGCAACCGACTGAGGGAAAGGGCCAGCAACACGGCCTTATATAGGCCTAGGCCCCTCCCTCCCTGCATGCTGTGCGGGGGCCCGCCTCCAAGACCCAGCCCACCAATGGGCAGCCTTGGAGGACCGGAAGCCCCGCACCAACGAAACCATCTCCCAGAGCGTTGCGGAGCCCCTTCCGCCCCCGTGCACCAATAGGGAGCCGCGTCTTGTAGTCCAGCCGCGTCTAGCGGCAAAACGGTCTGCCTGGCGAGGCGGGCGACCGTTGCTAGTTCAAAGTCAACTTGATGTCCGTTAACATCAACAACAACTTATATGTGTTAAAACAATGCAAAATGTCTCAAAAATTATGAAACATTCATAGAATATTCATAAAAATATCCATAGGCAATCAACAAGAAGAAAACTTTAATTGTCATATTGCTGTCATCTTTTTGAGTTTCAAGAGTTAAGCTAAAAGATTGTTATGATTTGGAGAATATTATATTTTAATAATATTCTGATGCAGACCTGACATGACCATGTGTTGAGTAAGAAATCTTCATTTACATTGCAAGTGAGCTAATTGTAGACACTGAGTCTTTCAAAGGGAGGCAGATGTCTGGAAAAGATGCTAAGATTTGATTCATCATGTGTTGTCTATCAGATTTGAAACATATGAGTAATTAAGATTTCATGCAGGAGGGCCTCTGGATGAACACTTTGAGGCAAGTCATTTATCCCAGTCAGAAAGAGGAATGGTAACTGACAGTGTCCCAGTACGTTCAAGAAGAGCATTATTCTGAGTTCTTCACGTTACTGTTGTGTAATGACCCTTACTTCTGGTTTAAAATGGCTGTTGACAGGTAAAATAAATAAATGAATAAATAAATAAATTTGCAAAATGTTTTCCCCCAACTGCTTCCAATACTTCAAAATAATTTTTAGATAAAAAATGGAAGATATTTTAAAGGCTGGTATAAGCTTTTATGTTTTGCCATCAGTAATTCTGAAAACAGCTATATAGTGCAGTGTGTTATACATTGTAGTTTCATCATCATATCATCTTTCAATATTTTATGTGAAATCTTAATTTAACGTGTAGCATAATCCTGGTGTTCAGTTTATAGAAGCAATGGTTCAAGTGTCATTACTTAGCAGTTTTTATTGTATTTTATACTATTTTCATTATATTTTCATTAATTTATCAGGCAATTAAGCTGGCTGTGCTGTAATTGGAAAAAACTTACTAGTTATTCTTAATCCATTTTTCTAGTTTCATAGTTATGTGGAAATGCCATTTTTGAAAATATTTTTGTTTTGTTTTGTCTTTTAGTTTCATAGAATCTTGGTTGTTTGCATCCCATTATTCTTTAATATGTGTTTCCTGTTTCCGTAGTTATTATACATGTAATTACTTTGAGGAAGAAACATTAAGCTTTTCTTCTTTTTGTCAGTGTTAAGATTCTTTTAAAAACTTTTTGGTGGTTGTTGTTGCACCTTGGTAGTAAATAAATTGATAATACCTTAGGGTTTTGTATCTGAACTATAGTTTATCTTCTGCTTTGTTACCTAGATAATAATTTGGATTATTTTTTATTTAACTTTCTGTGATAGATTTCTTGTGAACATTGATAGTCATGTTCTTTCAGGATCTAAAGAAGCTCAAACTCTTGGGACATCAAACTTCTAGAAGAAAAATGGAACATTACAATTTTTTTGTTTGTTTCAAGTTGCTGTACTGTTTAGCTTTAATATCTACAAAGATCCTAGATATCTTTTGCAGAGTTTAAATCTTCTGTTTCCTGAATGGTAGCAAATTTGAACATAGCCTATATCCATTCAAAGCATCGGAATTGTGGAAGCTATGCAAGAGTGTTAGTGGAAATCTTTCAGGCTATACAGGTCATTCTTTTTCATCCATCTGAACACTGTTTAATAGACCCAGGCAAATGCAACATGCCTTGAAGGATTAGCATTTCAAAGGCAAAAAGCACAGAACTATATCTAGGAGTAGATCTTCTGTAAAAATATATGGAGTATTAGAGTGAGTTGTCTGTGTATATGTGCATCTATACCTACCTATATTTATCTATAATGCTACATTTTAATTGTACTTTTCCATGATGAGACTCTTTAGACCATCTTTTCAGCTCTGTTGATTTATTTAGAGATAAACTTAATCAAACTGAAATACGTTGCACATTTTCTCTACTAGTAGGTATTAACTAAACTGTCTTATTTTTCCTCTTTATCTTTTTTTTGTTGTTGCTTACAGCAACATTTTTCTTTCCCCAGTTTTAATTCATTTTTATTGTGTAGAAATCATATTAAGAAAAAGAAAGAAAAAAGGAATCAAACCATATTAAAGAATAAGCAAGCAACTCTCTGATAATAAATCAGAGAAAAAATATACATACAACTGGAAATATGACCACATGACAATTTGATTTCTGTATCCTATAGATCCAAATGCTGATATGGTTCTGAGGACCTCCATCCATTGAGTAATAGAAGATGGATATTTGTCTTTCGGAGTTGTGATATAAATCTTTCAGTCACTTCTATTTCTGTTGACCAAATGTTAATTTCCAAAATGTGGAAAATAGCTCAAGAGCAGATGTGAATCTCACAAAACTGAAAAAGTTATTACAATGCATTGACACCATTAAATATCCAAAATGAGCTCATCCCCAAATCCCACACATTCAATTGTAGAGGAAATAAAGTTGGAGCTACAGCAAAACAGATTCTTTCCCACTCCACAGTATTCCTTTCTCCCCTGCAGTGCTCTCAGTGTATACTGGAGGCCATCTTCAAAAATGTCTTCAAAGATTATCTTTTGATAAGATCTGTAGGTAGATAAGAGAATGTACCAAAGTTATTGTCTGCATCACGTGAACAAATGTTCAACTATAACGGTCAACTAAACTTTCAGAAAATATCCATCCAAAATAGTGTGCACATTTTTGGTGGCTCCCTTTCTTCTTTTTCTTGTTCATTTGTTGTATAAAGGCGTCTCGAGTGTTCTAAAATCCATTGCTTTTGTATATGGCGCGTTACAGACGGGCCTAAGAGGCGCCGTCCTCGTGCCGCGATTACGCGTGAGGGGCAGCGCTTCCGGACGCGCCTTGCCCCTCGTGCGTAACCGATATGTCAAGATAGCGGCGCCCTATACAGATGGGTGTCGCCATCTTGACGTAGCGGACGCTCTGCGTCTGCACGTCCAAACCCGGAAGAGACGTCGCGAGTGCGTGCTTTGGCACTCGCGGCGTCTCTTCCGGGTTCCTGGAAGGAGCGCGATTTGCGTGCTCTTTATTTGCTCCGTGAGGGAGTCGCACGGTTTGGCTGCTGCGGCTCCCTCACGGAGCAAACAGCAGCGGCCCAAGACCTCCCCTTTTGGGCGGTCTGTAACGGGCAACAGTTTTCCAATCCTCAGACAATATGTGTTAACTTTTCCAGCGGCGTTACCTCCCAGATTTTATTCCACCAGTAATAATGTTTTATTATGGGATTACTGCATAATCAGAGAAACATGACAAATATGAGAAAACATTAAAAACAGAACTGTTGGGACATTGTATGCCCACATTTCCTAAGTGCTGAAAAATACAGGAGGAGGAAAAACTTTATCTGATAGACCACCTAGAGAGAGGCATCAGGCAGAAAGAAAGATGGGGAAAATGTTTAATTCTGGTATCTGTTCCCCTAACCAACGTGTTGGATCTTGACAACCACAGAAAGAAGGAAGTTCACAGAAGACCACTTTCATATCACTCCTTTTGGTGTAGCCACTATTAAAGGCTTTCCTGAAAATTGTTGTATGAGTGTCATAAAATAGAAATGAGGAATCAACCCAAACTGAATGGTAGAGCCTTGTGGAGCAGAATGTCTGATTTTGGCTAATTCACGCAGCATTCCAGAGTTCCACAGCCCTCAGGAAAGACTTTTCAGAGACCCAAGGGTATTGCAGAAGAGATAATAGAGGCTCATTCCAAAGGCCTGCTTTCATCTGTGGCTCTCTGTTTGTCCCTATATGGCATCCAAGGTGAACCAATGGCATGCATGCCATAGCTGGCACGCAGAGTCCTCTCTATGGGCATGCAAGCCTCTTGCCACCGGTGAGAGGAGGGAGGGAGAGGAAGGAGGAGGAGGAGAAGGAAGCAGTGGCAGCAGCAGCACTCCCATGCTGTCAGCCGCCTGCCCACCAGTGAGAACCAGAAGGGAGGGAGAGAGAGAGGAGGTTGAGGCAGGAGGAAAGGGAGGAGGAAGAAGAGGAAGCTGGGGCAGTGGTGGCAGTCCCATGTAGGCAGCTTCCCCCCATCTGCCACTGGTGATGATAGCCAGGAAGGAGAGAGGAAGAGGAGGCAGAAGAAAGAGGAAGAGGAGGAAGAAGCGGTGGATTCATGCCTCCAGTGGCCCACCCACAACTGGTGAGAAGAGGGAGGGAGAGGAGGAGGAGGAAGAGGAAGTGGCAGCAGTGTGGCGTTATGTCAGAGAGTGGTTTGCTATTGCTAGCCTGAAGCTGAGAGAGTGTGCCTTGAGTGTGTATGTGTGTGTCTTCAAGTTGTTCCTAGCAACCCTAAAGTGAACTTATCACAAAACAAATTATGAGTTTTTCTTGGCAAGTTTCATCAGAGGGGTCTTTTTGTTATTGCTAGCTTGTGCCTGAGAGAATGTGCCGTGTGTGTGTGTGTGTGTGTGTGTGCGCCTTCAAGTCGTTCCTGGCAACTCTAAGGTTAAATTATCATGGGGTTTGCTTGGCAAGTTTTGCCGGGTGGGGTGGGGGGTTGCTATTGCTAGCCTGTGGCTGAGAGAGTGTGCCATGTGTGTGTATTCCTTCAAGTCATTCCTGGTGACCCTAAGGTGAAACTTATCATGGAGTTTCCTTGGTAACCTTCATCAGAGGGGGATTTCCACTGCCAACCTCTTAGGCTGGGAAAGTGTGACTTGTGTGTGTGATTCCTTTAAGTCGTTTTCAACTTATGGTAACCCTAAGGTGAAACCATCATGGAGATTTCTTGGCAAGTTTCATCAGAGAGAGGGTTGCCATTGCTATCCTGAGGCTGAGAGAGTGTGCCTTGCTTCCCCCCCTGGAAGTACCACTCCTGGAAGTCCTGCCCATCCCCAGTAGTCCTCCCTGGCACCGGGTGACACCTGGTGAGGGAATGCCACGGAGTTTGGGCACTCAGTCTCTAAAAGGTTCACCATCACTGCTATATGGTCTCAGTTCTAAGCACATGTGTGTGGATACCAGGTTTGCTCATTTCTCTGACGTGCTCTTGTAAGAGCTTAGTACCGTGGATCCTTGGTATCCATTGGAGGTAGGTTCCAGGACCCCCCCTATGGATATCAAAATCTGTGTATGCTCAAGTCCTATTAAATACAATGGTGTAGTAAAATGATGTCCCTTATATAAAATGGCAAAATTAAGGTTTGCTTTTTGCGATTTATATTTGGATGGTTCAGTCAGTGGATAAAGAATACGTGGATAGGGAGGGCTGACTATAGCTTTCATTCTCTCCACTCCTTTCCTCGCCATCCCTATAATTTTTGATATGATGTTGAGTGGTTATCATTCTTGAATCTTATATAGCTTTGAAAAACATTTATTGTATTCATTGATTTTTTAAAAATAGTTTTATAAAGTTTGGTCTCTCTATCTCTCTCTCTCAGAATTGAAGAAGCAAACTTCCTATTGTAGTTGTGATAGGGATGTAAAGAATGTTTATAAAATTTCTTGTCTTGACACAGCAACATAAAAAAGGCAATTTTTATGCCTGTTTTTTTGGAGGAAAAAATTGCTCCCCACAATGCTGTTTTCTCCATCACCACCACTCCGCAAACCCTTGCATTTCACACAAGAAACTGTAAGATTTTTAAAATGGGAAATCCTGAAATATGAAAACTAATTGAAAAATCTACAAAACCTTTTATAACCTTATTAATCAGCAATAAAACAAGTTTTGATTTCCCCCCCGCCACCTCAGTCTCACATGTAAGAACAACATAGATGGATATTTCGATTCTTATATTGTAAAGAGCTGGGTATGTTGGCTGGAATTCCTTAAGGCAGTTACAAATGCATAACCATCTTAGTTAATGTAGCTATGTGGTGTCTCCTTCCTTGACTGTGCCCCCATCCTTGTTCAGCCACCACCCCTGTCTATCAGGAGGCATATGACTGATGTTCTCACCCCATCTTGTGAGTGATCCTCAGTGCAACAGCTAGAGGCAGGGTTGCAACTCCCCTTCACACTGAAAATCACTCACACTGAGGTGGTTGGGAACAGCAGTCAGCTGGTCCCGAATCAAAAGGGAACTGATCACAGGGTTTGCTGCCTGGTAAGTATGGATTCAGGGACTTTCACACTCCCTATGTATCCTCCAAACTAGGGGCTATATAGAAATCATGGATATGAAACAGTTGTGAGTGTAAAACTATATATCTTATATTTGAATTATTATAGGTAATTCTGGTTCTTGTTATTGTTGTTGTTACTAAACTGCAAGCTACTTCACAAGACATGTTTTGGCAGCAGAGTTGGGCAAAAAAATTAAATAAGTTAAATAATATTGTTTAATGTGGTAGGTAGTAATGCTGACCTCTAACATTTGCTTTTATGGTCCTATTACTGTCCTTGTCTGTCAATTTGGTGTTGTGCTCTGAATACTTAAACTTAGAATAGATATAGGATAGCATTCAGGAGCAGAGATGCAGGTTGTTGTAAGTCAGGAGGTGCTACAGAATAGTTGGCCTTTGAAAGATGCATTTGAGCGACTTTATACCATCAATGCCATAAAGTTATGTTTTCCCCCAGGGTAGTCCATTGAAAAACAATCTCATTCTTGGCAGAACATTGGTTTTCTAGGAAATGTCAAGTTTCTTAAAGTGGCAGACCACAATCCATTGTTTGGCATTCAGAAACTGGGTCTTAATTTTGAAAACCTAGGGATGGTTCCTGCTTTGACTTCACTGTTGCCTCTGCTCACAAAAAGCAGAGATTGAACTCTGAGGATGAATATATATTTATAAGCACTTGAATTAACCCTGAGGCAATTGGAGACTCAGATATTCAAGCTGAAAATCTGTGTATTAACTCCTGTTTCAGCATGATAGTGCAATGACTGTTGTTATTCACTGTAATAATTCTTTAAAGGATTGGGTGGTTTCTTAGGCAGAGCTCATGCAGGAATTGTAAAACATCTTTTCTATGTTCAGAGACATACTGTGCATATATAGTAGGGAGTTTTACTAAAAGGAAACAATCATTATGTTTTGTAACTAGCCCAGATAAATTATGAAGAACCAGTTCTTCTGTATGCAAGAGGATAATGATAGGAGACATTTCCTGAATGTTCTATACAGAATCCTGGGAAAGTGTGAGATGAATTATAATGACCGCACCTTTTTTTATAGTACTTTTAGTGGCTTAGTGGAAAAGATGCCAAATCTGATGATCAGAAGATTGGAAGGTTGACAGTATAAGGCCCGAGTGCTGCATGATCGGGTGAGCTTCTGTCACTAGTTTCAGCTTCTACCAACCTAGCAGTTTGAAAACATGCAAATACAAGTAGATTAATAGGTACCATTTTGGTGGGAAGTAACAGCATTTGGTGCAGTCATGCTGGCTACATGACCACCAGAAGTCAGTGCTGGTTCTTCGGCTTAGAAACGGAGATGTGCACCACCCCTACAATTGGTTGCAACTAGACATTCATGTCAAAGGGACTACCTTTATCTTTTTGAATATTAAATGATAAACACCTTCTCTTTTCTTTCTCAAATCCTCCCTCTAAATCTACCTGTTTGGCTTTTGATTCAGCTTTTCAGCTATCACACATATCAAATGCATTTGCTCACCTTTTTGATCTGGTTTTCTCTGTTTTCTGACTCCATGCACTTTTATGTGTGTCCCCCTCAAAAGTAAGTTCAGTTACGTTTAATGAGACTCCAGGTAATTCTTACTGCAGCCCAGGTCTATATACTTTACTCTGCAAGATTCCATGAATGCTGTGTGTATATTTTTGTTCACCATCATTATCATGTTTTAATTTCCTAGTAAGAATGAATGCCAATGGCTTTGACCTTTTCTTTCTGCAGACTACATTTCTGTAGGATGCAGAAGGTAGCGTGTGTGTTTGTGATCAAGAGAAGCATGAATGAATTATCTTTACTCCTCATTTTCCTAGGAAGCACCATGCCTTCCAATATTTCACAGATCAAAAGTGGGACATGTGTGGCTAAGCAACATCCAACTGTGGTCAAGATGGCAAATGCTAGCATAATGCGGAAGAACATAACAGTTAGGAGGGGCTGCAACAGTTTGTTTTGCCTGAGCCTGCTGAAAAGGAAAAGTTTCCACCCCTCCTCTTCCCCCTCGAGTTAACTGAGTCCAGACTATATTTGCACTTGACACTCAGTCTGCAGCAGTTGAAGTAAGCTCAGGACAAGGGAAGAAAGTAGGAGAAAGAGAAGGGAAGCAGGACAATTTTACATGCATCTGAGAAAATGGGACAGTAGAGGATTAATTAGGACTGTCCCTTCCAAATTAGAATAGCTGGAGGGTATGGATTACTTATGTAACTCTTCAGAGAGATGATAGAGTAATATTTTAAGTGAAAAGTGATAGCCTGTTAACCAGAACAATGTATTTTGTATTTTGTGTCCAGTACTGCAGAAGGCAAATTTCACGCCAACACATTGACATTCCACAGGCTCAGCTTGGATAAAAATATAAAAATCACCCCATTCACAGTGCCTTTATAAACAGGAAAGACTTCCAAAATTTATTTGGAGACCATTTGTGGGCCCAAGAAATAACATTTGGAATCACATCTTCATTCCATTCCTGAGGAGAATAGCATGATTACATTCTTCCCCCTAGGAATCTTTGCAACTAATCTGGATAAATTAAGTCATTCCTGCTGAGTGTAATTAATTTTGAAGCAAATCTAATACTTCGTGGTGTTTCTAGTATTAGCTTAGTTTGCTTAATTTGTACTGATTATAGTGGCATGCTTAAGGTCAGATTTTGCCTGTAGATACACATGTTTCTGTCCCATTAACCTCAGGGTCAACTACATACACATTCATCTGTGAGTATCGGGTGGCCTCTTGTGGTACATGAGACAGTTGACAAGGAGAAGTGAACAGAAATCTCACAGTTGCAAATTTGGTATTAAAATAAGTGTCGGGGAAGCATCTGAGGAATGATCCTCATGGTTTCTTTACTGAAAGTACACAAGAGAAAAAGTACTCTTATGTATTCTGAGAAGGATGTTGTGGTTCCTAAAAGCATATATATAATTGCAGATTCTTTTTGAAGTCAGAAGAAAGATTTTCAGGGTGCATTTATGCTCATACTAGTTAGATGCAGACCTGATTGCAATGGGACTTTGCTTTTGTGAAATACTGAGATATGTATTTTGAAACCCCATCAGTGGTGAACCTCAGGAGGAGATGAACTGGTGGTACAATATAGAGACAGAGTCAGTTCAGGATAGGGCAAGGACAGGGGATAGGCCTAGCTCCATAAGATTTTCAAAAGAAAAATAACTGGTTCATTTTATCTCTTCTTGCATTCTGAGCATACTTTTTCTGAAGTAAATGTGAGATATTGTTGTGAAATTACCTTTGATTCTTAAAATTTGCAGACTTGTTATAATGTTCAGCTTATGGTTCACTTATACTTTATGTGTAAATATTGATTTCCTCAGTTTGCTATCAGAGTTCACAAACAGGAAAGCTGGGAGGGAAGCAACCTGTTTGATCTTTCGCTTCCTCCTGGCATCACATATCAATCCCAGGCTTCTTATTAAACCTTACATTGTAGATATTTTTAATTCTTGTAAATTAAAAAAATATAGCCATTTTTTCATTGAAAGCTGATGGCATATTCTTTTTGTAAAGAATTTAGGGTATTATACAATATTAATGGTTGCCTACCTTAACCCCTACCCACAGTCCAAGATTACTTTATCACAATCATATAGTAGTTGGAACGTATTGTTGCTGGAAATGTTATGAATAAGAGACCTTCAAGATTCCTGGTCATCAGCTGCCATTGTTAAATCTTACAAAGTCAGAACTGTGATTTCCTTGATTGAGTATCCATTTGTGTGTGCTATTCCTGTTTTCCTATTGCCTTCTACATCACCAGACATCATTTGTCTTTTCTAATGAGGCATGTCTTCTCATATTATGTCCAAAGTACGTCAGTCTCAGTTTTGACATCTTGGCTTTGAGAGAGTTCTGGCTTGATTTCCTCTTGGACTTACTTGTCTTCTTGTTATGAAGAGTTGAGAAATATACTCAAAACAAAATTGGTCTGGAAGGCTAGTGATTATCTAAAGTTTGTTAACTTTTGGGCAGAGACAAGCCTTTGATGGTTTACCACCTATTTATTTGGTGTCTCTGTCTAGTCCTGTTATTATGTGCCTTCAAGTCAATGCTGACTTATGATGACCCTTTCTTAGAGTTTTCTTGGCAGACTTTATTTAAAGGGAAATTCTCTAAGGCTGAGAGACTGTGACTTTGTCTCTCAGCCTTAGAGAATGGGTTTCTAAAGCTGAGCCCCTACCCACTTCAAGCTATGTTCTCCCAGAGTCCTAGTTGAACATTCAAACTGCTACTCTACACTGGCTCACTTGTATGGTTCTACATATGTATTGACCACTATGCCGTGGATCATTTGAAATACATCTATAACTAGGCCAGAGTTTTGCCTCTCTCCTTCCGATTTTCTTATGGCCTAGGAGTTTTAGGCATCTTTATGTTCTTCTTGGGGCAAGAGAGAGCACCTTACAATGATTCTATCATTTTTTGTTATTTGCTCTTTCTGTCTTCTCATTTTTTTTCTAAAGGATTTGTATTTTTTATTTATTATTATTACCGTATATACTCGTGTATAAGTCTAGAAAGTAAAAAAATTGACCCAAACAACCTGACTCGACTTATCCATGGGTCGATGTAAGTATTGTACTTGAACTCTTATTAAAAAACAGGAACTATTCCCTGGTGAAAGGCAAGAGTGTTATCTGTCCTGGAAGCACTGATCTCCCTCTGTTCTCTTATCCATCCAGTCTGAGCACAAACAGTTATATCTGCAGGAATTTTGTAAGTTCTTTAGCATAGTTTTCCTTTGCTTCCTCCTTTAGATCCTTTGTTTCATGCCTGTAAGTTTTACCCTCAACTTATCCACTGGTCATATCAAAATCCATAATTGGGCCCCAAAACCTGTCCTTGACTTATACATGAGGCCGACTTATAGTCGAGTATATACAATATTACTTCGGTAATCCATCTTTTGTGATAGCCTTTTTGAGCCTGTGCCTCACCCCCTTCCTTTCAAATGTTCTTCTTGAGATTTTTTTTCTCCTTCAAAAAGTACAATCCCAGCAAGATAAATGGTGAAACGATTCCTTTTACAAAGAAGCATAAAAAATAATGACACATAACAAAGTGTTCTTAGTGGTGGTGGCAGTAGATACAATTTCTTTCTTTCTTTCTTTCTTTCTTTTAAAAAAAACCTTGCTTGAGAAGTTAGTTGGAATCCAATCTTTAATATCTTTCTGAATGCAGTGTACAGTCTTCTTTTCTTGAGTAATCATTTACTGTCTCTGAAGGACTATAGATTTTTATATAGTATAGTTATACACTATAGCAAACTATATAATCTGTGATATTTTGATGCCTGGCTCTATATTTTAAAGTTGTTTCACACAACAAATATTTTAAGGCTATACTTTTTAAAAGGTGTCATGACCCATCATATTCTGTGTGCCTTTTGTAGGATAGATTAATAGTTTGACTTTTACTGTATTTTTTTTAAACCTACATCTAGGAACTTTGTTTAGCAGATATTATAGCCTGTTATAGTTTCTCTTATTTAAGAAAGTTATTTTGGAAAACATGTCTTTATTTGAACTGCAAATTCCATAAACATACTGGCTGGGAGATACGCAAATTGTAGTCTTAAAAAGTAACTATTCCAAGCTCTCGCCACAACAAGCATGTGTTACACATCTCTGTCTTGAGAAAATACTGCATGATATGCTCAGGTCTGCATATCTATACGTTCATAGGGAAATTTTCTAGTTGCAAAACCAAACCTGTAGTACAAGGGTGGGTGTGTTTGGGAGAACATAACTGAAAATGACAGTTTGCTATATAAGCTTGTTTTCTAAATTCTGTACACTTCCGTGTGAAGCTTTTTGTAAGCACTGCCTGCAGATAAGTAGGAATTTCTAATTTATAACAGAACATGTCATATTTTGTTCACTTTTTTGATATTGCTAGTCTATGCAAAAAAGGCATTACACAGAATCTTGTTCTTGAACTGCTGAGTTTAATATTTACTTCCAAGTTCATTGACTCATAATTTAAGTAAACAACTCTCATTGTGTTCTATCATTCAGGAATTTTTGAGGATTTTTTAAAATAGTTATGAGTTCTAAAAATGAAATCTTTTGGAGTTCATGAATACAGACTGGTGAAGGCATAAGGGAGCAAACAAATATACAGATTGTGAAATGGAAGGCTTTCATGGCCAGCATCCATACTTTTTGTGTTTTTTTCAAGCTGAGTGGCCATATTCTAGAAGAGTTTATTTCTGACATTTTGCCAGCATCTGTGGCTGGAATCTTCAGAGAAAGAAGATGCCACATCTGAAGATGCCAGCCACTGGAGAAACGTCAGAAATAAACTCTTCTAGAAGATGGCCAAACAGCCCAAAAAAACCAAAAAAAAATTAAAAATACATGGATGGGGGGGGGGGGGGGGGGGGAATAAGGCCACACTGTTAATATTAATTGCAGCTCTTTAGGATTTTCCAGGCATGCCTTGAATACCATTTTGGAAGAAAAATGGAATATAAGTGTCATAAATAAATAAAAATAAATAAATGGGGCAACAGATCTAAGTATTAAACAACCTGCTTGTTGTTTGAGAGGCACTAGCTCCCAGCCTGTCTGTTGCCATAAAAAAGTACCAGCTGAGGCCATAAAAAAGTACCAGCTGAGATGTGTTTGGATGCACATCACTATAACCACACCACCTGGGGGTGAAGCAGGCCAACAACCCCCAAGTTGGGGATGATCTTACTGGTCTCTTAAGAGGACCCCTGATATGGGAGATGATGGGCATACAGGCCTAATCCCCTGAAAACTGGATTTGTTCCCACTGCATGACATCTAAGTTGTGACAAAGGGCAAAATTAAAACAATGCAAATCAAGCAAGATGAAGACAATTTCCAAATGCTAAGATATCATTGTATCTAGCATTCAAAGATAATGGAATATCAGCAGCAGGCAAACTCCAGACAAATGTGAAAAGGTTCCAAGGGACCACTTATATATATCCCAGATGGACCTTAATGGAAATTACCCTTAGCAACATCCTGCTCAGAAGAGGCCTCTCAGTGCTATAAATGACTGTCTTCTCAGAGACCAGTAAGACATTGCATGCACCTTGGGATGAAAACCAACAACTACTGAGGGCAGATGGCAGCTCACTTCTCCCCATGCCATCCTTGCAGACTGCAGTAGGTCTCACATATAGTTCTGTGGGCACCTGCTTACTGTTAAAGTAAATTACTTGTAGAGATGAAACAGTATAAATATGACGGTACCAGTGACTTTTAGAGAGCAAACTAGGTTATTTGCAATGTCTTAAAAATAAAAAAGATTACATAACGTGTAGACACCAGAAAAAGTGGACTAATAAAATCAAGTAGTTTGAAAAATCTATACCAATTGAATTAATTTTGCCAATTGTAGATAGTAAAAACTAGTCATAATACTACCTCTTTGCATGCTTAATAAATGTAATGAGTGTCGCTTCTACGAATGTGTTAGCATTTCCTAATGTGTTAACATTCAAAAAAGTTGGAAGTATTGAAAATCATTCATTACAAAAGATACACATTATCTCTGAATAGAAAGGAAGGGGGCTGAACACCCTCATTGTTATGAATGACCACTAAGATTTTTGGCGTACATTTTATAGGCTCCATATTCATAGCAGCATTTAAAACAGACATATACCCATGGCCATTTAAAACAAATGTATTCTTATTCTGTATTTGTATTTTGTATTATGGTGGCTTCACAACTTTCACTACAACAATTGCCAAACTTGCAGCCACACATAGTAAATAAAAGACAAGAGGTAGTAGTCAGATTTATATGTGGAACTCTAAATAAATGAACATTTCAGAGGTGGTCTCTGCAAGGCAAAGATTCCTGTCTAGATAACAGCTGTTAGAGTTGTGGCCTACCATGCTAAAAGAATGGAATGTGCCCCCGTCAACTTGCTAAGTGAGCTACCTGGGCAGGGGCAAAAGCTAACACCTCTAAACTGACCCTGTCATAGCCTTACGAGGTACCACCAGCTGTTAATTATGGTGAACTAAGGAACGCTGGTGAAATCCTATTCCAAATGACAGCACAGGGAGGAGTTTCAATGTCCTGCACCATTCCTTTCTACTCACAATCCTTGCTTTCTGCAGACTAGTGTCACCTTCTCCCATTTCTCAGGTTTGGGGAGAAAAGTACCATTCTACCCATCAGCTCACTATGTTTGAGGAGGGATGACAGTGTCATTTATCTCTATTTCTAAGCAAGAAAAAGCCTAGTCTGTCTGAAACTTTCTGTGGTAGATGCTCTGTTCCCCCATACAATCTTCTTCCTTCATGCAATGAGACTGGGATGCCATAGGGCAAAAATTGCCAGGCACTCTGTTTCACTAAGAGTCACATACAAATCTTAGGGGGGAATTCCTTTTTGGACCACAGCCTCTAGAATCTTCAAGCTATTCTGAAATTCTGGGAGTTACAGTCCTCCAAAAGTAATGCTTCCAATTTATATTCAGGATTCCTGTTCTGTTTAATAATTTATGTGTGACATTATTTCTAATTCACTGATCATTTACATTTTTTCTAGATTGTAGACTTCCAAGTGGTATTATAGAGAGGAACAAAAATGTTGTAAGGGGGCCTAAAGTTTCCTTGGGGGGGGGGGGAAACACACCATTTGGGTACATCTGTTGCTTTGTCCCACTGAAACAAGGAGACACTATATAGAAATTCATCTCCCCCCTCAAAAAATATGTCACCATTTCATGTAAACAAGGAAAACAACATCTGTTGATATTTGACATCTCTGTACCTTGTCATTTCAATTTAGAGCTAAGCTTAGTAAGTGAAGCTAAACAGCACATTTAATTCCATGGAGTTTATCGCACTGGCCCAGGAACGGGCCCGTTGCATGCTAAAAAGGGGGCGTTCTGGGGATGGAATGGGCCCCAGAACACATCTTACCACACGGAGGAATGCCGCAGCTGCCGCCGGGCGTTCCAATCACGTCCCTGCTCCATTCCTGGGGGCGCGATTTGAGAGAACTGTTTCCAAGCATTCTTGGAAATTGCGCCCCCTGGAACGGAGCGGGAACACGATTGGAACGCCCGGCGGCAGCTGCACTGTTCCTCCATGCGGTAAGATGCATTCTGGGGCCCATTCCATCCCCAGAACGCCCCCTTTGTAGCATGCAATGGGCCTATTCCTGGGCCAGTACGATAAACTCCCATGTTTTGAACAGTTTGCAGTGGTAGAGGGCCTAACACATCTTACTTTTCTGAAGAAATTGCACACTACTTTTCTGGAAAACCATTTCAGCCATGGAGAAGGAGATGGAGATGTCTGTGCTTTCATGGCTCTTTTCTCTTCCTCCTTGGCCTTGGTAGTGTTATCTATGGCAGAGTCCCTGACATCTGAAATGTTCCAAAAACAAAAATGGGAGGAAGCTGAAAGAGAGAATGTCCTGTCTCCTTGTGGTGATCAGGTCTGCAACAACCAAGTCTGTATGGTAGATAGCAAAGTGGGAGTGCCATAGAATTTTGCTCTAATTATTGAGCAGTGGGTACAACAACATTGTATCCCTCATCTATGCAGTCTACACCTGGAATCGCTGAAGCAGCCTGTTCTGTAGCTGACAGATATGTAATCTCTGAAGCACTGATCACTATTCATAATCCTTGAATGACTAGCAGAAAGAAGGGTGATATGAGGAAATATTAGCTGGACTATTGCATAATGCATTAAGAATACCAATCTGTTGTTATGGGAGCTGACAGGAAAATATAGGAGTGTATTTTTGTCTCATATACATATATGTATAAATGTTTATTCTCTAGCAAAAAGGAGTGTGGCTTCAGTTTTAATCATCAGAAAATGTCTCCTAGGTATTACAGGCTGAAGCCATAGTACAGTTTCTTACACAGTTGAGGCAGTTACAAGTTAAGGTATATGTGTCCTATCTAGGCACAGAAATTACAAATGGTGTGTGTGTTTGTGTGTGTGTGTGTATATATATATATATATATAGAGAGAGAGAGAGAGAGAGAGAGAGACAGAGACAGAGATTGTTCTGAAGATTATCAGTGCACTCAGCACTACCTAAGCAGTTTACAGTCTGTAAGCCAATTGCCCCCAAAAGCTAGGTATTCATTATACTGATCTATAAAAGGATGGAAGGCTGAGTGGACCTTGGAGCCCTGCCTGGGATCAAACTCACAACTTTGTGGCTGCAGTACCAGCACTTTAACCACTGCACCACCAGGGCTGATTAGGACAGAAATCTGAGAGCCACACACTCAGCATTGTTCCTAGAATTACATTTGTAGATGCATAATTATTTTATATAGGGAAAAAATAAAAGTCGGTTTGCTGCCATTTATCAAAATCATTTAATAACATAATTCTTCTACTGACTCCATTAACTATTTTAAAAGATGAGACCTTCACCTTGCTGTATATTAAAAAGAAGCAAGTGCAGCTGAGAGAAGTATCTCAATCTTCATGGATTAAATAATAATAAAATAATAAAAAAATAAGCACTAAGTTTCTCTTAGCCCAAAAATTAGCAGATAATAAAAATTCTTGCTGTCTGAGAATGACTGGAGCAAGGTGAGGTGGGGCTTTGTGAGGATTGAATATGGGGGGTCGGGGCAGGATGGAGACTACAAATGAATGGTATTTGATGGCCTTGGAGATGAATGCATACAAGATTTCTCTAGAGAGCTGAGATATGCATTTTAAACGAACCCAGCTGCATCATAGGATTGGATAAACCAGGAGGAAGCAGTTTTTCTCTTGGTTGATTGGAAAACCAAGTGCTACAGAGTGCAGATGATTTGGTTGTATGTTTGTTTCAATTAATTAGATAACTCCTCAATGTGTAAGGCAATCAAGCACAGCCTTCTTTCAACATTATAGGTGATAATTAGGTCTGCAGTGTTTACTTAATCAAATAGATCTTTCTATCATCTATCTATTTCTTGATCTCTCCATCTGTTTACTACAATCAGTGAGAAGCGTGCTTTCTGGTTGACTGAAGCATGCAGAGGATGCTTCTTCCTGTAGCAGAGCAGTCCAACTGTGAATTGTTTGTAGTATTTTGGCAGTCATGCAACACAAGGAGAATAACCTGTTGGGAAATGAGTCAAATCTGAATCCTGTTGATTACTCCCAACTAGAATACACCCACTGAATCACTTAACACATAAGAAAATCCCATTGATTCAGTAGGTCTACTTTAGATAGGAGCAATAATAAAATCCAGGCACCTAATTAATTAAGATGGGATGTGCCAGAGAGCAAATAACTTGAACTTTTGCTGCAGCAGCAGACTGAAACCTGCTATGGGCTGAAATATTCCCAGAGGGAGGTACCAGTATGTATTGTAGCCCTGTTTTTAGAGTGTGAGCTTTGCTTTTTCCCTCTGTAAGTGTGACATGGTGACAAAGGATGAGAGCTTGAAGAAAGAGGATTTTCACATTTGAAGAAAGGTTTTCAGGTAATAAGAACAGAATAGGTCAAGGCTCCCCCCCCCTTTACAATCTGAGGAAGTCTTTGCACCAAGCATTGCCTCAGTATTTCCTTCCTCTAGTGCACAAGCCTATGATGCAAACATGGTTAAGTTATTTTCCTCAGTTGTATGTGTGCATGAATTAATGCGGAAAGGTACATTAAAGAGCAGGGTAGTCTGAAGTTGGGTATGTGAGTGAGTCTCAGAGAAGGGGGATGGAGAGCCTGCATGGATCTTGATAGTATTAGTTGGAAATGCTACAACTAAATGGCATTTAAAAAAAATCCAGATGTTATTGTGAGTTCCAAGCATAAGTGTTTATTTCTAATCTACCTCACTAATTGTATTTTGAACTGTTCTAAACTATCTGCTCTTCACAGTACGGGTGTACCTTGGTTAACAAACCTCTCACAAAGAAACTCCTTTTTACAAAATCTTTTTATGCCCCACAGGCCTCCCTTTTCCTCTTTGTATTATGTCTTTCTGGATGATTTGTATATCATTAGTATTGAGAGGATAGCAAAGGAGGGCTGGAGAAACACATTCGGTAACAGGTTGCAGCAGAATGTCTGCAGTAAGCAATGAAATAAAGCTTTGCCTTGCAAGTAATGGGATTCTAGTCTAACCTATCTTGTTATAACCGTGTGCTCCTGTTTCCAGCAAGCAAGGTAAACTGCATCCGTCTCCAGAAACCTTTAAGGGTGAATAACAAAGCAGAGAGAAAAGAGGAAAGCAGAGAAGCCTATCTTACCAGACACCCACCCTGTTACATACAAATTTAGAAGTTTGGCCTTTGATACACTTTAGAAGAAACTTTTCAGTGGTTAGAGGTTATGCAAGGCTTAGATGACTTGAATCTTTAATTTCACATGTGCAGATTGTTAATTTTGGATTGTTAATTTTGGATAAAACGTTTGCTGAAATGTGTTAAACTGCTCTTCTGGTTTGTGGTACAATAACCAGTCCCTTTCTTTCCATGCTATTTCTGCCTCTGGTACCAAACTTCCTGTAAAAGAAGTAATGCCCAAGAACACATCTACTTCTTTAATGAGGTATATCGGTATTGTTATTTAATTATGTTTTTTTAAAAACTTTTGTAATATAATATTTTAGTACTACATTTTAAATTTTGTAAGCTGCCTTGGATCTCTTAGTGGGGGAAAGGCTAGGTATAAATTGAATGAATGAATGAATGAATGAATGAATGAATGAATATGCTCATGTGCATCCATAAATTTGTACTCTTCCATTTTCCACAGTAATCTGCAGTTTAAAGCCATCTGGATAAAATTCATATTTCAATATGCAAAGATGAAATTCCTCAAATATCCTGTTTGCTTACACTATAGTAGTGACCTTACACTTGTGGCATAGTATGCTTATAATAATGATTAATCCTTCCTTCTATTGAAGATGAAATATTGGAAGTAAATGCCAGCATTCTCTCCACATTTGTACAGTGTTTCTTCAAGATGCATTAATTAATTAATCAAGATGCAAGTTTTTTCAAGACTTGCATTAATTTGTGTAATGCAATAATTGGCATCCCTAATATGTTGTGATGAGACTTGAAATGGTTCACTGAGCAATGCACTTTTCAAAACCTTATTACGAATACTGTGCACATTAATGAATGGTGACATATTATGCACTGCATACTGACTTCATGTAGAATATGAAAGGGTAGTTGTCTTGATACACTTCTCACTGTGCTGTGAAAGTCCTAGATTTTGTTTATTTCTTTCCTGCTGATGCTTCCATATAAAAAAAGAGCAATGATAAGAGGGAATTAAATGGATTTGCAGAATTATCAGGACTAATGAAGTAATTGCCATCCATTAAAAAGAAAACATTTGAGAGTGCTCTTATTTTTGAGGAAGTTTTTGCTTTACAAAAAGGATAATTTCACATAACATATTCATGATTTATTTGAAATACTACTTTGATGGCACTTCTGGTTATGTTTTGAGCACCTGTCCCAATATTCCTGTCATGCTGATTTCACAGGAGTTAAACCCTCTGTTTTGGGACCAGAACTTCTACTGGCTTGGACAGAGGTATGTCAGTGGAAGGAATGAAAATTACCAATCTGCCTTATGTTCATTGTATCATCCATTGTACCTTCCAATAGGACTGCTTGCATTTTGCTCCCAAACTGAACTCCCTGTAATGCCAAAATTCCCCTCTTCTAAACTCCCTTCCTAAGTTCCTCCGCCAAACCTCCAAAGTCCTCTGACAGGTGTTTTTACCAGTCCCATCAACCATACATATTCCCATCATCCAAATCTATCTTCTCTCCTGTTATCCAAGTTCCTCTATTGCCCATTGTATACCATTCCTCTTACCTTTTTCTTTCTTTCCTTCCTTCCTATAATTCTTTGTGTGTCATATTTTGAGACAAAGTAAGGTTGTGATTTCTCATGCCACACAGCAGTAGTTTTTGAAAACATTTTTATGGTGTCAATTTTCCAATCAGCCGAGAAACATTTTCCAATGACACAATAGACTTTGTAAAAGAAAGACACCCATGGAATTGGTGTTTGGCCTTCAGTTTGTTTTTTTGGAAAAAAAAAAAGAAATACCAGTAAGTCTGGACAGTGAGCCAAGAATCGGGATATGTCCAGCACTAGCTCCAGAGCTCAGTGTTTTCTTGATGGTTTGTTTGCTTCCCATGTATTTTTGATCTGTTGTTTTCCCATTATGTTCCATAACAGTGATGGGTAGAATTATGTTCTCATTCCATTCCATTGAGAATTTTAAGAGTTTTATGAATCCTGAATGTGTGGCTTTTGAAAGTTATACATTGCACAAATAGAAGTTAGTAATGTATTTATTTACTTCAACAATTTATTACTCTTTCTTAGTCACTGAAACCAAAGCACAACCTGAAATAATAATTTTTCTTTGAAATCTTACCCTGTAGGCAAAATTCACAATGAAAACTAAAACAAAACAGTTCCGCCAAGGAGGATTTAAATGGAAAGGAAAACTAAGATGAAATTTGACTGTCAAATGGCATTCATAAATGATACCAGTGATCCCATGAGAGTGCACAATTAACCTTTTTACCAGACCTGTATCAAGTGCCTTCAAGGTTGTGATATTTCTCTCTGGAAAACTAATTTTTGAAACCTGGGGCAAAATAATTATGTGAAGAATATGATGATGGAGGCTCAAGAAATAATTACAGTTGTTCATTGAATCCCATTGGCCAGGTATACTGAAGAGAAAAAAAGTCATTCAGAGACTTACTTAACTTCCAGTAATATCTTAGCTAGAGGCCATAATTTGTCCTTTGATAATGTTTTATTGTTATAGCACAAAAACTGGTTGGTTTTTTGTTATGACATTAACAATGGCCTAATTCTTAAATCTTATTAAAATGCTGAGATTTTTATATTTTATGTAGTAAGTAGAATTTTACAGGAATCATGTTTTACAGTGTTTTTTTTTCTTTGCCCTCATCTTCAACATTTTGCTTAAAATAACATTTATCAGGATAAAAATTGGTGTGTTTCCCCACACCATTTGGACGTTAGCCATGAATATGACTTCTTATGAAATACCGCAAAACTATAATAATTATAGTATTTCTAAGTATTTCTGTTAAGGACATAATATCTTGGCTATAGTTACATACTTGTAATTACTTGGTAGACATGTTTGAGACTACTATAGTAGCAGATAAGAAGGTGGTCGCTTCTCCAGGTAGTTTTTGATGTTACTGATAATTTGGATACTTTCTGATGTGTTTTTGGGCCTGATTTTTGAATGACACCCTTGAACACCCTGATGGATGACTTACACCAGTGAATCAATGTGCACGGTGCAAGCATGTTAAGCTCAACCTTTCCACGGCCTTCGATGCCATTGACCAAGAGGTTTTGCTGATGTACCCGCTGGTAAGATTGATTAGGTTGTCTGGTGTAAGACATAGGGACTTTTCTTTGGTGGGATCATCTTTTGCCAAATGGCTCTCTTTCTGATAGTCTTCAAGTTAGCTTTAAAGAGCCAGATGTTCCAGTCTGCTTTTATATAAGTAGGTGCCAGCATTCATTTTATAATCTGGAGTTTTCACTGTCCTGCTATTTTAAATGTTTAATGCTACCATTTTAGTTGTCTGCCTTTCATATTTTTATTCTTTCAACATTTATCTTTTAAGCTGCCTTCAGGAAGCTTTTTCTCAAATGACTATGCAGTATTTTAAAATAATAAAAGAAAGAAATGTTCACAAATGAAGGGAAATAGGTAGAACTATGTACTTTTCTTGTACAAGTTTAAAGATAGCACTACACATTTTCTGCTAAAGCTAGAAACTTGTTCTGTTTCCAACATCCCCTGTCCACTTTGTATGATTTAGCTTCATAGATGAGTAAGTGAGGCTTTTGCTAGGTGGAATTTGCAGGATATGTGTTAAGAATAGGCATCCTTTCTTTCTTATGGGCATCATTCTGGATGAGAGGGCTACTTGCCAGTAGTCAGTTGAACTAAAGCCAAAAGTTGGTGAGTACAAATAAAAAAGACTGGGATGGAGTCTACATGCACACAACTTCTACTGACATCCATGCATTCCTTCATTCATTCAATGCCCATTCTGTTCTCGCCCACTCTCTTTCTCTCCATTCTTGCTATGTACAGGATATGAACTGCATGTCAGGCAAACAAAGACGGGGACCACCCCTTGTTTCAGCTGCTACTGCTAAGAAAGAGGGCAGACATGATCCAGTATTATTATTAAACTTTACAGTTTAATTTGATTTGATTTAAATCGTGAGATTTAAAAGTTAGTCCTTTGCTTTTGACCAGCAGTATATCAAGCTGATATTTTCTATGTAGGCTGATGTGGGCCATGGACATTTTCCATGTACCTTTCCTTCCCTGGGGTTTCTTTTTCTTATGTGCTTTTTGAGCCAAACCCTAATTTTTTAAACATCTGTTGGAATATTAAAAAGGAACATGCTGTTAATTTTTAACCTAGTAAAGCTCTTTTTAAAAGTATGTACAGTATTGTTTAATAACTTCTTTACTAGAATACATTATGCATTATCTGTTTAAAACACATAGTATGAAACAAATTTCAATCTTACATGTAATTTGCAAGTTTCATTGGTATGAAGGCATTTGGCCATCAGATTTATTGAAACAGAAAGCAAAGTTGGTTGACCAAAGCATAGTGTTCTCTCTCTCTCTCTCTCTCTCTCTAAATCATCTGGTTTGGGAACACATCTAAGTCTACATGGGGAGCACACAGAAATGTTAGGTCTTTCTGAAAGCATTATGCCTTCAGGGTACCCTTGGAAATCCATTTAGGGACTGCCTTGCTTAATTTTTAAAACAAAAAATACATGTTTGGCAGTCCCACCACAAACACATTTCTAATTTGGAATCATAATGGATACAAAATATCATACAGTTAGCACATTTGAGCTCTCAAAATCACTTGTTTTGCAGCTGGTGGATGAAGTAATTCTGTAGGAAATGTTAATAGCAAGGAGCTGAGTGTAAAGAGTGGCCGAGTCCTATTAAAATTATTAAGTGGAAAGGGCATACATAAATTGTTGAGAAGACTTTTGCCCGCCTTTTGTGTAATAAGCAAGATCTCACACAAACTTAGCTGAACTTGAAATTAGTGGTATATGCAGTACTATTCTGTCTACTTAAAAGTAGGTCCCACTGAATTCAATGGAATTTGTTCTATGGTAAGCATTTTTAAGCCTTAGCCTTAATTGTGTGATAAATGTTATCCTCTGGGAAACATCCTCTTGCCCTGAGGGTGTTCAGCTTTATGAAAGTTGACAGTGCCATCCATCCATTTGGCAGAAAGAAATACATATCAGCATGTGGGCAGCTTCTTGCTGTGTGTGAGTAACTTTGGTTTGGGGCCAGAGTGTCAAAAGAAATTAGGCTAATTTATTTGAACATGCACTTTTGTAAAATACTTTAGGTTGATGATTGTTTAAATATTCTGCATTTCTTTTCTTTGGAAATAAAGAAGGGAGGGAGGGAGGGAAGAAAGGAAGGAAAGAAGGAAACAGGAGGAAAGAGAAACCAACAGAAATATTTTTTTTGTTTGAGCTGACTATTTATTTGGATATATACACCATTTCTTAACCTTGTGTACATGGGGAGAATGAATCTCCCAATGAATCTAAATTCTTTTTTAAGAGAATCGTCCTTAATTATCACTACAAAGTTCTGAATATCAAATAATTATATAATCTAATGTGGTTGAGTGCATACACATGTACTGATTTCAATATTTTCATAGACTACCAACCTAAAAAAATATGTAAAGTCGAAGGCTTTCATGGCTGGCATCCATAGTTTTTTGTGGGTTTTTTTTTCGGCGATGGGGCCTATTCTAGCAGAGTTTCTTTCTGACATTTCGCCAGCCAACATCAGAAAGAAACTCTGCTAGAATATGGCCACATAGCCCGAAAAACCCACAAAAAACTAAAAATATATATTTTCCCCATTTCACCACTGATATTGCAAAAGGCAATCACAGGCTTGTATTCACTGGGGCTTTCTTCACAGTAGCTATGCATTGAGTTCTTCGGTGGGCTACATTTATGTCAGCATTTAGTACAGTTAGGGAGTTCAATTCAGCTATTGTTTGTGAGGATTTGCAACACAAAGATGCTAGAGTTAGCTGAGTGCCTGTGTGTTTTTGTGTATGTGCATTTGCATGTGTGTGTATAGATAGAGAAATAGAGATAGAGATAGAGATATGGGTTTCTTATTGGTTTTAATGAAAAGGTATACACCTGAAATGAACAGGTACTGTCCATAAGGGCAGTGTACCTAAAGTCCAGTTGGAGTATCAACATTTGTTTTTAGCTGCAGGCTAGTGCATTCTGGCATTTAACAGTTCTTCTGTGGTTCTCATTCAGTCTTCCTTTTAGTGTAATCATTTTATTTCTTCAGTGAACTGAATAGTCCTGACCTTTTGCAAAAGGCCAGCTTTTCTGTGCCAGGAAATTATTATTGGCTGTCACTGTTTGCTGCTTTACTGTTTCTGCTGTAGTCTTTTGGGGCACTTGTTTGGTGCTTCTCATAACAAAGTTCTGCAATGGCAATAAAATATATTCATTACTATTATAGTATGTCAGGACCTGAGACATCTTCTTGCCAAATGGCCAAATTGCAGGAAACCTTTATTTTTCTACTGGTCTCAGTGTCTTACCCTGTTTTGCTACTTAACTTTGATGGTATGGTTTTAGGGCTGCTTGAATGGGATCCACAGAATGATCTTGGTATTGTGTGGAACCACTGGTTGCAGATCTCCGGGTTAGATAGTGTCAGGCAAGATTTTTAGGGTTTTCCCCAATAACCCTTTTTCCTGTGTCTGACACTGTTCAGTCAGTCATATAATTCCGGGAATCCAGGCAATGTTTCTCCTTAAGTACTGGTTTGTAGAGATTTTTTTTTTTTAGCTTTCCAATGCAGGTGTAGTGTACATGCCTGAAGCTTGAATGAAGTGATCATTATTATTGTGTCACTTGATTTGGAGATGTAGCTCCTAGCCTCTCTATCTGACTGTTGCCTACCATTATTCTATGACCGTTCTTCTGCTACAAAGTTTCAGTAGCGGATTTTCAACCTAAAAAGAGGTAAAATTGATGAGGGATTCATCTTTATTCTTGGATTTTGTTCCTTGCTTGTGAGTGGTAGGGTGTGATTAAATGTTCACAAGTAGCTTTTTAATACAAACATTACCAGTGTTATTATTTTGTCATAATGTTCTATCAATATGTTGTGTTTTTTTCTCCTGTGACCATCCCAGTCGTAGAACGTATATATCTAGAGAGCCATGAACAAGGTCACTTGTTCTTTTCAGTTTATAATAAACACTATCTATGAGCAGATTTTAATTTCCTTTTAGCCATTATGGTGCAGTGAACTGCATGATCTATTTTTCCTGCTTCAGTTGCATTACCTATTTTGTACTGTTATTTACCTTATTCATAAGTTAGACTCTGTGTACCCTTTTGAATATCTGTCGAGCATACAAGTAGTCTGAAATATGTTTCCGGTAACATTAGATACAAATCTCAATGCCTTGCTGAAGCACTTGATAAATATACATAATAATGTTATGTTTGTAACATGGTTATATTTGTTTCTATATAGCACACATAGTGCCATATCTTTGCATTCTGAGATACCATATCTGTATCTGCTGTTATATTCATAAATGTATAAGTGTGGTCACTGAAATGCATGTGCAAGCCCAGCCTAGCTTCACCTTGAAAGCTTTTTAATATACTCTCAAGAACCCAGAAAAACAAGCAAAATGAAGGCAGTCTAATGACTGCCATTTGAGGCGCAATTATAGATGCATAATCCCTGCTCAATTCTGTTCTTAAAAATTGATGTTAGCGTTGTCTTCTTTGAAAAATAGGTGAAACGTTTCACTAATCTGTGATGGTTTTTTTAGTCTGAAACAATGGCATAAATGTCTGTGTGAACATTTAAGCCTTTCAGTAGAGTAAATGTGGTGTCTTGCAACTAAAATGAAAGAGAAGACTAACCAGAAACTCTACTCCAGATTTGTTGCTATTGCATAAATTGTTGGGTTTGGACTTCACAATAAAGAAAGCTGGAAAGAATGCCCATAGTTTGTTCATAAGGAGTGATCAGTTGACATGCAGTTGCTTTGTCCTCTATAACCTGGAGTTCTCCAGACAACATTCTGGTTTATAATTGGGTCCAAGTGCAGCTTTAAAATCATGTTGAGATTTTCTTCTCATTTTGAGGTCATTAAAAGGATCCCCGTGAGAGCTATCCCTTATAGATGGAGTTTATCGCACTGGCCCTAAAACGGGCCCAGTGCATTCTAAAACGTGCACGAGCGTGGGGCCAAGAACCCCATTTTACTGCACAGTGGAACACCACCTTTGCCTCCGGGCGTTCCAATTGCATCCCCGTTCTGTTCCAGAGGGCGTCATTTCTGAGAATGCTTTAGAACAGTTCTCAAAAATGGCGCCCTCTGGAATGGAGCGGGGACGCAACTGGAATGCCCAGCAGCAAAGATGGCATCCCAGTGTGTGGTAAAATGGGGTTCTTGGCCCCATCTTGTTCCGTGCGCACCACACGCATGCACATTTTAGAACGCACTGGGCAGTGTGATAAACTCCAATGTTTTGAATATAAATGTCCAGTTTTAGGATTCTGGATTTTTAAGAATTGTATTTTTCTTCAAAAATGGCTGGACTTCTTTCTATGGCTCTGAAGCAAATTAGTAATACAAACTTCCTTATTCCTTGTATGAACCTTCATTTTGAAAATTAGAAGGTTATTTGATGTGCTTGGTATGCTTTAGCTTTTTTAGCTCCCTATGTTTCTGGCTGCCTAATTTATATTTATATCCAGAGGTGATGGTGTATATATTTATTATGTATCAGTGCCAAAGGTGTTTTAGACAATGTTTGTAATTCCTGGGGATCTAATATAATTTCTTCTTTGCAACTGGAGACTGCAGGCATAAACGTACATATGTTCTAGGGTCTGCAAATTACTTTCCCTATCTCCCACTGTCTTTGGGCTCTCAGTATTTATCATCATTGCTATGCTGGTCCTTCCTTTCTTCTGCTACATTTTGTTTGTTTCTCCAGCCTGTCCATATGAAATGTCAGCAAGAATAGAATTTTGTAGTTATTGAAAAAATATGTCATATATGGTGGCACATATGTTTTGCTCTCTGACCTCAAGTCCTGGAGCAGGAGAAGAGAAGGAACCTCATGTACTGGGAGGGCAGCCTGACTTTCTGGGGTTCTGTCATGCCCAGCCTGGAGGACGACTCGGAGGACTCAGAGGATGAGCCAGAGCCTCTGGGGCCTGAGCCTGCAATTGGGGAGCCTGAGGCAGGTCCTAGCTCTGCTGTAGCAGAGTCTGGGGCCTCTCCAGAGGTTCAGCAGCCAAGTCTGCCCGTGGCCGAGTCTGTGGACATAGAGGAGGATCAGGGAAGTGTGCCTACTTTCAGACAGCATCGAGCTGAAAAGAAGGGCCTTCAAAGGTTGTGGAGGCTTTATCAGAAACAAGCTGCTAATCACACACACCTGAACGCCTGCTGCCTGCCTATTTAGGCAGCTGGAGCATATGTGTCGGAGTTGCTAGTGATTATCTGACCTTCTTGAGGAAAGACTGTGACTCTGGTTCCTGAACCTTTGCTTCTTGGACTGCTGACCCATCTTGATTATCTGCAATCCTTGACCTTGGACTGCCTTATCAACCTGCCTATCTGATACCCAGGACCTCAGACTCCTTGACAACTCTTTGGGTAATAACCTCTTGTGATATTGCACTTAGACTCAAAGGAGTTTATTGCACAGGTTCTGGAATGGGCTGTCACATTACAAAAGGGGGTGTGATGGGAACTGGAGGTGGCATAGAACACTATTTACCACACAGGAGAATGCTGCTGCCACCGCTGGAAGTTCCCATCACGTTCAGGATGTGTTCCCCAAGAGGCGATTTTCAGGAACAGTGTGGAAACGTTCCTGAAAATTGCCCCCTCTGGGACGCTTTCTTATTTTATATAACTTGTAACAGTGGTACTGGGCCTGTGGAGGGTGATGAGCTTTCTATAAGGCCTAAAGGTAATAATAGACTTAGAAAAAATGTCCACATGTTATGTTTGTTGTAGGTAAGCCGTGAGAGATGTGAGACCTAGCAGGGGTGGTGGCAATAGCTGCAGCTAGTGAGAACATTTTTCTGCCTGCCCAAAAATGCTTTAATGTTTCATCCCACCTCCCTCCCCCCTTATCTGCATTTAATCCATTTAATCTGCATTTAATGCCCCTTTTCTATCATTGTCCATATGACTATTTTAATACTAAGAGCCTAAACAGACCAGCAAAGGGGGGCAGTAGAGAGGGGGTGTGGTGGCTGCACACCCCACGCCCCATCTCCACCCCAAAGCCACCGTCATGCCACCTGCCTAACTGCATGGTGGGCAGCATTATGGTGCTTCTTTGGCATGGAGTTCAGATGCCACATACTAAAAAGAGTGCCCAAAAGTACCACTTTGGTGGCAAAGGCAACTTTTTTCCATTCCCGAAAGGAGCTGTATTTTGCCACTTCTTTTAGAACTGGAAAAATGACGGATCAGAGCTGCAGCATGTGGTTGCTGAGCCCTGATCTGGTGCTCAAAGAGGCGATGTTAAGCTGCACCTTACCCACCGTCTGTTTTGCCCCTAACTTGAACTAGCAATAGCTCTGGCCTACTTCCCACCTCTTGTCTCCCTATGACATCACACCAACCCGTCACAGTTTTTGGACCTAAAATGTAAAGTGCATTGTTTGCTGCTGATCTGCCAACCCTTAGGGCATGGATGTATAGCATAGTGCATCCTAAAGAAATATATCACAAGTGTTTAGGGTGAAGTTCTGAAGGGAAAAGCTGCTACTCTCAATGCTTTCAAGCTTGCTTTCATATATGAGTTAGATGAAAAGGACATGTGAAATTTTTGAAGGTACATTACTGGCATCTTTATGGAACATTATTTTATGGGCAATCAGCTGAAGAATTTTTAGTTAATAAATCAACATCCTTGACTGATCTAACAGTTTGGAAATGTGGACTATATTTAAGAAAGTTTGTACGCTAACAAAATTCCAATGGATGTCTGTTTGAAATGTTATCAGATGGACTGGATTACTTAATAATTTAATAGACAGAAACTACTATATAAAAGAAAAGAGTAGCTTTAATCCTTTCTTTTCTGTTCCCAAAGTTACAACAAACAAGGACCAAGTAAGTGGAGGGAGAGGGAGAAACCTCATTATTTAAAATGTATAATCAATAATTAAGATTTGGCTCCTACTAATTAATCAGCTAAAGTTTTAGTTAATTAATCTATCAAGTGATTTAGGATTTGCATCCCTGTTGTTTTAGTACCCCAAATAATCAGGATTACCTGCAGCCAGTCTAAATTAGTGGAATATATGATACACCAGAGAAGGCTTTCTTTTTACATACCATTCCTTTTTTCCTGTTCTCTTCCGTATTACAACTTTGGTCACATAGGCATTGTTTATTCAGGATAGTGTGATAATACTGTAAAAATATCTTAGCAATTTTATACACACATACACACACACACTCACTCACTATTTATCAAAGTGTTTACTTTCCCAAAGACTTGACTACTTAATATGCAGAATAAGGTAGCCTCATCCTCTGAAGGTATCATGATACAGTAAATTGTTCTTATCAGGGGTCAAAACACTTCACAATTCATGGACATTCGGGAGGTTTTATGTATTTATTACATCTTTCACCTGGCCATTTTCACAGGAATTCAGAGTGTTGTCCATGGGATTATCTTATTTTACACTCCCAGCAGAGTCAGGAAACAGCTAAACTGAGTAATACTGATTTGCTCAAGAATCCCAATAGGATTTATTGCTGTGGTGGAGGTTTGGCCCTTCACCACCACAATACAATGGTAACTGAGTCAATGCAAGGAGGTTTGGAAGATGTCCTGCTCCCTCTCCACTGCCCTGTAACAGTCATTAGCAAATGCAACAAGTTCTTTCCATGTCATTTGCTCATCTATCCTTATATTAAGTTATTTACAAACTGCCTTTCTGTTTCATAACCAGTTTTCTGGCCTGACCCACTGTATCTGGCCTTTGAGAAAGTACCAGAATTACCATTAATACTAGACTCCCAGGTCATCCCACAAAGATAATCCAGAATCACACTATGGGAGAATGCAACACTTTTGTGTGTTGCATTCTTCACATCTGTTCTCTGAAGTAAGTGATCCTTCAGAACAAACACATTTTTTTCCTATCTCAATATCAACCCTCCTCCCAAGTCTAAATAATGAGTGTACCCCCAAGACTTCCTGAACATGTAAAGATTCTCTACTACAGTGGTAAGCAATTTTTGGCCCTCCAGATATTGTACTTCAACTTTCACATCTTTGCTTGTGTTGGCTATTAGGGGTTTTAGCCCAGAAAAATTAGGAGCACCACAAGTTGCCCAACCCTGCTGTAATGTGTTACTCAACATTTTGATTGAGCAATAAGTTTTCCAAAGCCAATGAATCTAAACTTGGCTTTTTCACCAGTGATTTTTTACTGCTGTTCCCTTCACAGTAACTGGAATTATACAATTTCCTTAGTTACAAATTAAAACCTCTAATGTTCATACTGATAGGCCAATTTTGACAGATTTTTTATTTCAAGCAGAATAGACATGGATCCAAACCACAAGGCTTCAGCCCTCCAAGCCTTTTGGATGTGTACAACCTGAACAAGGTTAATAGAAGCAGGACCAGATGGTCTTTTGGTTCTATTCATCTCTGTTTCTAATATCTCTCTTGAACAGTTGTTCCATTTATAAGAAAGAGAAAATGTATTTTAAACAAGAATGGTTGCTAGCTACCTTTGGAGCAGTAACTTGTTTTGGGGAGGGGGTGTATTAAAAACTCAGAACCTGCTCAAAATCTTCTTTAAACCCATAAATCACTAGCAACAAGTTTTTTCCCCCTTACAGGTGATCCTTGTGACCCTGGAAAGCATTTATTCTTGATCTTTTATTTTCTTATCCGATGGGGCATTGAATAGAAGTTTCACACAATTACTAGTTCAACAATTTCTTTAGGTAGCTTTTCTGGAACATGGTAAGGCCTTTAGGCAGCTAGGATTGTAGTTCCCAATTTCATTGTTTTGAATTTTATTATGACCAAAGTATAAAGAATTGCAGTTATTACTTTGACCATCATAACAGATATTTGTGATATTATGTTTATTAATTTTGTATCTTACAGTTACATACTTTAACAAGGCTTTCAGAAAGGGACTCTGTTTTCTGGAGCTGTGAAAAGTAGCATTCACCCTGAGTCATAAGTATTTTATCAATAGTTACTGAAAGCAATAGAAGATCAGAAGAAACAGTTCAGTTCTGGCACACACACAAAATCTAAACATGGGGCAGAAATCTATCACAAAGCCTGATAACCTGTCAAAATAAGAAATTAAATTGGATTAGCATTTTTCCTTAACTGATCCTGCTTGCAAAACCCCTACAGTTCAATCTGTAATTAATCTATGGGTGGAGGAATAACTACCAAGATGTCATCTGTAGCCCAGAAGTTAATTTGTGTCTCCCCAGTTATGGTAGGTCTCTCAACACGACAAGTCTCTGATGTTTATCACACTATGCTCTTAAAGAGCTACTATTCCAGTGTGACTCCTCTAGCTGCCTCCTGTTGCATGCTGGGATTGGCAGTTTTAAGGAGCTGAACTTCTCTGCCTGAGAATTCTAAATACCCCTCCTTAAAACTGCCAATCCCAGCATGCAACAGGAGGCAGCTAGAGGAGTCACACTGGAATAGTAGCTCTTTAAGAGCATAGTGTGATAAACACCTCTCTTTCCTAAAGAGACTGATCTTTTCATTCTGACACCAGGGGCAAGGTTTCAGTGCATGCCTGGAAGTGAATTCCATTTTTACGGATTCATTGACTGCCATTTTTGTCCCTGGTCTTCTAATCTCTTTGGTGTTAGTTTTGGATAACTGTTTTAAACATTCTAGTGAATGATTGAAATGGGGAACTAGAAAGGAGTAGATTAAAAAATCTTGAGGTGCTAAATATGCCCACAAAATCTGGCATATTAAGTTTGCTAATTATTAGACCTGGTCTCCTTGTTAGGGTGCAGTCACAGTTGGACACATACTGGAGAGGACTAGATTCATAGATGTGAGCCCACTTGAATGGGATATAGAACCTTTTTTTCCTGTTATTTCAGTAAAGGTTTTATTTCCCTAAGTGTAGAAGCTTGTTCCTAGTATAGAACTACATGTTCATTTGTTTAGCTCGTTCATTCCAGTTAATGTCTCCTACTTGCTCCTTGCATTATGAGACAGGATAATTAAGGCTAGAAACATCAGATGTGTAATGGTATTGTGTGTTATTCATCCAGTTTTGTTCCTGGGAGCACTTGTTTCTCAAATCTGGCAAGGATGCAAATTGCAATGATGCTTGATAATGCAAATCATTCTTAAACATTTTCCTCTTTCCCCTCCTTCTGTTCTAACCACTCTAACACTCTTCCTTGGGTTATAGCTTCAAAATCTGGATTTGAACTTTGAATTTTGTATGTCATAAAAAATGAACTTTGAAAGAGTGCATTCTTACATGATAAGGCTACTATCTACCAAATCCAAGCATGCATAGTGTGCTGCATATTAGGAAGCATGGCCATTAGACTGCAAATTAACCACACTGGGACCTGAGGCCGGCAACTGGATTATATGTTAGAGATAATATATTCTTTATCAGTCAGTCTTCAGGATTTATATACTTTGTCTGCAGTGGGAATTGAAAGCCAGCATCTGTGGCAAGGAAAAATTAGAGTCAGACACCCAGTCAAACAGAAATGTGTCTTGAAAAAAAAGTTTAGCTAGATCTCCAACTTGATAACCATAAGACAGAGTAAGACTAGGGCATCAAACCATACAGGATTGTGGTTGGCCTGCCACACACACACAAAAAAAGACTTGGACTGAATAACCCTTTCTAATACCATCCAGTTAACTATACAAAGGAGAATTCTTCACGTGGAAACAATATTATAATGTAAATCTGTTTATCTTTTAGTCAAGTGGGAATTCAATTAGACAATAGTTGCCACAGATCACTTTTCAGGCTGGTAAAGCTGACGTGGACAACACTTTTTTAAATTGGTGTAAGGATTAGAAATGCATGTATAACTATTTTAATCCTAACCATTAGGATTCTTAAAAGTTAGTATGAATATGAAAGAATTACAAATTCCAAATCCACCTGACTTAGAAGAACATTCTTCAAAAGGCATCGGGAAGCTTTAATGTCACATAATGCAGTAATGAAAACCATTTCGTGTCTTATTCAAGAAAATTCTCCATAAAACAGTTTGTCATTATGATAAAGATAGAATCTGAAGGCCACTCAGGAAGGTATGTTTTAAGGGAGTTGGAATAAAATAAGATGTAGCTATTTTTCAGACCTGCAATCATTTTTATGTGAAGTCTAGTCAAATAATGTTATCATTTGAATATGTTGTATGCTTGATCAGTCTTGTATTATGATGTGCCACTTTATGAAGAGATACAAAACATCTGTGTGGAGGCAATAATGGAATAATATCAGAAAACTTGGGAAATGCTCTTGAAGTATTATCTTCGTAAATTATGAGCAATTCTATACTAGAAGTTCACCGTGCAGAGAAAATAAAAAGAAACATGAGCCAAAATAGATTAAGTTATGTATGCTGATACAAAGAAGACAAATATCCTCTATTACAAATTTCACATTAGTTAGATAATATGGCATTATGAAATGTTAAATCATGTTAATTGCTTTTGCATGTCTGTTCCAAGTATTTATATTTTTCTGGCTTAATGGAAGACAGACAATGAGATTGTTACAAACTCGAACTTTTCTATGGAGGATAGGAGATTATTTATTTGCTAGTACATTTACATTTTAAGGCTTCTCATTGATCTGATTAAAATCACACAGTTGCAAAGACTTGCATCCATCTTTGTTACTACTGACCATCTGGGACACTGATTTTTTGTTTGTTTGTTTAGAAAGGGTTCTTGAAGTACCCATTAAATTTAAGAACACATAGGCTTTATGGTGTTAGTGCTTTTATCATGTTGTTGGGCTAAGTGTGGGTTTCTAAAGTTAGAATCATACAAGCCATTGTATTATCTATTGCCATGTATGGATGTGGGGGCTGGACAGTTAAGAAAGATGACAGGAAGAAAATCTGTTCATTTGAGATGTGGTGCTGGAGAAGAGTGTTGAAGGTCCCATGGACAGCCAAAAGGACAAACAAATGGGTCCTAGAGCACATCAAGCTGGAAACCTCCCTGGAAATCAAGATGACCAAACTGAGGCTATCATACATATCATGAGAAGGGAGGACTCATTGGAATGATGGGAAAGGTAAAGGAAAGTAGGAAGAGAGGAAGGTCACATGCCAGATGAATGGACTCTATTAAGGAGGTCATGGGTATGGGGTTGCAGGAATTAAGCACTGGAGGACTGGGAGTCTTGGAGATGTCTCATCCATAGGGTCATCATGAGTAGAGATTGACTTGAGGGCAGTTAACAACAACAACTCCTGTATTACAGTACCTGTTTTTTTTTTCAAAACTTGAGAGAGAGAGAGAGAGAGAGACCCATTTCCTGTGACAAATTTTTAGATTGGGTTCAACACATGTGTAATATTGTTTTATATATACAATACCTACTTAGGTAAAGAGGAAAAAAATCTGGCATGATCCAGCCAAACCTCTGAAGTCCCTCTTGTTTCAGTGTGTGGAGGTGGGGAGGAGTGCCAAAATTTCTTCCACTGAAAAACAGGTTGCAACCTTATACATGCTTCTCTGGGAGTAAATAATGACGATCACAATGAGACTTTCTTATGAGTAAGATTGTGCCTAGCTTTGAGTGGATGGCATCCATAATTTTAACCCTCTCTTTGCTTGATTATGAAAACATTTAAACTTGAAGGGTAATTAACATATGTCAAGTGTTAGCCTAATGGTCTGTGTGGTCACTTATGTGCTCTGAACAGAATTAATTGACCTCTAATGTAAAATCATTGGCACATATACTTGTAACTCTAGAGTAATTAATTTTTCCATAGCTTATGTGAGTCGTCAAAAAGTTAACTCCCACAAGTGTCCCTTTGAATTCCACCTGGCCTTTTGTGTTCAAGGGATTAATTGACAGCACTTTTGTACCAAATTTCTCCTAAAGAAACAACATTTCTCTGTAGCAGATTGGATCGAAATGGAACTGAATACATATGCATATGGGAGAAGTGCATAAAGGCACGTTTTCCTTCACACACCTCAGTGAGTTCTGATGGTTTTCCGATTGAGAGTTAGTATTCAAATGATATCTATTTATATACTTTTGATATATCAGAGCCTGTAAGTATTCAGATAATTTTTTATAATGGACAAATAGTTTTACAAGATGATTTGAAGCACAGAAAAGAAAGTCTGTTGTTCCAAAAGATGTATTTACAATTATGCATTTCCTTCATTTTAAATGCTTATTACAAGCTGACATTTAAACTTATGGTCCTGAAATGAACTGCTTATAGAAATTGCTTCACCCAGTGATGAGCAGTGCATAGATTCTGGATTTAAATTTCACTGTATAACTGCAGTCATTTTTCAGATGCATCTCAATACACTGTGTAGAATTATGTCTTATGGATTCAAAATAACTTATTGCTACATCTGAGCCAGGATCAAGAGGAGCCAATACTTACTAACAAAGTGAACGATGTCAGTAAAAATAGAATTTTTCTCTTTGCTTTTAGCCAAGTAACTTGGGATGAAGCTAACTGTACTTTAGTAGTTAGAGATACTGTGTCAAAAACACGGGGGAAACAGGTTTTCCAGACAGGCTTCTCGTCTTTAACGTTTACATGTCAGGCAGGACCATATGGCTTTTCTCCTGTACAAGTTGTATTTTTCTGCTGTAAATTAGTGAGATTTTTTGTGTTCATGTTTTGTAAGAACTTAACCAAAGTTCATAAGAACGTACCATTTTTCATACAGACTTCCTTCATTAGTTGGATTATAGAAAGAATAATTTGTTAGAATAAGAAATATGGGGAAAGTGACAATATAATATTTGTTTAATGTTAACTTCTTTAATTTTAGAATTGCCACTTGTCACTGAGCACAGTGCTACCCTTTCACAGTGAAAGTATAAAATACTTAGTTTAATCAAATTGTCTCTATGCTATAAATAATTTCATTACCTAGGTTGAATGATGTCAGGATGGTTACACAAGGTAGATGGTGGTAAAAAGCTTGGTTTTGCCCTTTGATGACACTAGATTCACTTTGTAAAGGTTTCCCTTGGAAGAGAATTCACTTTGTACAGGATTCACTTTCCATTTATTTCTCATGTGTGTCTAAACTACTTCCTCCTAATACCTAAATAATTATGGGCTTTACTCATCCTGCACCTTACCACTTTATGGAGTGTGCCAGCCTGCAGATGCTCTGTGAAGCTCTTCCCACAATACACCCAACGCAAGCCCCAACTGCAAGAGCACTTTTACAGCCACTTCTTGGGCCTAGGGAGTACTTTGCACCTCCTTTCCCTGTGCATGGAAATATAAGAGAGTAAATCCAGGGTGACCAGAGGTCCTCTTTTTTCCAGACATGTCCTACATGTCAACCTTATGTTTGTTTTGTTTTGGGGTTTTTTTGTAATGTCCTAAATTTTCCCTGAATGTATTACATTTTGCGGTGTCTTATCCTCCTTTGTGGTGGAGACATCTGGGCACCCAGGTAAACCACTCTCAGCTGGCACTTGAAGGCTGTGGAGATTTCAGTGTCAGTGGGGTGGTGAATCTGCTCTGCGTTTAGTCAGTCATGAAAGGAACTATGCATTCTTTGGAGGGTACAGTGTGATACCTTGGACAGCTCCTTTAAGTTTCAAGCACAGTGATTGATCAAGACAACTGAGCCTTGCAGAATTCTGCTGTCCTGCCCTGTCTATCTTTCTTTTGTTTATTTGTTGTTTTGAATAGTTATGTTTCTTAACTATTTTTAGTTTTATGGATAGTTTAGTGCTTTTTAACTTTGGTATAATTCAAAGATATAGCCGTGTTTGTCTGTAGAATCAGTATGTAGAGAGATCTTCGCCACCTTGAGTTCCTATATTGGAAGAAAGGTGAGATAGAAGAAGAAGAGGAGGAGGAGGAGGAGGAGGAGGAGGAAGAGGAAGAGGAAGAGGAAGAGAAAGAAGAGGAAGAAGAAGAAGAGGAAGAAGAAGAAGAAGATGATGATGATGATGATGATGATGATGATGATGATGATGATGATGATGAT
>NC_056522.1:232754569-232820323 GCF_019175285.1 Sceloporus undulatus
AGAGAGACTAACTGAAAGAAAAAGGTTGGCAGCATGAGCTTTCCTAGACTGAAGTCTGTTTCCTCAGTATGTCATTGATATGTGAGAATGTCAATTCAAATTCAAAATCTTTTGTGTATGGAAATGAAGTGGCAAGCCCAGTTTTAACTATGATTGTTTGTGAACAAAGGATTGGGTACTATCCTTTGTGTGTGGAAATGAAGTGGCAAGACCAGATTGGCATAGGAAATTAGCATGTAGGTGAAGAGAATAGATGACTGTAGGATGCCCCCCTGAGGATGGGGTCAGATAGTGTTGAAATGTGTGCAGCATGCCAGGAAGCCATCATCTTTGTTCAATCCATTGCTGATGGACCATAGTCTGTATATGAGCTCCAATTCTTCTGTTTCTCTTTCCAATCTGCCTTTGTAGTTCTTTTGTTTAAGGATGGTTGTTCTGAGGTCTGAGATGGAATGCCCAGGGCAACTAAAATGTTCTGCCACTTGCTTTTGTGCATTCCTGTTCCTAATTTTTGATTTATGTCCATTTATCCTCTGGTGCAGGGACTGGCATTGTTGTCCAGAATAAGTTGTCATTCATTGATGATGTGCCTGAGTGGTCTCAGTTGGCAGCTGTATGTGACCACTAGTGGGGTTCTGTCATTTTCTTTCTTCAATCTAGTCTGCAATAGATAAGTCCTGGGTACAAGTCTTGCCTTGTTCTTTTTTTAAAAAAACTTCATGTGGTGGGTACTGTAGTTTGAGGAATGCTTGTTGTAATTCCTTGAGTTTGGCATCCAAGTGATTGTATCAGAGGACTTGGCTGTAGACTATGGATCTGGTGGTGTGTTCAGGTTGGAAACTGGAAGCATGTAAGTATGTGTAGCAGTCAGTGGGTTTGTGATATAGTGTGTTGCTTATATGTCCATTTTGTAGATATACAGTGGTGTCCAGAAAGTGGACTTGTTCAGTAGATAGTTCCAGGCTGAGGTTGATGGTGGGGTGGAAGTTGCTGAACCTCTGGTGGAATGTCTTGAGTGAGTCTTCAGTGAATCCAGATTATGAAGATATTGTCAATGTTTCTCAGTAGGGGAGTGGTTTCTGGTTACAGGGGTTAAGGAAGAAGATACTGGCATATTGTGGTGCCATATGTGTGCCCATGACAGTACCACTAACTTGTAGGTATATGTTGTTACCAAAGGTGAAGTAAACATGTGTGAGAACAAACTGGCAGACCTTAGTGGCTAGGTCTGATATGTTCCCATCTGGAATGACTTTGGTATGTTTTTTTAGCTATGTCTCTTAACTGAGGTATGATATAAATTAATAATGGTGATGGTTCTATGAAGCTTACATACAGGGTATCAAAGTGATTGTCTTTCTTTCATATTTTATTCATTAGTGGATAGTACCTAAAAGCATAGATACATGTCTAATAGACATTTGCAGATCTGTCCACATAAAAAAGCATTTAATTACAGATTTTAATCACCATAAGGTTTGCTTAGTCATTTATTTGAATGTTTATCTTGATCGTCCTGGAAAGGGCACAGCTGGCATAGCCGAAGCTGATATCAGGCACTCCTGACTGTTGCATACCTGATTTTTCAACTGAAGCGATGGGTCTAGGAGTTACAATTCCACAGAATAAGGTGGATATGAGCCTTCTCTTTACTGGGTTTCCATGTCTCATAAATGTATTACTTTAAACTAATTTTGCAGGATTTCTTTGATCCTTTTAAAACCTTTCTCCCTAATATGGGAATCCCCATTAAGGCTAAACCCTTATTTCCAACTGTCAAAAACACCCTCACTAGTGTCACTGGACTTCTTCTGTCCCTTGTAAATCTATCTTCCTTACACGGGTGTCTGAATCCCATTAAGGTACATATCTACTTCCAACTGCACCTCTGGCAGTTCTAACTGCTCTCCTAGCAGTTCTTGACACACTTCCTTTCTTAACAGCTCCTCCTCCTTTTTATAGCTGCTCATCAGGCAGGCCACCACCTTTTTGCCAGCATGACTCTGATTGGGTGCTCTGAACAATCCATTCTGCCAGTGTCTCTCCATAGGTGGCAATAGGTAACATCTCAAGCATTGTACCAGTTAAGATACAAGCTTTCCCCCTTCAATATATCTTTGCTTGTTGTGATAATTACAAATTCTTAATGGAGAAATTATAACTAAAACTAAATTGGGAAAATAAGTAGTGGTTGCAAGTTTAAAACACTGATGTGAAACAGTGAATGAGGCAGATCAGTATTAACGTTGTGTTGTGGCCATGAAATCTTAGAATTTAATTGCTTTGTACAGGAAATGCCCACTCCTGCTGATTTAATCAAATATATAAGTAACACGTTTTCTCCTTTTAACAAGAAAGTAAATTGGTAGTGTGGACATGGACATATGTGGTGGTCCTCTACTGTGCTTTGTGCTTCCCACTAATGTGCTATTTTTGTAGATCCTCTTCACTGCATAAGCTGTTCCTGCTTACAGGGGAATATCTGTCCTCCTTCTTATTACACTTAATGTGTAAAGGCTGTTCCTGTGAACACTAATTATAGATATGTACATAGTAGTATATACATCTTTAGCAGTGAAAAGTTTGATGTAGCATGACTTACACTGTATGAACACAGTCAATAGAACTATTTTATTTATTTTACAATATAGTGGCCAAGAGAATGACACTTCAACCAGGATTCTTTTGCCATTTTTCTCAGCAGTAAATCCCATTTTGGTCATGGAAAACTAAGTATACAGACGGCATTACATTTCATAGTTGAAATATCACATCTGCCTTAAGCTCCATATGGACTTCTTTGGCAAGTTCCTCTCTTTGTCTCTCACCTCTGAACTCACCCCATTTGTACAATTGAACCATTGATAGTATTGCTTGAAGAGTTATACCTGAGTTTTTTTTCAGACTGCAATTCATAGGTCCTTTTGGATTCTGTTCCTGTCTTCCAATGTGTTAGCAATCCCTCTGAGTTTTGTGTCATCTGCAAACTTGATAAAGATTCCCTCCACCCCATCATCTAACTCATATTTGCCCTCCTGCACTAGGACTTCAAACACATTTTGCTTGTTTCTCAAACTATTTGCATTGGTGTATAAATATTTGAAAGCTTTCTTTGTTATCATCAGTTAATTTACTGTCAGTTTTTCTGTGGATTGCATTTCCCCCCTCAGCTTCTCCTCTAGAATTCACATCCTTGTGTTTAGAGATTGGCTTTAGACTGATGTTTTAGCTCTCATCTCCAATCTCCCTAAGGATTTAGTTTAAAGCTCTTTTGATCAGACTTGCCATGGTACAGGTTCAGTCTCCCTTATCTGAAATGCTTGAGACCAGAAGTGTTTCAGATTTAGGGTGGGGGGAGGGGTTTGAAGTAACTGTATTTGCATATATGTACATAATGAGATATCTTGGAGATGGGGCCAAAGTTCAAACAAAAAAAAATCATTTATTTTTCATATGCCCTGTATACACATAGACTGGAGTTGATTTTCTACAACATTTTATATAATTATGTGCATGAAACAAAGCTTGTGTACATTGCACAATCAGAAAGCAAAGATGTCACTATCTCAGCCACCCATGAAAAAATTTGGCTTTTGGAGTATTTCAGAATCCCCGATAAGAGAGTCAACCTGTACTATTATATCCATCTTCATGAGGTGCAGCCTCTTTGACCATCATCCAAGAAGCTAAACCTCTCCTGTTTACATCATCTACATAGCTAGTCATTCATTTTTAGTATTGTCCTATCCCTGTGTAGTTCTGTATCCTTCACTGGCAGAATTACCGAGAATACCACTTGCCCTTCAGACCACTTTAGCTTCTTGGCCAAAACTTCGTATTCAGAGGTAACATGCTCAGATGTTCTTGGCAGAGTCATTTGTGCCCATGTAAATAAGGAGAAAGGGGTACTGGTATGTGTTCTTGGTGTGTTTTTTCAAGTTGTCAGTGACATCCCAGATACTTGCAGTAGGAAGATAGCACACTTTCCAATTCATCTAGTCAGGCTGGCAAACGAATGCCTCTATATCCCTGAGCCATGAGTCCACAACTACTAGCACCTTTCTTTCTTTTTTCTTGTTGTGGTTGATTGTTATCTTGACTGCTTCCTTGGCATGTGTTATCCCTTGTTGCCAGTTTCCTGTTTGAGTATCTTCAGTGCTGCTATCCTCAAGAAGTAGGAACTGTTTGCTTAGTTGGAGGGGTTCTGATCTGCTCCTGACAGTGAATATCCTTCAGGGTGCTCCTTCCCTGTTACAGGCCTCTTCTTTTCCCTGGCAGTTTCTTTCTGTTGGTTCTGTAGAATCAGTTCTCCCTGAGTTTCCAGGAAGTTCTCATGTTCTCTGATGGGACTTAACATGTAGCTATAATGCACTGATCCCCTCTTTCAAGATTGCTACCAATTTGCACTTGCTGCAGCTGTAGCTGTGAAGGTTTTCTGGAAGGAAGACAAACATTGCATGTACATTGCAGCAGACAACTATGGATCTTTCTGCTTCCATCTCTGTAGTTATTTTTCATCTGTTCCTCAAATTAAATGGTGCACACCAATTGCTCAAAAACGTGCGCTCTTTCTCACAGGGCTGCTTTTTTACTCACAGTGACTTCAGCAAACATTGATGGGAAAACATATGGAGATGAGATGATATTCTTCCAGAATTCCCAGAAAATTTGCCCAGAATTCTCCTGCTAGCATGGTTAGTGGCCTCCCCAAGCTCTGAATAACTGTGCACATTTTGGCTGGGAGATTTGGATGCTGTGATTAAAAAAAAGTAATGTTTCAAGGATCTGAATAATAATTCCTTGATTCACAAGAATGTGCCAAGAAGTGATTATAAGAATGAAGTGTATTTGAAGCATTTGAACACTGCAAAGGATTATCTAAATTTTATCTTCTGTATTGGTAAGTATAACTGAATGTGTAAATGTTTAAGTGGTGCTGCTACTGTGCCATGTGCATAGAGTATGTTAACTGTAATAGAACTCTTTCTTTCAGTGCCACTGTACAAACGACCCACTACATTACAAGAAAAAAAAATGAAATTCAGGCTGCATTTGCATTGGAGAAATAAAGCAGTTTGGCATCACTTTAACTGCCACGACTCAGTGCTATGGAATTCTGCGATTTGTAGCTTTCTCTGTCAATGAGCTCTGACCCCACTACAAACCACATATCCCAGAATTCCATAGCATTGGGCCATGGCAGTTAAAGTTTTCTTAAACTGAATTATTTCTGCAGTGCAGATGCAGCCACAGTCATAGTGAAAATAGTGAATTCATTGCTGAGATTTGAATACATTTTATATCAGAAGAGCTATAATCATTTAGAACCTGGGGGGGGGGGTCTTTGTAGTTTATGGCTTTTAATTTATCAGTGATTTCTTTCTTATTTATCTCCACAAATACTTCATTCTAAAAAACACATTTTTAGTGTTTTTAAATTATAGTTGAGGGGTCTAGGCAGAGAAACAGCATGATATAGAGATGCTGCCTTCCTTTCCCTGGCAGAGAAAAGAGGGTAAGGCTTCTACGATGCAGGCCACCAGTTCACAACATGGAAACCTATGGGCCAGTGTTCTGTTCTTCACAGAATCCAGTAATCTGTATAATTTTGTTTTTGCATATTGTGGACTGAATATAGACATTGAAGATTTTCACACCAGCGCTTACTGTGGGTTAAGCCCCAGTAAAGTTCTGATAAAACATCCTTAAAGTGCAAGGGTGTGAAAGCCAGTTGCGCTTCTGAAACATCAGTGAAGCATCCCCTCGCCTCTACCATCCTTAAATGGTTCATGGAGCAACCATTTCCTATTAACACAAAGTTCCCGTTAATAGGAAATGGCTACTCCACGAATGATTCAAGGAATGGTAAAGGCAAGGGGATGCTTCACTGATGTTTCAGAAGTGCAACCGGCTTTGACACCCTCGCGCTTCAGGGACATTTTACGAGCGCTGTACTGATTGCTGCTTTAGAGGTCTGTCTCTTAGACACATCCTTACACATGAACAACCAGTGTGTGGAGGGTGTCTTCCATGATCCATGCACCTGTGCAGATGCTGGAAGAATCAGGAGACTGCCTGTAGTACCATTAAGGCTTTGCTTCTCATTCCCACCTCTAGAGGTCAAACATCCACGAAGGGTTTCACTGTGAACTGTTAAGCATGCAAACTATCTAAGCACGAAGCCAAATTCATGTCTGAGTCTTCTGCAGAGAGTCAGATCTGATTCTAAAATAGTACCTACCACTTACAAGAAAGGAGTCATGAGTTCTTATATCCTGCCTTGCAGTGTTTATTGCATGAGCTAAGAGCTTGTAATTTAAAATTAAAAAAGAAACTTGCTTGCTGCTGAAATAGCACAAAATACTTATAGGCAGAAGGAAACTCATTTTCAGGTAAACATTTTAGAGACCCCTGCTAGGTATGCAGTATTAGAACCATATGGCTTTAAAAATCCCCGTTTTCGTTCAGTCACATCATATCACAAGTTAACAGGATAATGTTCAAATAGTACATTATTTAGACACTTTGGAGTACATTTTCAAAGGTTAGCCCGGGGTTTTAGCTGCAGGACTCCCATTAAGCTCAATGGGAGCTTTATAGCTAAAAACCCACACAGTGGTTTGAAAATGTACTTCTCACTGTGCTGAAGATAGATGCTGAGTACAAGTGGTCGAGGCGTGGGTAAATAAAGGATGGTGTCATTCCCACGAGAGGGCTATCATTAAGGCTAATCCCTCCCTCACCCTGACTCTCCTTACAAATCATCCTCTGTTGGAGTCTCTGCCCTTTGTTCTCACCTTTTCTGAACAGCAAATGTATTGAAACTTGCTGTGAATAAATAAAATGCTTTCATACATAAGTCATGACTGCCTTCTTCAGTCCTGTCCTGCTACTTTGCTAGCTTCCCTTTTACATTGTCTTCCTTAAAACACACACATACACCCATCCCTTCATCTCTTTTATATTTCCCATTCCATAAATTTCATTTACTATGTCTGTTTGTTTCTGATTTATTTTATACCTATAATCTGTATCTTACTCCATGCAGATATTTTAAAGTCTTATTTCTAAGAACCATGGGATTGTTCATATTCTTACCAAATAGGCTTCATTAAACAAATAAGTATGGTAATGGCAAACTACCTCCCCTGAAGTAGGAATTCCCCCACTCCCAGCATTACTAACTTTACTTTGTACAGTTCTGACATGACACTTTCTCGAGTGCATTGACTATTTTGAATAGAGTGATACCCAGACCCAACAGTCCTAACTAATGCCTTGAATGAAACAAGAATACAACTACAAATAGGCTTCAAGGATATTTGGAGTATGCAGCGTCTTTACAGATAAAAGAGATAAATGAGGAGACACTAGCTGAGATACAGATATGGACCAGGGGACAAAATAGTGCATTACTTTCTCCAAATAAAATTCTGCCATTCCTAAATGAATTTTTCCACCTGTCTCAATTTTTTTCAAAATATTGCAGACATTGAAAATTGTCCACGTCTAGATCTCTCCTATTTACAGTTTTCCATGATAGTATTGCCCACCCCTTTTTTAAAGATACTTAGCTGTGTTTTTAAATGCTCACTTGGAGTTTTAAGTTACTGCAATGCTAGACATTTGGTGTGTGAAGAAAAATTTCACTGGGGGTGGGTGGAATTCTTATGGCATACCACAAGGTGCCATTCTATCCCCAGTGGCACCCTGGCAGAAATCAGTATGCTTGCTGATATTTCTCCGTGCCTTCAGAAACAGCCTCAGCTAGTGTCTCCTCTGAATTAATATCTCGAGGAAGTAATGGGTTGGATGAAAAAAACCAAACTGAAATTGAATCAAGAGAAGAAAGAGGTCCTTAGTGCCAAGGATCCTAACCTGGGTTTCATGATGTGTCATTCAGTCCTGGATGGGATTACACTCCCCCTGAAAGACTGTGTTCACTACCTGGGAATGCTTCTGGATCCATCACATGCCAAATGACAATTCAGATAAATGTGACAGCCAGGAGTGTCTAGTACAGTCAGCCCTTTCCTTATGCGGGGGATCTGTTCTCTCTTTCTCTCTCTCTCACACACACATGGGGAAAACCGTGTATGGTGCGGGCTGACTGTATCAGCTTCAACTGTTATGCCAGTTGTGCTTCTTCCTATTGTTGGAGGATCTAAAGATGTGCTGGTAATCTCAAGACTGGATTTTTGCAATGTGCTATACAGTACATTGGGCTACTTCTGTACAAAGTTCAGAAACTTCAGTTAGTTCAAAACATGGCAGCCAGATTGGATACTGATACTTTTAAGTGTGATCATATTACACCAATATTAAAATCACTTCACTGGCTGCCAATTTGTTTCTGGGCAACATGCAAAGTGTTGATTCTTACCCTACCTGGTTTGGATCCAAGTTACCTTTGGGATTACTTCCCGTATAATCTGTAATTATAATTATATGTTCTTTTATACTGATGTTATGTGTTTTATTTAAATTGTTGTTTTCCTCCACCTCAGTCTATGCTGCTGCTGCCCCCCCTCCTCCTCCTTCCTATTATTGGGAGGCAATGCCCTCATTTTGTCCCTCACTCAGCTAGACAACTGCAAACAATTCTAATGGGACATTTGAACATCATGATAAACTATGAGGCTGTACAGATGAGAAGAAAGGGGTGGCCAGGGGCTGCCCCTTTCTCCCCTGGATCATTGTCGCGGCAACCGTACAGGCACAGCAATGATCCGCTCCAAAAAGGAGCTGTGAATCGCAGCTCCTTTCTGCGCCTCTGCCAAAGCGGCATGAGTGCCTTGGAGCAGCATGGTAATGTCTCTTGTGCACCACACCGTTTGGACACGTCACACAAATGGTCGCCCAAAATGGTGCCAGGAAAGCGTGGAGTGTGTGGACACTCCACTGTCTCGAGCCCTAATTTCAGCCCCAGGCTGCTGCAAAACAGCACTCTGTATCAGGCCTATGTCTTTTTTCTTGGCCAGATAAAGAAAGAAAGCAGAACATTTATTTTCCCAAAATGTTTAAAACTTGTGATAGAGAATCTCAAGGCAAAGCTAAGTCTATATCAGTGGAAATGTGAAAAACCACGTCCTTTCTTGTTTGACATACAGGGGTACCCCGGGTTACGAAATTAATTCGTTCCGCCGCCGCTTTCGTAACCCGAAAATCTTCGTAAGGCGAAAAAGCCATAGGCGCTAATGGGGAAAAGCCGCGATTTCGTGCGAAATAGCGCCGAAAAGCACCAAAATTTTTTTCGTAACCCGAAATAACCTTCGTAACCCGGAACAGTTTTTTTAAATAGATTTTTTTCGTAACCCGGAAATTTCGTAAGGCGGCGCATTCGTATCCCGGGGTACCAGTGTACTGAGTTTTTCAACTTTGTAAGTTCATGGAATCATAGAATCATAGAGTTGGAAGAGATCACAAGGGTCATCCAGTCCAACCCCCTGCCATACAAGAATACAGAATCAAAGCACCCTGACAGATGACCATCCAGCCTCTGTTTAAAAATCTCCAAAGAAGGAGCCTTCACCTCACTCCAAAGGATGTGTTTCACTGTTGAACAGCTCTTACTGTCAGGAAGTTTTTCCCAATGTTGAGGTGGAATTTCTTTTCCTGTAGTTTGCATTCATTGCTCTGACTCCTACTCTCTGGAGCTGCGGAAAATAAACTTGCTCCATTCTCAAAGCTGACTGATCTGGGGTTTTCTTTTAAGTGATTAGAAAACCCTGAATTTAAAAATATGATAGCAAAGGTACAAGACACTACAATTTCTTTATAAAATTATAAAACACTGGAATTGAATAGCATTCAGATATCAGATTAGTAGCATGCTCTGGAGAAACCATTACTGGAATTTGATAAATATAATCTGAACAGCAAGTATAAAATCACAGCAGTGCAGTTGAAATTCCAATAGAACATCTTTAATACACAAGTAATGGAGGTTATAGGAGCTGTGACTAATTTCAGAACTATCTATTGACTTGGAAGATCAATGAAGTGCTTATATAATTATAAAGATATGCTTACTAGAGTTGTGTGTGTGTGTAAGAAAACTATAGGCCCTCCTAGTAATTCATGCGCCCTAAGGCATTCCAGTCACATTAAGGGATAATGTTCAAATTGAACTAAAGTGTATGGAAGAACTGAAGATAGATGACAGTCAAGAACCAACAGTAAGGAAGACACATGCTGGATCAATCCAATTTCTTTTTTAATGGGCAAAATGAAGACTACATTTTCAATTGCCTGTTGCAAAAAACTGCATATTTGTCTTCTTGTTGGTATCATTAGTTTGAGCCAAAAAATTCCCATATGTGAGTGAAGGGCACATTAAATGTTTCCAAGGAAGTGGCCTCCAATTCCTATCCATTTTCCTTTCAAGCTGATGTTTTAATATGACTCGACACCATTTCAGAGGATTGCTGACCTACAGGGGTGCTTTTGGTCTTGGGGTTGTATAGGTTGTAGTGAGAATGAAGAAAAAGAAGGAAAGAGAGTTGTGAAACACTTCATATGATTGGTTTGTTTAGTTTTTTGACATAGATCCAAATATGGCTGAATCAAAATCCCACCTTTCAGTTACCTATTTGTATGTGAGAAACACCATTTCAACAATTTGCAGCAGATACAATAGAGGACCAATGAATGGTTCAGGGGCAGTGTAATTGGTCCTCTCAGTGGCTACCATCTTGATTATAGTTCCCAAAAGGCATTCAGAGGAAGTGAGTATGTGGTACTCTGGCAGCTAATGACTACACAGAAGACCTTTCCCATATAAAATGGCAGAAGTGGATTTCCTCAGAAATTCAAGCTGAAACTCGGTCTCTGATCTAGATCATTTCACAGCTGGTAGTTACGCCTGTGTTTGTACATGTTCCAGGCCTTGCCAAAAGAGATAATCACTACATCTTTCTGCAAGGCCCTCACTCTGATATTCAACAACAGCTGAGGAGGTACTGGGCATAACCTGGCCACTGAGCAATAGCCCTATGTTGTCTGTTGGGAGATGCTTCTTTTCTTTTCCATTCTCAAAAGGAGCCAAAATAAGACCATGTGCTCCTCTGCTGCTGCTGCCCCATGGCTGAGAAGATGGGGATCTGGTCTTGAATGCCAGGGCAGCACCAGCAAATGGAGCAGCTTCCATCACCCTCTGTAAGTATGCTGGTGGGGACTTAAACTCACACAGTGACATGGCTTGCATTTTCAAACATTATCTGAAACATACTTTCTGAAAGTGCTGTCTATACATTTCCAGCAATGAAAGAGGTTGCTACCACAGGAAGAAGTGGAGATGCAAAGAGTGCTTCTTTTGTTGTGGAAGCTGAGTTCCTAGAACTCATGAATATTTTTTCCTTTCATGCAGCACTATAGGTATTTAAAAAAAAAAATAATGCACAGCTATTCAACAGCATAATGCAATTCTGGAAACCGTAGTTTTGAGATACATTTAGCCTTTCCTCTCAGAGAACTCTGGTGCCATAACAATCTGCAATTCCTAGAATTCTATAGCATTTAGCCATTGCAGTTAAAATGTTGTCAAACTGGATTATTTCTTCAGTGCATATGCAGCCACAGTATCTGAAAGCTTCAATATAAAAGTAGGGGGTTTTTGTTTGTTTGTTTTTGTGAGGTAGGGGAGCTGTTTATAAAAACAAACGCTTTCTGGGGGAGATCACAGTGACTGTTTAGCACTTTCCACTTCCCAATTGACCTTTGCTTGAGGAATCAGTACTCAGAAGGCATATCTGGAGATACCCATCAGCCTTTAAGATCTGTCAGTTCAGTAGCTGATGGTGGCTCTGACATGGATGCTAGTAACTATAGGAGTATTTAGGGGCTCAGTTGAGCTCTGACTCATCTGTTCTTTTCAGTGCTTCTATATTATCCCTTCTTGTATTAATCTGGTGGCAATAAATTTGTTCTAACAGTGTGTGAGGCACTGATGTTTGACTTTTAGGTCTTTCTTATTTTTATTTTGTATTTTTTCCCCTGACAAGACATAGGAATACTTATCTAAACAAAGTGTAGGATGACTCTGAATATTTAGTGAAACATTTAGGCTCATTGTAGTGAGGCCAAATTGGCCTCAATACAAGTAATGTGTCTTCGGCCCTGTCCAGATGGTGTGGTGTGGCCGTTATGTACTGGTGCTGCTGAAGGGTGCTTGTGGCACCCTTTCAGCGGCGCCAAAAGGAGCTCCAAAACGGAGCTCCTTTCACATCGTGTATCGGTGTTGCAGCCTTTACATGGCCACTCTAGCGATACTGAAGAGAAAGGGGCCTCTGGGGCTGCCACTGTGGCAGCTCAGGCCCCAATCCGTTGGAGAAAGGGGCGGTCTGTAGCCTGCCTTCATTAGGCTAAGAGCACCTTGAGAAGTTTTTTTAAATGTTCCTCAAATTGTGTTTACGTTACTATGTTCTATGAAGTACTTTTTTGTGAACAAATGAGAAGAAAATATTAACTGTGCTGCCTTTTACGTTCACATCTGTGCCACCATCATTTGTACACTTCCTTGAATTCTGGAATTATTCAAACATCATAGCTGAATTAATTGCAGTTTTACTTCTACTTCTATAGTCTCAATTGATGGCTCATATAAGAGTTGTCAGTATCATTTCAAGGATATAACTGCTGCCTAACATGACACAGATAATTAAGTCCTTAGAGACCATTGCTCTAATGATTGCTATTAGCAGCACAGTTTTGCTATATGGTTAGATGGAACAGACTTGGGATCTGTTCTCATTTGCCTACTGTTCTGTAGTTATAATTTCCTTAGCTGGTATCTATCTATCTATCTATCTATCTATCTATCTATCTATCTATCTATATCTTTTACTGCTCTTTGACTATAATAAAGTTATTAATTGCTATCTATCAAATCTTTTGCTTTCAATTCCACCTGTAGAGCAAACATACTCCAGCTTTACCTGTCTGCCCCAGAACTTTCCTTATTCATTCAATCCTATTTCTTCTTTTACATGCTTAATTGTCATCTCAGATATGATATAGGCAACACTGACCTCTTTGCTGCAGCATCTTCACAAAATGCAGTCTTGTGACTAATATTATCATAATTTTATTTTCTCCTGTATACTTTGAACATCTTTGCCTTATGAAGAAATCAGTGGAACTTTGAAATCTTTCAACATGCATTTTGTGGATTTTGGTTGGCCAGTAACAGTATCACTGTTTTGTGGATTTTGGACGTTGCTACATAGCCAACATCGCTACTCCTGGATCTGCTTCCGCTTTGTATCTTTCCACTCCTCTTAGACTGTGTCTATGATAATGTCCATCTAGATCTATAACTCAGCAACAATTTACAGGTATATTTCAAGTGAACACATAGGCCTAAATCCAAATGTTACTCCCAACTAGAGTAGACCCTTTGACTCAGTGGAGTTTCATAAAACTCCCATTTACTTGTGTCTACTGTCGTTAGAGCAAACTATTGGATCTAAGTCATGTTCTCTCTCAGTTTATGCTTGTCTCCATATCTCTTGCCTTTGGTGTGCTAAAATGTTGATACTAAACTTCTTGGGGCATGTTTTTTGTCTTTCATTTGGTAATCTGCAAATCTCCATGCACTTTCATGCCATTCTATGAATAATAAGAATAGTAACAGCAACAACAATTTCTCTTTGTATATTCTTAGCGAAACATAGTTCTTACATGTCACTGCTTCTGTTACTCTCTATGCATAATGTTACATAAAACATTTTCTTCTATACTACTAATTTTATAGCAAAAAGAAATCTTGGCACTGTGTATCTCATTACTTCAATATCTTCTCTCAGTTGTGCTTTTAAATATTATCTTTTTAGGCCCAGTAGGAGGTACTTGTAAGGGAGAAATGCATGCCGATAGTCAAATGTTACACTAGCACATGGATCTTTTATGCCTCACTCATGAGGTCAGAATGTTTTGCCACAGCTGGTTAAGCAAAAGAAAGACTGGCACTCACTATCTGCAAAGAGGTTCTTTTTCTTTTTATCATTTCTGGTGTAAGTTTTTAAAAAGCTGCTTAGTTTAAGCCTTTTAAGCTCATTTTGATGAGAATATGCCCTCCTTCATACATGCAGTTGTATACAGCTGACTGTTTGTCCACATTTAATAACTGATTCTGTAGACGGTGAGGCTTTGGTTGTTACATTGTTTCTCCAAACTATTATGCGCTTCATTTACTAGTCTACAGAACATAATAGCAATTAACCACAGTCAAATTACATTTGTCAGATAAATGAAAAAAGTACCATTTGTGATGGATTGTCCTTGCCTCTTTTATTGTGTTTGTTCACATTACTAATTTGCAAAATTTAGCAATTCACAATGGCCTTCTCTGTCATTTATATGAATTAAAGTGATTCTGCTGTACTAATATTCACTGGGGTGTCCTGGAGATTAATTGAGGTCAAATCTGTCATCAACTACATGTACCACTCCTGTGTGCTTGGGTTGTCTGAATATCACTAAAGAATAATTTATCTATCATTTATAAACCATTTTGAAATCCTTCTACCTGAGCTTGGGAAAGAAATATGATTTGTGTTGCAATACTACATAGGGAACAGCATTTGCAAGTGTTTTTTTTAAAACTTACTCCAAACTAACAGTTCAGACAATCTCATACTGTTTTCAAAATAAGTAAGATCAGTGATCACAGTACTTTTTGCTTCTGTGGTTCAACATAGTTTGATCTCATTGTGTGAATGTCTGTCTTTGTAACACATTTTCCTTCTGGACAAATGGAAAATATGTACAAAATTATTTTTGAAAAAGTCACTGACTTGTAGATGCTTTTCTTCATTTGTTAGAATAATACAGGTTCAAAGGAGTGCTAATGCATTCTGCTATGCCTTACTCTCTACCAGGTTTCATTATTTGGGTCTGTTCTGCAATCCTTTGTTCAGTATTCAATGCCAGCACTACAGCTGACTTGAGTTGGCTTTATGTTATTTTTGCATTATTACTATTACATTTTGCTAGATTTTGTTTTTCAGTTTTGAGTACCGGTAATAGTTTTCTAGAATAGACCAGAATATTTGGATTTCTGTAGTTCAACATGTAAAGCTACTATTTTTGTGGGTAAAAACTTAGGATTTTGGTTTTACAACTTTATTTATTTATTTACTTACTTACTTATTTATTGTAGTTAGATCCTGCCTTTCTCCCAAAATGGCATTTAAGGAAGATTATAATAGTTTAAAAAAATGAAGGCAGTTACAAATTGATTACAAAAATTAAAACCAAATGGAATATCAGTATTATTAAAAACATGGTTACCACAGTTAAAAGCACTTAAAATATGTTTACAACATAGTTTCATTAAAAGATTAAAAAAAATTGAAAGCACAGCACACCACATTGTGCACACACTATAATTCCACAATTGAAATTCAAAAGGACTGTCTAAATAAGAATGTTTTCACCTGTTGACTGAAAGACAGGAGGTGGAGGGCCATCCAGACTCCCCATGGAAGGGAACTCCACAGCCTGGGAGCAGCCATAGAGATAGTTCTCCCACCAACTGCACCTGCAAAGGAAGTAGGATTGTGAGAAAACCCTCACCTGAAGATCTTAATTCATGTCCTGGTTTATATAAGGTGATACAGTCTTTCAGATAGCCCAGATCCAAGCCATGTAGAGCTTTAAAAGTCAAAACTAACAATCTGAATTCTACCCCGAAATTGATTGGTAGCCAATGCAGCTATTTCAATAGAGGAGGGCACATAATCCTTGTACTCAGTCCTGGACAACAGCCTAGCTGCAGCATTTTGGATCTGCAGAAGTTTCTAAATAGTTTCCTAAGGCAGCCCCATAAAAATGTGTTACGGAAGTCCAGAGTGCCAGATCTGACTTCTTTGGGAATAGGCTCAGTTGGTGTGCTACTTTTAGCTGCAAATACATTCCTGACCACTGCTGAGACCTGGGCATCAAGCTCAGATCCAAATCCAGGAACAGACTCAAGCTGTGAACCTGAGATTTCAAAGGGAGTGTAAACCCATCTAATAAAGGCTGGATCACTATTCCCTGATCTGCCTTCTGACTGTCTTGTCTGGGTTAAGTTTCATTTTATTCACCCTCATCCTGAAAGGAGACACTGGTTTAGTGAAGAAACATATGGATTCAGATGGAAAGGAGAGATAGAACTGAACCCCAAGGCTCCAGGTGATCTCTTCCAGTAGCTTCATGTAAATATTGAACAACATGAGGGACAGAACCCAGCCCTGAGGGGACACCACAGGAGTGTCCAGGGAGTCCACTCCTCCAAGAAAGATCAGAGCCACCATCTCAAAGATTGTCAGAAAATGTTCTGAAGGCACATGATGTGACAAGGACACCAGTGCTCAGTGATGGAGCATGTGCTTTTAATTTAGAATGTCCTATTTGCAATCCCTAGCACTGCTAGATTTTAGCAGAACTGAGTAGTAGACAAAAAGACAAATACAAATCACATCTGCTTGAAACACCTGTGACTCATTGAAAGTAGACAGAAGGAGCCCTGGTGGCTCAGGGGTTAAATGTCGGTACTGCAGCCACAAACTACAATCTTGCGAGTTCAGACCAGCTAGGGGCTCAGGGTAGACTCAGCCTAGCATCCTTCCAAATTGGCTAAAATGATTACCCAGTTTGTTGGGAGCAATTAGCTTACAGTTGTAAAACCACTTAGAAACTGCTTAGTGCAGTATGAAGTGGTATATAAATAAAGATGCTATTGCTAGTGTATTAGGAAAATTTCTTATGCTTTCTTCAATGCAATGCTGTTGACTTTTCAAATGGTAAGCAAGTCCACCTCGTAAGCTGTATGTATAATAATATATGATAACTCTACCTGAAGATTCCACTGGCTGCCCATTAGCTTCCGGACCCAGTACAAGGTGTTGGTTATCACCTTTAAAGCCCTAAATGGCTTGGGTCTAAGCTATCTCCGAGACCGCCTTCTCCCCTACAATCCTCCCCGCGTACTCCGCTCCTCTGGGAGAGGCCTACTTCAGCCATAAAAATCTAGGCTCTTGGCTACCCCCCAGAGGGCATTTTCCATCGTTGCCCCCAGACTGTGGAACGGCCTGCCAGATGAGATCTGTCTGCTTACATCCTTAGACAGCTTTAAAAAGGCTGTCAAGACGGATCTCTTCCGGCAGGCCTTCCTAGAATAGAGAACCCGGCCTTAGAAAAACATCTGGGAAAGATACTGCTGCTCCCACTGATTGTTTGTTGGTATGATGTTGTTGACCTTCTGGTCAGTTTTTAACTTGTATGTTTGTTTGTTTGTTGTTTTTTGTCCTGTTTTTTTTTTAAATATTGCATTGGATTTAATACTTTTTTAAGGAGGGGAGGGTACCAGGGATTTTATATGTTTTGTATTTTTAACTTTGTTAGCCGCCCCGATTGTTCTCAGAGGGGCGGGATACAAATAAATTTTATTATTATTATTATTATTATTATTATTATTATTATTATTATTAGATTCATGGCACTGATTGTAATGTTAGGGGTTATTTCTGCTGTTGCTCTCTTGTGAGATGGGATTTTATTGGAAGGGGGTGGGGGGGGAGAATAAAATGGGCAGAACAGTAATCTTTTCATGCATTTCTTGAGATTTCCATCCATGCATATATGCATAAATGAACATAACATTTAAATGCTTTTCCTTGTTGCTAGGTGAACAGTATAGATAACCCAACCTTTATGCATTTCTTTAATAAAAAGAACAAGATCTACATTTAGTTTTCCATTATAACAGCTCTTTCTGTTATCTAGATTAGTTTGCCACACTATGTATTTTGGTCTGCTTCTAGAAATTGTTTTGCTGTAAAGTGCATCTGAGCAGGCAATAGCCTGGTTGGAGTTTACAGTCTTTACAAATGCATTAAAGAAAATAGGCTTCTGGATGTTTTGTGTGTAGTTGATAAAGCATGCAACGTTCATCTTTTCTCTGAAATATAAGAATATAGAAAAACTTTGAGTCACATCATTGGTCCATCTGGCTCAATACTGACAACACTATACAAAAAGCATTTCCCACAGGAATTTGTTGTTGCTCTTTGCTATGAAATTGACTTCAACTTATGCTGACCTTATTACTGAGGCTGCATCTACACTGCAGAAATCATGCAGTTTGACACTGCTTTAACTGCCATGGCTCAATGATGTGGATTTCTGGGATCTGTACTTTTGTGAGCTATGTAGCCACCCCTCTCATCAAGCTCTGATGCCACAACAAACAGCAAATCCCAGGATTTTACAGCATTGAGCCATGACTATTAAAATGATGTCAAACTGAATTATTTCTTCAGTGCAAATAGAGCCCAAGAGACCTCCAAGACCCTTGGTTATCTGCCTTCCTGCTCAGACCTTCTACTGTACAATCTGGGCTGTGGCTTCCTTGATGGATTCAGTCCATCTGTATTTCAGTCTCTCCTTTTCTCTTGCCTTCTATTTTACCAAGTCTTTTCCAGTGAGTGATGTCTTCTCATGATATGTCCATAGTTCAACAGACTAAGTTTAGTAATCTTGGCCTCTAGTGAGAGTTCAAATCTGATTTACACTTCGACTCATTTATTTTGATTTATTTATTTATTTAAAGCATTTCATGGTATCTGTAGAATTCTTTTACAGCAAGACATTGCAAATTCCTTGACTTTCTTTCTGGCAGCAGTGTACAAAATACAAAACATTGCCTCTTTTCTGCACAAAAAGTACAGTTTTATAGGGGGAAATCTGTTCAAGAGGAGTCCTAAAGTGCAGATAGCCATCAAAATCCATGCAGAAACCCTCATATTGTAGAATAGTAAGGAGAAGGATTAATACTCTAAAGGTAACTAATTTTGTGTGATCTTGGACGCTACATAGGATCAGCCCTGGTTAGTAGTTGGATGGGAGACTGTAGGCTATATTTCAGAGAAAGGAACTGGCAAGACCACCTCAGGATATTCCTTGCTTATGAAAACCTTTTGAAATTCATTGGATTGCCATAAATTGACAAGTGATTTGAAGGCACATACACACACACACACGTCTATGCATACACACACACCCATGTATGCATACATACACAGAGAGAAAACTGTTTTATTTGCTCTTTTAGGCAAGAATGAATAAATGAAGAGTTATATCTGTACTCTCGAAACTTTAGGGTACACTACTGGAGAACTAATCAGGAGATTTGCAGTGCTGTACATGCATTTATGCTTCATGCAAATATTCTCTTTGTGGAAGGTTTATTAAAGATGAAGAAAATATAGAATAAAGAAAGTTTCTGATTAAGGTCAACATACTAAGTACGAATGGTTCTAGTCTGCTATTGAGAACTGTGGGCTTTTGTCTGAACCATGGATTACATTTGGTTGTTTTTATTCACATTTGGTCAACAGATGGGATGACTGTACTAGGTGCATTCTGGAAGCCTGCATATCAAATAAATAATAATTAGTCTAAAAATAACTGAACTGTCACTGAACATCTGACTAGAATGGATCTCTTTTGATTACTCTTTCATGGGAAGCCAGAGGAATGCTTATTTTAACATAGACAACTAAATAAACTGAAATGTGGTCATCAAAAAAGTTACTGTAATCAATTCTTACTGATTTAATAGACTAGGTTGAGGAGCATAATCCCAAAGAATGCCATATGCTGGGGATAAACGGTGAAAGACCATTATCTTGATAGCCTGCTTGTGAGCACTGTAAGGCTCTGACTCTATGTAGAGAGTCTTCTAGACCATGATGGGCCATGGACCTATCTAGCAAAACAGTTTTAAGAACTTGGTGCTTGAAAAGGTTTGCTATTTGTCTTTTAGAGAACTGCCTGAGGGCCAAAGTGGAGTATTGGACAGAGTATCTGATTTGGATTGGAAGTCCTATCTTTGAATCCTTGCTTAGCTTACTGGCAGTCATTTGTTTTTATACAGTTTGGCAATGGATACAGAAATACACTGTTAGCTCTTACCTATGCTATAAAATCCTTAGGGGACTGACAGCGTACACAATTAACTAATAGTAATATTTTATTATTTTTATTTTATTTCATTGTTTAAAATCTTTGGCATTTAAATGGTATCAGAATTCATTGCAAGCTACATGTTTTTGATCATTAATGAATGTAGCATTGTGATGCTCCCTAAACATCTTTCTGAAACTACCAGAATCTTCTACAAATTCCAGTTTAGCAATAGTGGATGCAATTATATAGTCTTGTCTTTTCTAAAAGCATTTCTATACTACTCGGCACTCTCTGTTTACAATCTGTAAGTCAATTGCCCCAACAAACTGGGTACTCATTTTACTGACCTACAAAAGGATGGAAGGCTGAGTCACCCTGGAGCCCTGTGGTGAACTCACAACTTTGTGGCTGCAGTACTGGCATTTAACCACTGAACCTCCAGGGCTCCTTAATTATTGATGGTTTTTGAAATCAAAGGATCTACGTAAGGTAAACGTATAAGAGAGCAAGCACAAAAGTAGTACTTCCTATAGCCCAGCAATGTCAGAGCACACAGGGAAATGCTATAGAATTTAATACTATATGGAATCTATGATTTTGAATCAAAACATTACAACCCAAAAGGATATCTTTCAAATTTCAGTTTTATTTATGTGCTGTTTATTTTAACTCTAGACATGTCTTCAGCCAGCAGTATTAATAATAAATTAAACTGCATCTTTTTCTTTGTTTTGGAGTTATGCATACATGTATGCACATGCATTGACATGAAGCAGTTAATTTGACTCTGTGACTAGGAAATGGTGGTTTAATTATCACAGTAGAGGAGGATTAATTATAAATTCAGTCTTTCACTTTTTTTCCTTTTCTCTTTCCAGAATGGAAGAGACCGTGAGGAATCTACTGCAAAGCCAAGGATCCTCAGAGCCAAATGGAGAAGAATCTGTTGCCATAATAAAGACATATCAGGTAGTAGTGATATGAATATATTCTCATCTGTGTACACTAACTGATATGATAACTGGGTCATGCAATTTGTCTCTGAGTTTGTTGATTTAGGGACTGATACAAAGTTCAATCTTCAGATTAAAAACACCTCCAAGAGAAACAGCTGTATAGAGGGAATTGTTGGGAAGGGGCAGGTTGATGCTGGCTATGGATACCAGTGAATCTTAAAAACAAAACAAAAACCCAACATCTTATTAGTAGTTAAATCTGAAGTAGACCCATTGCATCAATGGGATTTATATAAGTGTTGACTTCTTCACCAGTAGATTTGTTCTAGTGAGAAACTAGCAATACAATTTAGTCAAACATGTACTAAAAAGAAAGAAGGGTGGTCAAAAGTGCTATGTAGGAGCATTATGTTTCTGAAAGGATATTTCTCAGTGCTGTCAAAGACTTGGATTGTATGAGCATGCATAAGTAGACAGGAACACCATCAGAGATACATGGAGGCCTGAGGGAGAGAAAAGTAGATGGGGGACATTAGTGTAGCAACTGAAAGAATACAGAGGGTTATCATGAAACATTCTTCTTTCCATTGCCTACCTTTCCACATACACATTGATACACACACACCTATGTGTGCATGTGGAATGTTTGTATGGTTATCAAACAAGGTGTGTTTGTGTATACTGCTTCTACGCATGTGTACAGTTGGCCCTTAGTATTCACTGGATACCAAAATCTGTGGTTGGTCAAGTCCCCACAATGACATAGTAAAATGGTGTCTCTTATATAGAATGGCAAAATCAAGGTTTGCTTTTTGGAATTTTTTTAAAGAATATTTTCAAGCCCTGAATGGGGACATCTGTGGATGCAGAATTCATGGTTACAGGGAATCAACTGTATTTGTATTTTAGCTTTTGTTCTTCTAAACAATAGTTTTGTTAATATTTGAACTGAACTAATTTCAAACTTGTACAATTAAACAGTAGGAATGAAAAGAACACTGGGGATGGAAAGAATGTTCAAAGACTCAAGAAAAAAAATGAGAGAGGGGCTTCTTGAATGTCCAGAAATGGTGATGAGCACAATCTTCTTCTAACACCTTTCTTAATTTTCATGCAGTTCATGAATAGACTTTAAGAGTATCTGTCCACCCACATGAACTGAGTTTCACCTTTCTGTTTCCCTTCTACTGGTATGGCCATGTAGTGACTGGCAAGGGAGTAGGAGTAGATGAGTGAGATCATGGCAGTATCCTGCAGGATCTCTGCATCCAAGTCCTGAACACAGCCTGCATCAGTGTGCAAAACTTCAGATGGGAAATTTTCCTTGTTCATCTGCCCCTATCCCCTCCCACCCACATGACCAGTTATTTATGTTAGAGGGCTGTGTGAGTGGGAGGAAGGCTAAGGGAACATAGCCGACTCAGGCTTGTCCATCCCTGGGTATGATAGCCATTAACAGGCAATCGTCCTTGCATGTCTACCTCATGCCCCTTCCCACTACATGGCCTTTCTGGTGAGAGGAAACAGGAGATAGCCAAGCTAAGCTTGTCCATTAGAGGCTATGATAGCCATCGATTAGTGATCTCACTCTCCTACTGCTGATTCCTCCTGCTGGCCACTACAGTACATGACCATGCCAGTGGGAGGAGGCAGGAGAAGGAATCACCAAGCAGCTCTGTCAACAGCTATGATAGCCATTTACCTAATTTTTATAGCCAATTAAAAGTAGAATGGGAAAGGGAAATCTTTTCGTTCCTGTGAGAATGTGTAAAATATTCTGTATTTAAAGATGTTCTTGTTGAAAAGAGAAATATGTTTACATTACTGTACTTATTCTTTCATACCAGAATGAATAATTCAGACAAACACATTTCTATTAACAAAGCTAGAATTCTAAACAGTGGGAGTAGGGCCCACTGAAAACAATAAGAACGATTTCCATTTAAACACAGCTCAGCATTGCATTTAATTAGTTGTCATTGTAACGTTCTGTATATTGGCATAATGCAAGACATTAACTTTAAAGCAGAACTTGCTCCTAAGTTAAAATATGGTATTCAAAAGCAAAATGGAATGTTGCTAAAATATTACAGGAAGAAATGTGGAAGTACAGAATGATTGTCTTGGGTATGGCTCGGAGCAGGGTGGTGAAACTATTCTATATTAGTTAGTTTTTACTGTGTGCAGCCTGTTCAAATTAATATTTGAGTAGTCATAAAAGGCCCTTCTTTGCAATAAACACTTTTGATCTATTGACCACTAGCTGCATATTTGGATTTTTCCTCCTCAAACCTAATTATTGTACAGGGATTTATAAAACTTTATTCTTATTACAATATCAATATTCCTGACTCCAGAATAAATAATCCTTCTAATGAACTTTAAATGTTGCAGAGTAGTTACGTCAGTGGAATAGCAAACAGATATAGCTCCAAACATATATGTGGTATCATTAAATTCTGTTAGGCCTTGTCAGAATTTCATCTTTGAAAAACTGAAGCTCTGAATACTTGTACTAGTGGTAATACCAAAAAGGAAGTTTTTATTCTAGCCATCTGCCATGTAAATTAATGTTTGTATCAGTGAGGAAAATAATATTATGCTCAATTACTCATAGATTGATTTTGTAAAGCACTGCAGCCAAGAGTGAACTCAAATAAATATGAGCATAAATGAAAGAATAAATGTAGCATGTTTGTACCTGTACTGATGACATTTTGTGTAGGTCGTCAAGCATTATCTAAGCTTGATACTCACTACCTTGGTTCCCAGTCACTGACTGACTACAAAGACTGCATAGGGTGGCCTCTTACTTATCACCAGAGAAAGAGGAAACACATCACAAAAAAAACAAAACAAAGGGCAAAAGAGTAGGAGAGATTTGTATAAAATGTTCTTAAGACTATTAACATATACACTTTTTAAATAGAACAAATTACTGTAACATATAGTCATAGAAATACAATAGAACTCACCATGTTAAATCATAGTGGCTTAGGTGACCTGTCTATGTGCTCTGTCTGCTATCCAACTAATTTTGGATGGATGTCTTCAAAGCCCTTGTTCTCCTTTCTAAACATGCTTTAGAAGGGATATGAACCAGATGGGTCTTCAAATGAAAGTTGCTTTGAAATAGAGGACTGTACTCTATAAAATAGATAGAACATATAACTACTCTAACGCTTCTTGGAGTAGCTGAAATTCAGAGAGTAACTATAAAAACGCCATGAGATGTATCACCAGGGTTCCATAAATTATGTCCAATTTATCAGTGAAAAATGATTGGAGGAAAGAAATAGAACCAAAGACACTATGTGAGGAAAGCAGCTCTGTGTGTCAAGAGAGGGAGAAACCAGAACATGACTAGGGTCTTGATTACACAAGCCAAAAGGCCCATTTTCCTCCTTATTCTGGTGTCATCCCGTTCACGGCCCAAATCCCAGTTCTGGTGTAAGTAGACTAGACCACATCTAGCACATCCCACACCAGAACATGGCTGCATTGGAGTAAAAAAAAAAACCCTTACCTGTTGCTTCAGATCTTCTGGAAAGATCCAGAACCTTCTGTCCATGAGTCACCATGGCTGTCTGCACGACCGCCCTGTTGGGCCACCTGCTGCATCTGCCATCACTACAGGTTGCCTGTTCTGAGATCAGAATTAGGTGTCCAGCATGTGACCAGTGTTGGGCACCTCATTCTGACCTCAAAAATGAGGGAGTTGTGGCAGTGGCGGATGCGCTGGGTGATCCAGCGGGACGCCCATGCAGACAGCCACTGTGGCATGGAGATGGCGGCTAAGGTAACATGGGGAAATGGTACAGCTGTGATGCCAGGATGGTACAGCTGTGATGCTTGGAGTGGTGTTGCTCCTGGAGTATCCTGGCCAACACCAGAAAGATGGTACAGCCAGTCCATCAAACATACCTACAGTATTATCAAAACAGGGAAGGCAATAAAAAGGGAAGGGATCTTTGCTAGTGCCATTCATATCTAGATAATAAACTCTCTCTCAAAACCTTGCTCCAGGATTTCTTAGCTGACATATTTCACTTTCCAACCATGAACATTCTTGCTAGCCTTTGAAAACATCTAGCCTACTGGTCAGCGGGTTTGCTGAAGGGTGTATGTCAGATTTCTCCGCCTTTCAAGTGTTCTTCTCAGGCATGTCCAGAGCTAAAAGGGAAGCAGCTCCTCTAGTTGCCCAAAGTACCTGTACATGCTGCTTAGGATTTCATAGCTATCATCTTCGACTTCATTTGGAAGCTCTTCCTGGTGGAAATGATTCTTCATTCCAGTGCGTTTCTCCCCTGTGAACTTCAGCAAACCATGCAATTTCTTTCTTTGAAACACATGTCCCTATCTATAAAATGAAGACAATACTATTTCACACCTCTCAGAATAGGGGAAGGGGGGGATACATTTTTAGTGTCTGTGGAAATATATTATCTTCAGGGTCTTTGATGTTCCATTATGAACATGAAAAGTGGCTCTTTTCACAGAGGTTTGATGTGGTATGCAAAATGTTTTTTTTTATTAAAACTGAATAAACTTCAAGTGAAAATAAGAGCTAGAAAGGTAAATTAGCTTCCTTTCAGTTTGGAATTGAATAAATACAGTATGCACTTTCTTTAGGCAAAACACATGGAAACAAAAGCTGTTCATTTGGCACTTCTCCACCTCATATGTATAGCTCATTTTTAGTATCAGGACCAATGGGTGTGAATGGTGGATGGATGATAAGATAGTAGTTTTATCTTTGAACATAAATATACATTAAAATACAGGCTGTAAGACAGAAAAAGTGCCGTAGCTACATGTAAGGTCCCTTTGCTTAAGTACTATCATTTCAGCAATCCCATGTGGTTGAAAAGCAGTCACCGGATGAGGGAAAAGTGAAAAGTTCGGTGTTCTGTGAGACTGTGGCAGTGCAAAGTTAAGGAAAAATTGGAGTTGAAGAAAGATTAATATAGTCTTTTTTTCCTGCTTGGAAAGGAAGGTGAGCAACTGGCCTGGCCTAATGAAGGCTTCCACAAGATCAGTGGCATCACTAGGGTTGGTGTCTCCTGGTGTGGTAATTCATGGTGTCATCCCCCCATTGACCTCCTCTCATACCACATCATCCTTAGTAATGTTTTTTGTACTAATATTACTCATAAATCATAATACCAGTATATTACTGAATGATAAAAAACTAGCAAAATTAAAATTATATAGTACCTTTAAATTATAATACTATATGCACAGCCTAAATGTATTTACATGTAGAATGGGTCCTTGGTATCCGCTGAGGTTTGGTTCCACGACCCCAGTGGATAACAAAATCTGTGGATGCTCAAGTACCATTGAATAAAATGGTATAGCAAAATGGTGTCTCTTATATAAAATGGAAAATCAGGTTTTGCTGTTTGGAATTTATACTTTTTAAAATATTTTCAAGCTGTGGATGCTTGAATCCATGGATTAAAAAAACTGTGGATAAGGAAGGCCAACTGTACATGGCTTCATGTGATTAAAGTGAAAATTAAAGTGAAATTGATAACATGTGATTTTTAAAAAAGAGAATTTAAAAATATTTTGGGGGATTTTTTAAAAAAAATTATTTTATTAAAAAACAACAACAACCCTGCAGCCTCTCCTTTTTCCTCTAGCTGAGCCTTGCCCCACCCACAGCACCTCTAGTGTTTTAAAGGGATGCAGATGAATGCCCCAGCCTGTTTCTGCCAGAAGGCAGATGTTTGGGGAGCGTTGCTGTCATCCTCCCTTAGAGTGTCACCTGGTGCGGCCCATTTCCCTCACATTCTTCTAGTAAAAGTCATCTTTTGTGGAAAGCTAGACCATCCTCTAGTGTGGTATTTCTGCCGATATAACAGAGGAACCAGGAGGTGAGCTCCGGCTGCTCCCCAATTCCAACCCAAACTGACTGCAGAGGGCTGGAAAACTTCACGGGAGGTTTTCATGGAGCAGAGAGTGGAAGAAGGTTCTGCCCTGTATGTGTGAAATGGTTTTAGACCATAGCTATTGTATTCTTGGGGAATGTGAGTGCTCATTTATAAATGTAAGACTGACTTTGTACATGAAGATGTTGAGTGGATCGGGAAGCAGAAAGTACATTCAGTTTGCACTTTTTCTGTCTATTCTTCTTTCTTCTGTTCAACCCAGAGCATTTTTATTTCTCCTAATGTGTAACATGTTCATGCTCATTTAGAAATGCTCAGTTTGTGTTTCTTTTCCTGATGCCAATTCTATGCCAGGAATTCGGATGATGCTGTATAGCCTGTTTAAGATCTTTGTGTTTTCTGCTCTCCCTACTGCAATACTGTAGCATCTGAGGCTTCTCACGGTTTTAACAGGATCTACTTTAAAGTCAGGCTTATTTAGCCAGCTATTTTATGGTGAATGGACCTAAGGGTACATCTGGGGCTAGCATAATATGAAGCAGGAAAAAACTGAGTAGAAGTCCAATATGTTTAGTGTAGCTTAATTCATTAATTCTAATTAAATTAGATTTTAAGTGCCAAGTGGAAGAGTGCTCATTATACCACAGAATCTCTAGGCTAGCCACTGGCAGATCTTCCATTCAAAGCAAAGAGCTTATGTCTGTCAAGTGGGATGTTATGTGATTAAATTTTTGTGCACTTAGCAAGCACACATCCAAACGACATGGGTGGGAGTAATATTTTTTTCACCTGACTACATGATAAGTAGCTAACAAGCATCTAAACAGCTGGAGGAACAAGAATAAGGCAGAAGCATGAATGTAATTTCTTCTCAGAAGTAGGCTTGAGGAGTGCTCATGTTCTCTGGTAATAGGGTAGAAAGAGAGGGTGACACTGCTATATATCTTATTTGTTCTATAACATTTGGCATGCTTTCTTGGAACTCACATTTCACTATTGATTTTTTCTGAAAATTTAAAATTCTGAAAAAGCTACACAGAGAGGTGTGGCCTGAGACAATGACAAATATAAATTTAAGAGTAAAATCATAGTGAATGGACATTTCTGAAATTAATATATGGCATACCATCAGTTGCTTGGAGTGGTGAGTGATTGTTATGTACCTGTTTGACTCTCAAAAGTTGTTAGAGAACATAAAGGTTAGGTTGTGGGGTAGGACTGACCAGTGCAATCTCATGCGCAGTTACTTAGAAGTCACTCCCATTAAATTGAATGGAATATATTGCTAGATAGAAGTATTTTAAGACTGCAGTTTTAGTTACTGAAGGGAGAGATAGCAGTTGCCAACATGTCACATATCTGTCCTTGAAATATTATTTATTTATTTATATCCCACTTTTCTCCCCACACAGGACCCTAAGTGGCTTGCAACAAATTAAAACACAACTGACACAAAGCTGACACAACTGCTAAAAACACAAAACTATGCAAGTCACATACTTTCAGCCTCAGGTGAAGACAATGGCAAACTTCCTCTGAAGAAATATTTCCAAAACCCCATGTTAGGTTCACCTTAGGATTACCGTGGCCTGTTACAGACAGCCAAAATAAAGCTGCTTCGAGTCACAGTAGAGGTATGGTGTTTCAATGATGCATGCGTCCTAAGAGTCCAGATGCCACACCAAAGCCACACTCCAGTCCTTAGGGCTGGAGCGTGGCTTTGGTGCGGCTTCTGGACTCTTAGGACACATGCATCATTGAAATATCATACCTCCACTGTGACTCGAAGCAGCTTTATTTTGGCTGTCTGTAACAGGCCCATAAGTCAGAAATTATTTTAAGGCACACATGAACAATACAGAATTTGACTGTATTGTCAGGACTGGTATCCCTTGTGAGGGCCTGAATCCTCCCAAATTTCAGGCAACTAGATGTAGGCTGTTAGTGTTCATCACAAATGCACCCTTAAAGATTTAGCTGTTAAAAAAAAGGAGGGGGGATTGATATCTGCCCTTTACTTGGTATGCCATTAGTGCCCTGAGTTAAGTTCTCGGAAAACTTTCAGGAGAACAAGTGTGGAAGTGAGAGATATGTCCCTTTTCTTTTCAATTGACAGAAAGTCAGAGAAGGTGTTAAGTCTTTGATGGATAGTTCATCCTTTCAGATTATGTGTCTATATGTGGATGGGATGGAGTGGGGGCCTTTCTGGCAGGTTGAGGATGTTTTCCATGTCAAGGAAAAAGCAACATGGGTTATACAGTAAAAGAAATAAAACATGTATGTGAGAGTCAGGGTGACTCAGCAGAAGCCAATTGGGAACCACACAGGTTTAAATGGTAATACAATTAACAAGTCCTGAATGCCAAGGACAAGAAATGTAAAGTGGATAATTGGACACACCTGACAATTGTTAAGTGGTCAAGGCTGAGATGATGAAATCATTAATTGTAGGATGAACCAAGAGAACCAATGAGAATGGTGTACACGCCTACTGGGTGGAAACAGACAACAGTGGGTGGTACCATGCATTGACTATAATAATGACTATGAATCCCAATGTATTGTGTGGGTTGTAGTAGTGGTTAGTAGAGTGGATAGTGAGGAGTTGAGTATTGGAGTTGTGTTGGATAGTTTTGGAGCTGTATATAGTAGAATAAAGTAGATCTTTTATTTAAGACTACTGAGTAGTCTGGTGTCTTGGGTGAAGCTACAAGAACCAGCTGGATCCTGTGAAGAAGGGTGAAGACTTCTGTGGAAGTAGAGTGAGAAGGCTTGGAGAGTTTGTCGGGGTCTTCAGCCTATTCTCTGTAACTCTGCTAAGCTATAACCACTGGCCAAAACTGGTCAGCGCGGTGCACAACCAGGTGGTGAGTTCAACCAGAGGTAGAAGAGCTACAACTCCCATCATCCCTGACATTCCATACTTTAGAATTATACACCACTTTAACTGCCATAACTCTATCCTACAGAATCCTGGGATTTGTAGTTTGGTGAAGTATTCAACTTGGCCTTTCAGAAAGCTCTGGTGCCTCACTAAACTACAAATCCCTGGATTCTGTAGAATAGAGTCAAGACAGTTCAAGCGGTATCCAACGGCTTTGATTCTATGGTGTGGACACAGCCTGGTTTTAGAGAGCTTATTTCTGAGCATTTGAGGTACTGCTGTTCCTGCAGTCATACAATCACAAGACAAAGTGAAGCATTGAGGCAAACATCGATAAAAGAATCAGATTGGTAAAGTTACAACACCTGGTTGGAAGCTAAAATTGTCTACCACACAACTACACTCCCTACCTCTCCTTTCTGCCTTCCTCCTTACCTGCTTTTTTAATTGTATTGAAACTTCAGAGTGAGACAATATATCAATGTTTTACTTACTGCAGCCTGTCAGATTATATCCTCCAAAGCCAGAAGTGCATCCAAGTTTTAAGAGGACTCCCATTTCCTTCTGACTATTTCAGAAAAGAACTGCTTTGTTTTGCTTTGCTTGGGAACAAGAGCTATGGAATCTCTACCACCCCAAAGACCAAATTCCGTTTTAGAGTAGTTTTCAGACAACAGAATCCAGTGATGCACAGGGGCAAAGTCAGAAGGGAGGACCAAAAACAGAGGCAGAAAAACGGACTAAAATTAATACTGCCCTTCCTGGCTGCTTTGGGTCACTTTGGAGGTATTCTGTTTAAATGATACATGCGTCCTAAGAAACTGGAACCTGCGCCAAAGCCACGCTCCAGTCCTAAGACTCAGTCTAGGAGTGGAGTGGAAGGTTGGACTAGAATGGGGATAGAAATGTAAGCCTGCCCTGAGTGTGGGCAAGTCTAGCTATGAAACTGGATTGATACCAGGAGCCCATTAACACCTTGCAGTTTGTAGTCCTTTTATTCCACTTTATCTGCAATAATGGCATGCTATGGAATTGTGGGGTTTGTAGTTTGGTGAAGCACCAGAGATGCTCCCTGATTGAGAATTCTAAATGCTCACTCCCTTAAATTGCCAATACCAGGTTTTCAAAGAATGGAACTGTTGCAGCTAAACTGGGATAATAGCACTATACTTGTGTAGTGTGAACAGGGCCTAGAAATAAAAGGATGTGTTGCTTGAGATGAAATCAGCAGGGGAGACAGGCAGGATCAAAGCTACTTAGCAGTTGTGCCAGACATGTTATAATTTCCAAAGACTGAATTTAGGGTTCAAAGCCAGAATGAATGTGGATAAAATGCAAGTACAAATGAAATTAGATTCTAATAGGCATCAGAGAGCCAGCATGGTGTAGTGGTTTGAGCAGTAGACAATGAATCTAGAGGGCATGGTTTGAAACCTGGCTGAGCCATGTGAACTCACTGCGTGACCTTGGGCAAATCACACTCTCTCAGCCTCGTACAATAAGAATGGCAAACTGCCTCTAAAGAAACTTGCCAAGAAAACCCCAATGATAGTTTCGCCTTAGGGTCAACATAGTCAAAAATGACTTGAATGCACACAACAACAACAACAACAGGTGTCAGACAGGCTTGGGCAGAAATGAAGCTGATAGAAACATGCAACCCGCTTTCAAAGTTGTGGCATGGACAGGTAACAAGAAGGATCTACATCAAGGGGCCCTACTACAACTTCCATCATGTTAGGGATTTGTCAAGCTATAGTCTGGAATATCTAGAGGGGTTCTTTCATATCTGCTGTGGCTAATATGGAGCTTGATACTTAACAAGCCAAGTATCTGGGAGAGAGATTCAGTAGAATTATTCAGATCTGTAATTTCTATAGTCTTGAAGTTATTCTATGGCAAAGTGATGCTTTGCCTGTTGACAGAGCTCCCCTATTGAAGACCATTAATTGGTAGATGAATTCGACATTCCTCAGGGCTTCTTTTGATGGTTTCATATGTGATATCATCATGCCTAGGCCTTGTTTAAGAGGTCAGTTTTGTTTCTCTGTTTCGTGTTACCCTAACAGTTCTATGTTAATTTACAGTGCTGTGGCATATCATCCGGACATTTCCATGTGGATAATGAGCTACTCCCCCTCACCCACCCAGCAAAGTTCCAGGAAGCAAACTGTTCATGTGATTCATTGGTCATGTAAAACATCATTACAGGCTACCATCTGGAGAGGTAGTCTGCAAAGAGCCTGTTTTTCACTATAAAATATTAATAAGAGCATTTCCCCATTTAACACATTTAATTAACATTGGTATTGAACTTTTCCCGATATTTCATTTTCCTGTGTAGCTTCCATTTACTCAAAAGACCTCTTAGGGCTGAACATTTTTCAACAGAAACAAATGTTTCTGATAGATGGAAGGGCCAATAAAAGCTTCATCAGAAAATTTATTAGTGTCATTCTGCAGAGCTGTTCAATAAGGATGATACCCTGCAATATTTAGAAGTGTTTTGAGTGAAGACTAATGTGAAGTAGATTTAGATTGATGTGCCAGTGGTTGTAGGTTCATATTAAAGACATAAAGAAAACACTTTGTTCTCTTATCCATCACAGATGTTTAATCTAGGATATCTTACTGCTCACTCTGTGTATACTTTGTAAGTCAAATGGAGAGATGAAAAAGGGGGATTTTATATGTTATTGCCTGACAGCAATAATGTTAAACTGTGAACAATTTAGACTGTTCCTCTAAAACCTTCTGATTTACCTGAATCCTTTTCTTTTGCTTCAAATTTTGCCCAGCTTGCATTGAGCAAAAACTGTTGCAAGAAAACATTATTCCTGCATCTCTTGATAGACTGTCTGAAGCAAAGACTTATTCTATTCTGCTCTATTACCATCAGCAAGCAGGGGAAGTAATAATAATATTTTTTAAAAATCAGGACCCTCCACATGCCAGTTTCAAACCAGATAAGTAAAATCACTAATTTTATGCAATGAACCTTAGTTTTCTTTCATAGCTAGCTAGCACTCAGAATAGCTTGTTTTGTATTTTAGTAACAACAAGCTGTTTAGCCCTAGCCTCAATGGCCTGAAAGGTTTTCCATTAGTAAGGGGAAAGAGTTGTTTTAAATCTTGTAAGAAAACAGAAACATCCTCACATGCTCCACATACAACTGAGCTGAAGCAGCAGGTCTAAAATTTAGCAAAGATTACAATGTGTACCTTGGATCTGAATGTGCAAAATGATTTTATTTTATTATTTTTTTTGGCAACTCAAGTATCACTGTCAGAACAGTTTTAAAGGGGGATTGAAAGTCCATGCTGAAATTTAGGAGGCACCTTCCAAGAATGTCTGAACTTGAAAAATTTGTGTCAGGCCATAACAAAGCAATATGAACAATGCTTAAGGATGATAAGACCTTGGGAACAAAACCAATGGCTGTGAGAATAAAGGAAGATTTAATGATTAGTGGCAAACTGTTAAATCAAATCCTGTTGTACAGGTATAGCTCAGTCAACGAAGTAGATGTCTTTCAGATCATTGGCGGGTTACAAACCGCCAAAAAATACGTATTGAATACGTATTAGGGTTAGGAAGGGGCGGTGCTTCCGCACCCCCCTAACCCTAATACGTAGTCAATGCGTACAAGATGGCGGCGCCCTTTCTACATGGGCGCCGCCATCTTTGCGTATCGGACGCTTAGCGTCCAGACATGTCGCGCCGCTGCTGACGTAGCGAGCGCGCCCCTGGCGCCTCGCTACGTCGCAAACGCGACGCGAAAAGAAGCTCCATTTTGGAGCTTCTTTTTTCGGTCCGCGCGGGAGTCGGGCCGTCTGAAGGCTCCGGCTCCCCCGCGGACCTTCTGGCGGCGGCGGCAGAGCGCCGCAAAGAGGAGGTCTGTACCCCGCCATTGCTTCTTTAACAGAAAATTTGGTACCATAGGCAGAATTAACATGAAAAGAATAGGCAAAGCTTGCAATACCAAAAAAGAAAAAAAGAAGAAGAGTTCAACATGTTCCTGCAAACCTTTCATTAAAACGAACAACGTGTACATGTCAAATAAAAGAGATGGGCAAGCTAAGTATTGTATAAGTAAACAAAAACATTTTAACCTTCTAGAGATTACCTGAACTTTTCTTCCAAAATGCATCTAGGGAAGACTTTTTCTTTCACCAACCTGTTTTCTTGTGATTTCCATTATGGTGGCCAAACGTGCAGAAATGTACTTTAAAAAAAACCCAGCTGGGGAGTAGTTGGTAAAAGTGGGTTATCTGCTCTCCCTTTCTCTCCCCCCCCCCCCCTTTTTGCTGGTTATACATGCTGCTTAAGGGATACTGGTGGCAGTTGCTGTGTACCTTGTCTGTTTTAGGCAGGCACACACAGCTATAGTAGGTTCAGCTAGACAGAAAGGATTTTGAATGTGGAGATTTCTGTTATTTCTATAATCTGTAACTAAAATATGAGAATTTTCAAAAGGAGGCCAGGGTTAAATCGAGTCTCCAGTGCCCTCAGAGACATGTTCCTCAAAATTAATACTTCTCTTTGGTTTATTTACTTTTCTTATCTTTCTGCACTATTTTTCCTCTCCTTCTCTCCCCATTTTATTGTTCTGATGTTGTTTACCCTCAACCAGTTCTTTTCTCAGTAGTCCTTACTCTTCTACTCTGATTTCCTTTATTTTCCCCAAACAGAATTCTTATCATTGTGATCCCATCCTCTGTTCTTTATTTTCTTTTATGCAGTCTTCTTTTATAAATCTTTCTATACTCCTGGCTTGTATGTGTGTGCTCCACTATATTATCCCATCTTTTTAGGACATAAAAACAACTAGATAATGACTAATCCTCTCCCGGGTTTTTTTGTTTGTTTTTATTTTTTGAGGCACAGCCTTCTCTGAATCATTTCACATAGGTTTAAACCATGTGCTACATTAAATACATAGCATGCAGCTCAGTCTTACCTTTTAACTCCTATGATATGTGCATGGGGCCTGATCTGGATGAGGACCACCATAAGTCTGTAAGGGTGCCTTTAACCTTGTCTTCCCAGCTATTTTTCCTCTTGTTTTCTTTGTTTACAATAAATAAACAAAGATACCAGTTGGTATACAGTTGGTATGGTTTCTTTTTTCTTTTTCTATTTTAAGCTCCCATATGGGCAGGTATGAAAATTTAGTAGAAAAATATTCAGATCTCCCTTACCCATGCACAGTAGTTCTGATCTGGCTCCTATCCATGCTTACTTGGAAGAAAAACAAAAGTTAGATTCTACTGCATAGTATATATTTAGACCAAAGTGTAATATAGCTCCTATTAGTGTCAGCCTGGGATTCTGGGCACATTGCTTTCATAAAAGACAACATAGATGCTGTTGATCTCTCTGTGTAGGAATGAGGAAATTGGGATAGGAGACGGAGACTGACAGCTCCAGATCTTCTGTTGCTCAAATGATAGGGATTTCAGCGGTATGTGGTTCACAGAACCAAGGTGATGTGATAAACAGTCCCCTGGCTTGTGGCAAAGGCAATTGTCCAAGCTGTGCCTTCCATACTGCCTAGGATCTATGGATCTTAAGATTCCTGCTGCTTTCCTTTTACCATCTGCTCTGTTAGCCTACCGTAAATATGCCAGGAGACCATCGGAATCTTAGATTTATAATTCAGTCCTCTTTATCACCAATTTTCTGGCAGGCTGTGCTGATGTACATCCCATCGGATTATGGAAAGGAACAAATCTGTACTCAGGCAATGCTGGTAGTCCACCCACAGATGATCCCACCACTAGGAGCAAAGACACTTGAAATGGGCCACAGCAGCATAATACTAGAGTGCAGGATTTGTATGCCAAAGTCCCAGGTATATGCCCTGACATTTCTAGGTAGGCCTGGGAAATCTGAAATCCTGTCAATCTGCTGCTGCTCAGTATTAACAGTACTGATCCAGATAAACAAGTGGGCTGACCATTTATAAGTTGATTGCCTCAGACTCCTATAACATTGCAACACAAGCTGCACTGAAACTGCTGTGATGCTGTGCATTTAATATTGGTGGGACTATGTAACTACACCTTATCAAAAAACCATTTCTTATCCCTTTCAGCCTTGTAAATGCCTGCTGGTAGCGGCCTTTTAAAATGCAATTTCTTCATTCATTTGTAGTTTCTCCCCTAAAAAATCTTTTCAACTCTAGATATCAACCACTTGCTTCTCTACCATGATAGAAAAAGGAATTATAGCCATCTGGTATTGAACAGGAAAGTGTTGTAAGTTAATAAAGAAGGGCAAGCTTTCAGAATGTGCAAATGTGTGAGAGTAGAAAACAGGCATGTACATTATGCAAGTCACAGTTGCCCATCATGAATAGGTTTCCCCTTACAAATGCTCCACACTTATGGTGATATATATATATACAAACTCCCACTCCTGCTTGACATTCTTCCTTAAGTTCTTCTCTCTTTCCGCATCTTTGTTCATGCTGTCAGCAAAAGATATTCTGTAAATCAAAGCAATGAACATCAATGAGAACTTAATAACACACACAATTAAGGTGTTTGTAGAATGATATCCTTTATTGCAAAGAATGTGTGACCTCTCTTTCTTCAATATGGTTAATGTCCCATGAAGAAAGCAATTCCACTCTTCTTCCTCCATGTCTTGGGTGAAACCATCAACATGTTTTGTGTATAATTCTTATTACACTAAAATGAATTTTAAAATGAAGAAAACTCATTAATTTTAAGCAGTAGGTAGACTATAGGGTTGATTACTGCTTTACAATTGACCCAAGTTCCTGGGAAATTTCAGGTGGGCACACTTCAGAACTTACTAGTAATTTTTAACCTCATGAAGATTTATAGCAAATATATATATTTCAGGATTGTGAGTGTGTGTTTGTCTGACGGGGGCACTGCTATTTCTGCCCCATATGTGCCAATCAGTAGGGGAAATCTGGCTAGCAAGGGGAAGTCTGGCCAGCCCAAGTGTGGCATAGTAGTTTGAGTGTTGAACTACAACTCAGGAAACCAGGGCTGCACCCACACTGAAGAAATAATCTGGTTTGATACCATTTCAACTGTCATGGCTCAGTGCTATGGAATCCAGAGCTCCGCTCTGGTGCCCAACAAACTACAAATCCCAGAATTCCATATCATTGAACCATGGCAGATCAAGTGGTGTCAAACTGGGTTATTTCCGCAGTACGCATGCAGCTCAGGTTCCATTTCCAGCTTGGTCATGAAATACACTTATGGTGTTAGGGTCATCATAAGTCAAAAAGGAAGCAGTCAGCTGGAATAGAAAAGTTTCATTACTTCAAATGCTGGCTCACATATGCTGCATAACAAATAAATAAACCCATTTGTATGGACCTTGGAGAATTGTCCTCTGTGCTCCAGCCTCCCCAACATTTAGTATGCTCCCCCCCTTCCCGGTAGCTGTGAAAGTAGTATAGACATGAGCAAAGGTTGCAGTTATACTGCAAAAGCTGTACCTCATTAGGGTACTGTCATAATGTACCTCATGTAAGAAAACATTCATTGTTTGGGAAAGGAATTAATTACAAGTAAATCATCATTTGTAAGTAGTTACTTCAAAATGCTGGCAAAATTTCAGTTGAGGACAGAATTAAACCATTGTATGTGCAGCTTATTTGCATGCCAGTAAATAGAGCAGGAGATTTCTATATGTACCTGAGTGCTGGATTTGCTCTAGAATGGAGCCTTTGGGGGCAATTAATAAGATTGACCTTTGTTGCTACATTCTTTGTTGCTACATTCCTTGTCTCCTCCAACTGTCTTCCATATGGCATTTTCTGTTGGCTGATCAGTAGTATTTCCTCCTCCATATCTCTCTCTTAATCTGTCTCCCAATCTCTCACTCACACACACCCCAAGTGCCCGGCTGTCTTTCAGCTTCTCAACACCTACAGATGATGTTAGTGATAGGTGACAGTGCATGGAAGCAAGCAGGTTTCCCTAACACCTTCTTCCTCACAGACTGTCTGTCTGAAGGAGTGGGTAGAGATTGGCAGGTCAGGGAGATGCAACCGTGGCTCTCAGGGGGGTATTGGTGTTCACAGCTAGTCAACAGTGTCGAATTCTGATGGCAGCCCCGATAATGTGGTTTGAAATATGTTTACATTGAGAAATCCAAAATATGTAGAGCAATACCATCACAAGGTAAATTCCCCATTCCCTCAAGTAGCAGACACTGCTTTGGGGCATCCATCTTAGTGATGTGACATTCAGTGTGGTTAAACATACAGTTTCTATATTTAAGGATTACAGGGGATAAAGAGCAAAATGTGACCATTCCCCCTTTTCTTCAGTCTCCAGATTTCTAGCATTGCTGAGTGTGACATTGAAAATTGTTCACACTAGAACTCTTACATTTGCCATCTTGGCTCTTTTCTTTGGATTCCTAAACATTAGTTCTCATTTTTGCCTTACTTGAAGTGCCACCCCTTCTGGGGAATGAGGATGAGCTGAACACTTAGGGTCATCTCATGACTACCAAATGGACCATTTTGTGTAGTAGCTAGAGTGTTGAACTTGATAGGTCCATGTTCTCTTCCTCCCCATCACCATGAAGGTGACCTTTGACCAGTCACTCTGTCTGAGCCTTGCCTATGCCATAGAATTGCTGTCAGGATAAAACAGAGAGGGTCAAAGAACCAGCATGGTGTAGTGGTTTGAGCATTGGATTCTAGAGACCAGAGTCTGAATATCTCTTCAGTCATAGAAACTCATTGGGTGACACTGGGGAAGTCATATTCTCTTGGCATCAGAGGAAAGCAAAGATAAACCCCCTCTAAACAAATCTTGCCAAGAAAACCTTGTGATAGGGCTGCCTTTGTTTTGCCATAGGTTGGAGCTTTTTGAAGAAAAGACAGGATATATGTGTAAAAATAAAATTAATAATAATAGTACTACTCAAGAAGGGGGACAGTTCTACTTATGTCCACAGAAGAACAACTGACAAAGATTTTTGACATTCAAAATTAAAATTAAAAATGATACCTCACTGCATACCAGTGAGGCATACCGCACTGCTGGTATTAGTTATATATGTAGTAGGATCTTTTTTCCTAGATGCTATACATTCAGAAAGCTTCACTGTTTGCCTATAATGTGTGCATATGAGATTATAATTAGAATACTGATGAAAAATATATTAACCATTTTAGGAAACATTAACACAAGAAGGCAAGAGATGCAAAATAGATGTGGAAGACATTTGCATGTCCATAGATAAAGATTCAAAGAATGAAAACAGCAGCACTGAAGAAGAAAAAAAGAAGATGAAATTACTGTTGGAACGACTGAAGGCTTTGGAGGTAAGATAAAAAGGAACTTCTTGCATAAGAGGTCTCCAACTTTTATTGGTACTGAATTGTGGTGCAGTATAAATCTTATCTTTCTCAGTTCACCTAAGCTTGTGTTACAATGTATTTTTTGATCATGATTCATTAAACCAGAATGAGTGAAATGCTATGTCTTGGAACTGCTGAAATGATCTTTCTCTAATGTCAAGGATCATATATCCTTAAAAAGAAACTTCATAAATAAATGTAACTTCTTTCAAGCTTGAGGCTAGCTCAAAACCACAGAGACTTCAATACAGATTATTATTTTTTATGATACAGTTTCAGGTGCACATTTAGGGCACAAGGCAGTATAATAGATCTCCATTGTCATGCCCTTATCTTCGCTTCTTTTATGCTAAGGCAGAGAATCAGGGCCCAGAAAATTGCAGATATAGTGGGCCCTGGGTATACTCCAGGTTTTGGTTCCAGGACCCCTCCGTGAATACCAAAATCTATGGATGCAAGTCTCATTAAATACAGTGATGTAGTAAAATGGTATCCCATATAAAATGGCAAAATTGAGGTTTGCTTTTGAAATTTGTATATATATTTTTGAATATTTTCAAGCTGTGGATGATTGAATTTATGGATAAAGAATCTGTGGATATGGAGCATTATCTAGGTCTGATTATCATCTGGACTGATTGCCATATAACTTATCAGTATTGCTGCAACAATAACAATAGCAGTAACAACAGCTCCAGGTCTGTTTGTGATTCTTCACTAAGAGGTGTTCCAGCTTCTCCTATGAATCACACTACACTGTGAATCAACTGACATCAGCAGTATTCCTGGAATTTATCAGGGATGATGAAAATAGAGGTGAAGTTGCCTCCATCATGCTGTGGACTGCTATTCTAAAAGTTATAGCTACTAAGTAATACACATAGTTGATTGCTTATGGACTTTACTGCATGAGAAAAGAAATACAAAATTGGGAGAGTAGTGGCTTTCTTGGCACCACTCTGCATGCTGCCAGTCTGCCACATATAGCACTTCCATTATTTTCCCAAGACAGTAATCAAAGTATTCCTTTTGCTGAATGCATTTCCCTTCAGCAAAAGGTATATTTGACGACCCCTTAGGAACTGAACATGTGTGCCATGATGTGTCTCTTCATTCCACTCCGCATAACACTGTAGCACTTCCATTCTGTTCCCAAGAGGTTGCCAAAGCATGCCTTTTAGTGAATCCATTCAGCAAAAGGAATGCTTTAACTATTGTATCCCTTTGGGAAGTGAAGTGTTATGATGGCATGCAGCACAGTGCAGAGAAAGCCACTGCTCTCCTGATTGGTTCCATCATTCTTTTCTCATGTAGTAAAGTCCTATGACCTGAACTGAAAGCACTGAATTTTTCAAATCTCACCTGTTTCAAAAAAGGATCTGGAATAAAGATCATATAATTCCAGAGCACCGTGAAAGGGAACAGTATTAATGAACTGATTGTTAGGCTTAATCATGGTGCAATAGACATTAATTTTTAACTAATAAGAAAATTTCCAAGGAAGTCCAAAACTTTCATATCTGATTCCCAAAGTGGATTCCCTCCCCCCCTCCTAAAAAATTAAGGAGTTAGTGTAAAATTGAAAAAAAGGACAGATAATATTTCAAATATATTTCAAACAATTGATGCTTTGAATTACCTTTGAAGGTAATTCAAAGCGTCAGTAACAGACAGTTAAAATTATACCAGAGGTGTACTGCACAGTTAGCATTTGTGTCAAAGAAGCTATTAGTTTCCTTCAGAAAATGGAAGACTTGCTCACATGTTGAGAGCAAAACCTTCACATATGGTTGGTGGTATTTCAGCTGGCAATGAAATACCAGAAAAAATTATCATGGGGTTATGGTGAATTGCATAATTAACAAAGCATTATGGATGTTGTGAAAAGGCAATTTCCATGAGTGGGATCATTAGGAAGTCAGAAGGGAAAGGAATCAAAACTAAATATGTCAGTATTTAGTTATCTATGGTGGAAAAACAGGTGGAATATTATGTACCATTCTGGTCACTGAACTGCAAAAATGGAATATTGTAGAACTGTGACATATGCAAACAAGAACATCTATGCCTTCTGAGAGTAGAACTACACATAGCATGTTGTGGGTTGGATGTGATAAATCTATATATTGTGGTTGTGGATACAGAGTGGGGGATTGATGTATTTTTCTAGTTAGCCAAGAAGAGCAAGTATTTTGATGGTACCTATAATTTTCCTACCCCCCCCCCAAAAAAAAATTTTTTTTGGAACACAGAAATGACTGCTGGTCACAGCTACAACTAGAGTTGGCTTTCTACTAAACACTCAGCATGGCTCAGGAAAATACAATGTGTAGCCTTCCTTCCACAAACTCCAAGCAATTCAATTATCCCTAGCCCTACTCACCAAATTTACCAAAAGTGCTTCTCAATTTGTTATTATTTTATGTATTATTTTATTTATTTATAGCCTGCCTTCCTCCCGGTACAGGGGCTCAAAGCAGCTACCCATGCAGGTAGAGATATACTGGGGAGGACATTTCAGAAAAGAGTGTGGTTAGCCATGTTAGAGTTTTGCAGCAAGCACAACTAAGAGTGTTTGATTTCTTAAAGCTAATTTTCATAATGTTTTTCAGATTGCAGATTACTTTTATGTGATTCTGTGGTGCCAGAATGGGTAGGCTGAGACATGAGCTCACCCCCCATGGCTAGGCTGTGGGGCTGACTGGGCAAACAGGCTCCTATGTCATTGAGCCCACTCAGGGATTATGAATCAACAGTGTGCTGAAAGGTCAAGAGTACATGCACACATACATACAAACATGGCTATTGTCCTTGAGCCCTCCAAGAATAACAAAGGCTATATCTATCCTGTACATACCTGGCCCAGAGGGACCTAGAAACTGTTGTACATGCTCTGGTAACTTCGAGACTGGATTTCTGCAATGTACTCTACATGGGGCAACCCTTATACCAAACTCGGAAGCTGCAAATGGTGCAGAATATGGCAGCCCGGCTGGTCACTGGCGCTCCCAGGACCAGCCATATAACACCGGTGCTGAAAGACCTCCATTGGCTGCCCATCCGCTTCCGAGCTCAATATAAGGTGTTGGTGATCACCTATAAAGCCCTAAATGGCTTGGGCCCAGGATACCTAAAGGACCGCCTCTCCCCGTACATTCCGCCTCGCACCCTCAGAACGTCTGGGCAGCAATTACTGAAGGTGCCTGGAGCTAGGTTAGCCTCCACCACCCGGAGGACATTTTCCACGGCTGCCCCAGCCCTTTGGAATATGCTGTCCACCGAGCTCCGCTCGACTACCACCCTGGCCCAATTCAGGAAGGACTTAAAAACCTTCCTGTTCCAACAGGCATTCCCCGATTAAAAATCCTGTGGGCCTCCCTCCTCTTCCGTGGCCAAGAGGTTGGGCTAAGGGTTTTTTTATCCTGTTGACTTTTGTCTTGTTTTTATTGTTAGTATGGTTTGCCTGTAGAAGTGTTTTTATATTGTTATGGCACCATTGTTTTTAATCTCTGTTGTAAGCCGCCCTGATCCTGGGAAGGGCGGGATATAAATAAAATTTTTATTATTATTTATTATTACATACATAATTGAGAGTAAGCTGAAATGAACAAAATGTGGGGATTTCCAACTATACATTGTGTTTATAGTGTCCACAGCCAAGGCTGACTGAATGATAATAGAATGGGGGAAGTAATTTGCCCTCCCGCCTTACTGTGCCATTAGGCACTATAATAGTTGTTGTGATTGCTTGACATGATTCCAAGTCATAACAGGAGGTAACCTGTTTTAGGAGATTATCACACCAAGCACTTCCATTGCCCAAACGTCATCAAAACAGGTCAGAAGCGTCCGTGGTGTGATCGCGCCTGGTGCTACTGAAGGAACAGTAGAAGCATTTTTGTCATGGAATCGCCAGGAAAACAGCCCTTTTCTTATTAACGGATTAAATCGTTAATAAGAAAAAGGCTGTTTTCCTGACGATTCCCTGGCAATTCCATGATGAAAACACTTGCATTTCCCTTCAGTAGCACCAGGCACAATCACACCATGGATACTTCCGCCCCGTTTTGATAACGTTTGGGCGACAGAAGTACCTGGTGTAATAAACTCTTTATTCTCAGTGGCACTAGGAATAATTAATGCTCTTTAGTTGTTTCATTAAGGCAAACTTGGGTTTACCTTCTGGATTAGAATAGTATAGGAGATCTTGTGACAGCCATTTTAATTTTATGTGCTTGAGAAAGTTATGAAGAAGAAAGGTCTTCTAAAGCATTGTGACTCATGAGTTGTCATCTTTAAGCAAGTAGCATCCATTGAGCTTTTTTTTTCTATCAGCATGTGCTCTGGAACTAGTGTTTTTTCAGTACTTTTGGAACATTGATGACAAGAACCAAGTCATAGAATTGTAAGAGTTGAATAAGCCATGGCCAACCCTCTGACAGTACAGAAATCCAAGCATCCCTGAAAGGTGGGTGCACTTAGAAATCTCCAACAAAGCAGAGTCCCTTAACTGCATAATCATAGAATCATAGAGTTGGAAGAGACCACAAGGGCCATCCAGTCCAACCCCCTGCCCTGCAGGAAATCCAAATCAAAGCATCCCCGACAGATGGCCATCCAGCCTCTGCTTAAAGACCTCCAAGGAAGGAGACTCCACTACACTCCGAGGGAGTGTGTTCCACTGTCGAACAGCCCTTACTGTCAGGAAGTTCTTCCTAATGTTGAGGTGGAATCTCTTTTCCTGTAGCATGCATCCATTGTTCCGGGTCCTGTTCTCTGGAGCCAGAAAACAAGTTTTCTCCCTCCTCAAAATGACATCCTTTCAAATATTAAACAGGGCTATTATATCACCTCTTAACCTTCTCTTCTCCAGGCTAAACATCCCCAGCTCCCTGAGTCGATACTCATAGGACATGGTTTCCAGACCTTTCACCATTTTAGTTGCCCTCCTTTGGACACACTCCAGTTTCTCAACATCCTTTTTAAATTGTGGTGCCCAGAACTGGACAGAATATTCCAGGTGGGGCCTGACCAAAGCAGAATACAGTGGCACTATTACTTCTCTTCATCTAGACACTATACTTTTATTGATGCAGCCTAAAATTGCATTGGCCTTTTTAGCTGCCGCATCACACTGTTCACTCATGTTCAACTTGTGGTCTACTTGGACTCCCAGATGCCTTTCACATGTAGTCTCATTCAGCCAGGTGTCCCCCCATCCTATATCTTTGCATTTTATTTTTCTGCCCGAAGTGCAGTACCTTACATTTCTCTGTGTTGAATTTCATTTTGTTAGCTTTGGCCCAGCTTTCTAGTCTATTCAGGTCATTTTGAATGTTGATCCTGTCCTCAGGGGTATTAGCTATTCCCCCTAATTTGGTATCATCTGCAAATTTGATAAGTATGCTCTCAGTTCTGTCATCCAGGTCATTGATAAAGATGTTGAATAACACTGGGCCCAGGATAGAGCCCTGTGGGACCCCACTGGTCACTTCTCTCCAGGATGAAAAGGAGCCATTGTTGAGCCCCTTTTGGTTTCGGCTGGTCAACCAGTTACAAATCCATTTAACAGTTACCTTGTCTAGCCCACATTTTACAAGCTTGTTTGCAAGAATGTCATGGGAAACCTTGTCAAAGGCCTTACTGAATTCAAGGTATACTATATCCACAGCATTCCCTTCATCTACCAAGCTGGTAATTTTATCAAAGAAAGAGATTAGATTTGTCTGGCATGACTTGTTTCTCTGAAACCCATGTTGACTTTTTGTGATTATGGCATTGCCTTCTAGATGTTCACAGACTCTCTGTTTAATGATCTGCCCTAGAATCTTTCCTGGTATTGATGTCAGACTAACTGGACGATAATTGTTGGGATCCTCTTTTTCCCCCTTTTTGAAGATGGGAACAACGTTTGCCCTCCTCCAGTATGCTGGGATTTCTCCTGTTTTCCAGGAGTTTTCAAAGATTATTGCCAATGGCTCCGATATTACATTTGCCAGTTCTTTTAGTACCCTTGGATGTAGTTCATCTGGTCCTGGAGACTTAAATTCATTTAGATTAACAAGGTATTCCTCTACTATATAATATAATATAGGCAAACAAGTACTGCCTATTACACTAATATGGTACGCATAAACCCTTAGTCTCTCTGAAATTTATTTGTTTATTTATTTATTTATTTATTTATTTATTTTTGTCATAGTAATAGCCTAATCAATTAGCACAGAAGCAATTTTACCTGGGACATATTACTAAGAGCTTGAGTAGGAGAGAACCAATCGTAGGAAAAGTTTGACCTGAAATGGTATGGAGGCTTTATGTTAACAAGCAACCAAATTTAGAGATGCCCACTCTTCCTTTTCTCTAGTTAACAGATTTTCTTTTGTTTTTAATTAGGATATGTGAGATTTCTGCCAAAAAAAGGAGAGGGGAGTCCATATTTTGCTTCTTTATACTTGAATCAGGGGAGGGGCCCACTATGCCCAAAGCTATGCTTCTGTATACGCTATAATCTCTAGCATTCTTGAGTGCTCTATTTATCGTATTTTCCGGCTTATAAAATGACTGTTTACCCATGTCTTATATGCCAGGTTGTGTTTGGCAGTCTCCACAGAGACAGGCGAATAGCGTAGCCACCTCTCCTTCTCCAGGGCGGTCCTTGTGGGTTCCTATCCCAGCAGGCACCACAGCCAGTTTCTCTCTGCCATTGCTGATTTTGGGGGCTGGAAGCCAGAAAAGGTGGCAGAGAAGCGGCTCCAGAGCCGATCCGGCGGCAGAGGCATGGTTGGGCCGAGAGAAAGAGCCTGCCCCTTATGCCTCACCACCGCCACTGGTGCCCGGGATACTCCACTCCAGCGGCTTCTTCTGTAGCGTCTAGTGCCCTTTTGGACCAGACTGCGGGAGGCCCTACTGCCACTTGCAGCATCTGCTTTGCAGGCCTCCACAGAGGCCCCCTCAAGCCGGCGCATGTGGCCACCAGACCCCCTTAATTTGGCCTATAGTAGGCCAGGGCGCTGTCTTCACGCGACCTGGGGGTCGTCTTATACCAGACTCCTTCCACGAATGGCAGCTCAATCCTCACGTCATCTGCTATCTGTTCTCCCTCTGGGAAACTCTGGACATCGACCTGTTTGCCTCCCACCTGAACTTCTAATGTAGTCAGTTCTGCTCCAGGATTCCGTCCGACCAGTCGTTAGGTGACACCTTCCTCTTCCGCTGGTTGGACCAAATGGTTTATGCATTTCCTCCCTTCCCTCTGATCACAAGGGTGATAGCCAAGCTCCTAACAGACCAATCCTTGTCACCCCTTGGTGGTCAAGACAACCGTGGCTCACTCCTCTTCTCCACCTCTCCAACAACCAGTTTCAGCCTCTGCCTCTCCTTCCCAACCTTCTGACCTTTTACAATGGTCAGGTTAGCCACCTCGACAACAACACTCTCTGTCTCATGGTCTGGAGGATCCTTCCTTGAACTGTCTCTCAGCTCCAGTTTGAGAGATCATCTTGGCCTCCCACAAGCCTTCTTCCCAATGTTTCACCTCTCTCAAGTGGAACAAATTTTTGCCTTCTTGGCTGACAAGGGCCTGCCCTCCTTGGATGTCAATGTCCCCGTTTTCCTTGAATTTCTCAACTCCCTTTCTGGGTCCGGCATCTCCATCTCTTCCTTGAGATTCTACCTCACGGGAACTTGTGCCCACTACCAGTTTTCTAGCCACCCTTCCTTTTTTGTCAACCCACTGATAAAGAAGTTTTTCAAGGGCCTGACCAATTTCAAGCCTCCATCCGCTGCCCTGGCTCCAGATTGGTATATCCAACTTTTGTTGGCAGCCTTGTGTAGGGCTCGCTTCGAACCTCTCGCTTCCAGGGACCTAAGGCTCCTAACCTTGAAGATAGCATTTTTGGCTGCACTGACCTCTGCACGCTGGGCCAGTGAAATCTGTGCCCTCCGTACTAACTCTCCCTACCTCAAATTCTTTAAGGACAAGGTGTCCTCCGACCTGACATTTCCTTTTTGCCAAAGATAGTCTCTATCTTCCATCTCAACCAGGACATTGTTCTCCCAACACTTGCCCTGAACCCGACTACTAACACCAAGTTCCGACTCCACTCTCTCAACGTCAGATGGGCTTTGACTTTCTACCTCGATAGGACTTTGACCTCAAGGTGTTCTTGCCAGCTTTTTGTTTGCTACTCTGCTCCCAAACTGGGACTCCCTGGCACCCCACAACCTTTCTCCAACTGGGTGACTTCCACTATCCATCTTTCTTATGAACTTCTTGGGAAGATTCCCCCTGCTCAAATTTGAGCCCATTCAATCAGTGGGGTAGCCACTTCCTCTGCCTTCTTGTCCGGAATCTCCTTGGAGGACATTTGTAAAGCTGCAGTCTGGTCACAACCACTGACCCTTATCAAGCATTACAGAATTGACACCAGACACTGCCACGAGGCAGCCTTTGCCAGAGCTGTGCTTCTTTCTGCAGTTCACTGAGGTTAGTTGACAACTGTTAATGATACACACTCACCCTGTTTTTTCCTGGTTTATTATCTTTATTGCCAAGACACTCCCTCCTCTGGGAGACATCCAGCTTGTCAGTCTAACCCATTTGTGTGCTTCGCAGAAACCACGAAGAAGGAGGACATGTTGCTTACCTGTAACTGTAGTTCTTTGAGTGGTCATTTGCAAATTCACAGAAATCCCGCCTATCTTCCCCTCGGTTGTGTCCTGTGCTTTCTTCCTTGTCTGCTCTTACAGTGGACTTTTTGAACTGAGAAAGGGCGGGAAGACACCGAGCCTGTAGACGGTGGGTGGAGCTACTGCCAAAAAGTCTTCCCTAGAAATTCCAGTAGGATCCAAGTGCAGGCGCAGAATAACCCATTTGTGTGGATTTGCAGATGACCACTCGAAGAACTACAGTTACAGGCAAGCAAATTGTTCTCCTTCTCCCCTCCAAGACCAGGGCAGTTATCAGCAAATGTGACTCTTGCACTAACCACCCTTTATTCCAGGATTTGCATCAACAGATTCTTTAGACATCGAACCTGGTGAAAATATATATACAATACATATACATATATAATTTCTCTGTGAGAGTATTTTGTCTGCAGTCTTGCAATTTCTAATATATCTACACAACTTTTGCTCTTGAATGGGAGTAGCAGACAAGTCAGTGTGTTAGGCACCTTTGTATTCATTTATTAGTTTTAAGGCCTATTATAAGGCCTAACTACCTTAAAGGCACCAGATATTGTCTTGGAAGCTAAGCAGGATCAAGCCAGGTTAGTACTTGGTTGGGAGACTGCCAATGAATGCCAGGTGCTGTAGGCTGTGTATCAGAGGAAGGTACTGGCAAAATAACATCTGAGTATTCCTCACATAAGAAAATCCTGTGAAATTTATGGGGTCATAGTTAATCAACAGACAATTCAAGGTGTGTGTATGCACATGTGCACACACACACACAATGCATTGTCCCTTTGCTTGATATATTGTATTTGCTTGTTTGTTTTGCTCAGTTTTGTAATACTTATTATTTTGCCATTGTTTTCATGGTTTTCAGAATATTACCTGCTTCTGTTGGTTGTTTATTATTGTTTTTGTGTTCTGTGAAAGCACTATATATTCTGTGTTTTCATTGTTTCATTAGAATTAATAGTGAATTAATATTAGTGACCTCCTGCCAATGATGAGGCCCCACTTTAAAAATAGTCCCAAAGTCCCTGATGAGATGGACAGAAAGTTTATGCCAAATAAAACCTATTCGTCTTTAAGGAGTTGCAATGCTCAGTTATTCTGTCTGTCTGGCTGTTGTTTTTCACATCTTGGTACAACCTTTAGCAACTTTCAGCTACTGAATAAAAGATAATGATCATGATTCCCTTCTAAAGTAGCATACATAAACTGAAGCTGGCTTTCTTAGATCCAGCTTCAGAGTGCAACCTCATTTGACTGTGGAATGGAGAGTAAAACAAAAACAAAAACTAGAAGGATGTAAGGGTGACATTTTGCAACATCCAGCAATGGTTTATGAGGCAAGATACTGGATTTGCCTCCCATGGAATAACTAATATGTGCACATGCGTGCACACACATATATACACTCGTGTGCATAAGTAAAAATGCTGTTCCATGTCAGACTCCTAAGGAAGAACGTGTCTTTCTTTTATCATGCTATATGTTTTTATATTATGCCTGTATTTTATCATCTTATAGCATTTGTACTGAAGTCAAGATTCACAAAACATAAGATGCATTATGTTGTGTTTTTTTTCCTTTCTTTAAGCAATTGTTGTTGAGTGGGTTGAATACTGCATGCAGATCTTTCTTTCTTTGTGATAGATTTCCAGTATGTTTCTATTCAGCTTGGTTTGCTTCACCCTCATAGCCATTTCAAGGCTTCATTTCCTTTCTGGTGATAGAAAGTTGTTTAATGAAGTAAGAGGTTTTTGTCAATTATTGTCAATTGCCTTGAACAGGAGGAACTAATCCCACAGCATTATGGATAGGTAAACCTGGCTTTGGAAGGTCACCAAATAGGATTTCTTCATTGATTCCAGTTTTGTGCTACAGCTTGTTAGGGAAAAAAATTGAGTGTGCCAGTACTTTCAGAATGTATCTATATGAAAAGTCCAAAGAGTAATCCATGAAGAAAAGTGAACTTCAGGCCCTCCTTAATAGTACCAAAACATAATTAAAATGAAGTGTTGCTAATTGTGTGTTGGTTTAATGTTATATATGTGTACCCTTGTGTATTTGTGCTTTGGGGATATAATTTTTTATGTCAAATGCTGGAAGCTCTGAGGGTTATTAATCAAGAGGCATACATTATATTACTTGTGCAATTAGTGAGTTTAAGCCTTTGGTGTTCAGAGAATAATTAATCTTTGTATTTCATTAGTGGATTTTTTTTGGTGGGGGGCTTATTCATTCATTCCTCTAGTGCTGCAGGTATTGTATTTTCAGTATCATGTTTTTGTAAAGTTCACAGGTACAAAATGTGTGGCTCATTCACTATATAAGACAGCACCAATATTTCTTTCATGTCTACCTCTGTGTCTCTGAAGATGCTCTATATCCTCTATATAAGACAGCACCAATATTTCTTTCATGTCTGCATCTGTGTCTCTCTGTATGTTAACAAGGTGAGCCTCACTTTAAAAATATATTATATGAGGATGATTAAAGGTTATTCTTCAATATATGTTGTATTAGAATGGAAAATCTTTCCTAGGGTCAGCTGGCAGTGTTATTACTGTACTTCTTTTGAGCCTATTGTTGCTCTGTGGCTTCAAAGTATTTCCAACCAATGGTGCCCATAACTTTCTTGTAAGATTTATGATATTCAGAGGAGGTTCGCTATTACCTTTCCTTTGGGCTGAGAGAGTGTAACTTGCCCAGTGTCACCAAACGGATTTCCATGGCTGAGTGAGGAACCTGTGTGTACTGGAAAACTAGTCAAATACTCAAACCTCTGTCTCTTTTAAGATAGACTTGTGAATTATGCTGTGTCTTACATACATTGAACAATTATATGGCAATCTAATGGACTCAGCCCATGTATGTTTTTATTACTGTTTGCACCACCAGTGAAGATCCAGGGATCTCTCTGACTGGGGCCATTTGAGCAACAAAGTAGTAGAACATAAAGTGTGATAAAGGGTTCGGGGGGGGGAGATGGATGCCAGCTGAAGTTCCCTGCAGGATAGAAACAAGCACATTAGGACTGTGAAGTACATCTTGATGAATATAGTGTGGTCTGGACTACCCTTTAGAGTTATTACTACTAATAATATTTATACCCCGCTCTTCAGCCAAGGCTATCAGAGCGGCTTACAGTTTGTTAATTATACATTTCCTTGCCCTCAGGCTTACAATCTAAAGAGACAAGACACAAAAGAAGGGAATGACAGTATGGAAGGGGAAAAGTCCAGCAGATCTGCTCTTCCTCGGAGGCCTGTTGGAGCTGGCTTGCCTTCCTCTTCCTCAAGATGGTGGATAGAGGGAGGGCTCTTCTTTTTTCAGGCAGGCCTGTTGAAGCTGGCTTGCCTTCCTCTTACTTGGTTTAGGAAAATTACAAAAAGATGTTAATTTGCCCTGCTTTTTTTTGTCCTTTCCTTCTTTCAATGTGTGTTATTCACAAGGCTAACAGAATTTAGCCAACACACCAACTTACAGTGCCATTGTTTGTGGTACTCTTCTGTTAGGTGTTCAAATACACACAATACTGTTTTTTTGATATACATCTATGTAGCCCAGTTGGTGCAGTGGTTAAGTACTGCAGCCACTCACTCACAAACCACAAGGTTGTGAGTTCAGTAACAGCCAGGGGCACCAGGTCGACTCAGCCTGACATCCCTCTGAGGTCGCTAACATGAGTACCCAGCTTGTTGGGGCAAGTAGCTTATACTTTGTAAACCACTCAGTATATTAGTAAGCAGTATAGAAATGCACTTGATGTTCCAAAATAAAGAATTCATTGAATGTACTAAAACTTGGCTGTGTTTTGGAAGAAGGATATTCTGCATAACCACATTGCCCTACTGCTGGGGCTGTGAAGTATATTTGTTAATATTCTCAGTCTCAATGGCAAAAAAGGATCTCAGCACTCAGGGCATGCCACCAGACAAAAGAGACTAGCCATGAGTTTATTTGCACTTTAAGACTTTTGTTAGGAAAAAATCATTTCTTCAAAAAACACATAGTTTCTTCTGTGTGGAAAATATGTTTGGGATGAGAATGTATAGTTTTGTGTGTGTGCAAAATGTACTAATTCCTGCTCAGAGAATACATGCTGAAGAACTGCACATGATTTTTCTGTGGTGGAATCTTGTACATTTTTACATATTGCATAAATTTTGCCGTAATTTCACAACTGCAAACAATTTGCGCAAATGCACAGAAGCCAGAACAATTAAAAGCCTACCTATGGCGTACAATCTAAAGCTAACAACAAGAAAATATAAAATTAATAAAACATCTGTAAGATACATTTAAACAATAGGTAAATAGACCATCCTGTTCAGGGAAGCGTTCCCAGGCATTGCATAACTGTCAATTGCTATTTGATGTTCTTTTGTTGCCTGTTTTATTGAATCATTTCCTGTATTGCCATGTACTTTATATGTATTATGCTACTAGAGAGGTCCCTTCCCCAACACCACTCCCTTCTCCTTTTGTGTCGTGTCTTGTTAGATTGTAAACCTGAGGCCAGGGAACCGTCCAATTAAAAAGATTGTATGTACAGCACTGCGTAAATTTACAGCGCTTTATAAATAAAGGTTAATAATAATAATAACAATACACATGGTACACGTAATCAATCATGTGATCATAAGGTCATAATATCAAGATAGGAGTTTGAAGGCTTCCCTGAACAGAGTTGTCTTTAATTTGGACCTAAATTTTCTATGTAACCCTCCCCCCTCCCACCAACATTTTTACACAGGAATAATTGTGGGGTTTTTTTTCCTTAAAAAACACCTTTCACAACCAAAATATGATTCCTGTTGAGCAGAACCACATTTATTTTTAGTACAGATTGTTTTTCTTAATGAAATCCCAAAATATGAAGAATATTTGAAAACTTTGCAGAAACATTCATATTCTCATGAAAATTCCCCCCAAATTACTGAAATTATTTCTTGCTATGGAAACATAGCAAGCAAAGATTTTCAATCCTACCTACAGTTATCAAGGAAGGCAAAACTCCTAGTTTTTAACACTGATAGTAGTTGATTACTTCAAAAACACCATAATACTGTGTTATGTGTTTAATACTTACATTTGAACACTGAGTACACATTGATTTTGTATAGCTTTTCTATTAGCCTTATTCTGCCCTCAGAGAGAGAGAGAGAGAGAGGTCAACTGATATGGTTGAGTCTCCCTTTTCCAGAATTCCAAAATCTTAAATCTTTCTAAAACCAAAACTTTTTTCATAGGTGGTTGAGATAGTGACACCTTTGCTTTATGATGTTTCATTGTACGCAAACTTTGTTTCTTGTATAAAATTGTTCCAAAATATTGTATAAAATTGCTGTCAGGTTATATGTATAACTTGTATACACAGGAGCCCTGGTGGCACAGTGATTAAATGCTGGTAAAAAGGTAAAGGCAAAAGTTTCCCCTTTGACAAGCTTGTCTAGTCGTGTCTGAGTGTAGGGGGTGGTGCTCATTTTTCTTAGTAAGCTGGGGGATCCAGTGTTGTCAAAGATGGCTCCAGTGGTCATGTGGCCAGTATGACTGCATGGAATGCTGCTACCTTCCCTGTGGTATCTATTTTTCTACTTGCACCTTTAAATGCTTTCAAACTGCTAGGTTGGCAGAAGCTGAGACTAGTGACTCACTCTATCCTGCAGCAGGGACATAGCCAGGATTTTGGGAAGGGGGGTCTAGACTAAGTGCCACCATTATAATGGGGCTTGGGTGCAGCAGCGCAGCAGCACTCACCATTTATTTTATCTAATGGAAGGGGGGTCCAGACCCCAAGGACCCCCCCCCCCTTGGCTACGTCTCTGCCTGCAGTGCTTGGGTCTTGAACTGCTGACCTTGTGATCATCAGAGCAAGCGCCTTAAACACTGCAGTCAAAACATTATGAGTTCAGTCCTGCAGGGCTCCAGGTTGACTCAGCCTTCCATCCTGTCACTGGTCAGTAAAATGAGTACCAGTTTGATGGGGGCAATTGGCTAACAGGTGGTAAACGGCTTAGTGAGTGCTTTGTACTATAAAGTGGTGTGGAAATATAAGTTCTATTGCTGTTGCTATGTATATGAATCATAAATAAATTTTGTGTTTATATTTGGATCCCATTTTCAAGATATCCTATTATGTATAGGTATTCCAAAATCCAAACCATTTCTAGACTCAAGCATTTCAAATAAGTGAAACTCAACTTGTAATGTCTATTGCCCTGTCAACAGTATCATCAGGGAGCCAGTTGCTTAGTGGCTTCTGGGAATTTTTGTCCAAAAATTAACTTTTCTAAACTCTGCATCTGCAACAAACATTATCCAGGAACACGAGAAGCCGCTGTATACTGAATTTACCTTCTACTGAAATTTATTTAGCCTGGTCCTTTTGACACTAACTGGCACTGTTTCTCCAGTTTTCAGGCAGGATTATTTCCTAGCTCTGCCTGGAAATGCCAAAAACTGAATCTAATATCTTTTGTGTGCAAAGCATATGCTCTTAATACTATGTTCCAGTCAACATACATAATACTGCCTTGAGGTAAGAAGAAAGGAAGGTACTGTTGTTTTATTATTATTATTAAAATAATTTTAATAGTCTTTTTAAAGGTGGTCATTCTTTTCTCCAGATTTCTATTATCATTCAGCATAGACGAAAGTAAAATCAGCACATCCTCATATGCCCCTAGCAATTCAGTCATTTATCTTTTCCCCCTATTCTTTATCTTTCATTGTCAATTCTATTTCCTTCTTAGTGTCAGATAAATACTCTGCATTTGTAATCAAAGGAACCAGGTGATAATTAAAAAAGTAGTTCATATCCACATATGCCTCAGTGGCTGGGGTTCTTGTTGAATTATGATCATGTGGAAATCACAAGTCCCTTATGCCATCAGCATGCAATGCTTAGGAAATCCTTTTTAATTTTCTTCTATAGCTATAATGGAAAACTTTACTGTTCATGAAAAGTAAAATAATACCACTGTGTATTTGGCCATCTGATGAAGGTAAAACATTTAATGGAATAATCTTCTGGTAGTTTTTTTTTTAATCTTGATACTGTCTTTTAACAAAAGTGGCACTTTTTTGTTTGGCAACAAGAAAAACCTGAAAAACTTCTACATATGGGTGCTGCTTGCCTTCCTGTATTCTGCCCTTCCTGGTACCATCTTCTATGCTCTCTTAGGTGGGTTCACCAAACCTCTAGTTTGGATGGGGGCTGGGTGGGACAGAAAGAAAGAGGAATGCCTTCTACAAGGAGGAACAGAATTTAGCAGAACTTAAATAAATATAGTGTGACTGACAACTTGTTTGGTCAAATGGATTGACATATTTCATTTTTGCTCCCAGCCTAATTTTATGAATTTTGAATCATATATGAACTATTTGCCATGTGTAGTTTGCTTCACATATGTGCCTCAAAATAAGGGTATGGATACTTGCATGATGTAATAGCCTGAAATCTTTTGGACCTTAACACACAAAAGGTTTAAATATTTTTGGTAAACACACTAAGAACTGAGTAATTACCACACTGAAATAAAGCAAATTTTACTAGTTTATATGAGGTTACAATTGGCTATATGAGGGAATGTGAAAAGATAGATTATGGAATTCTAATTGAAAAGGATAATAAAAAAAGTATTCATACAGACCAAAGGCTGTTCTCAATGTGGCTTTCATTGGCCAAAATTGCAAACTAGTATAAATGTACAATCTTAAAGGTTTCCAATAAAAAGCTTGATTTAGTGTGTGAAAATCTCATTGCTTGTGGCTGCTTTGGAGTCAGCAAAAGTTTGCTGAACTATTCTTGACCTATATTTTCCAAGAAAACTCCAAGTACCTTTTCTGATATTCTAACATCATAGCTAACTATCTTCTGTACACATCACTGTGGTACAACATGCTTTGTTGTAATATTCAATCTTTGCTTATATGCTCAGAGATTCAAGTGAATATTTCTAAAATTTGCTGTAATCTTCAGACATCTGAGTGAAATGGCCCTATTGATTCACTCTGAGGAGCAAATTATTTGTTGACCTGCACAAAGACTAAAGCATGCTGATGATAATGATGATGACTTTCTGTGGGTGAACCAAAAATGTTACAGAGAAATTACTTTCAGTTTAATCCTTTAAATGGTAATTTTAAACAATATGGTTTGAGGGGGGTGGGATTTCATCCAATGCATAATGTAAATAGAAGGAAATGGTTCTTTGTCTCTTCAAATGTTTTCAATAAGAAAACTTTTTCCTTTGTATGCTAAATTCACAAAGAACCTTTGTCTGCTAGTTTCATTGAGAACAGTGCTTATAGGTGACATCTGGCACCCTCAATATCAGTGGGACAGTGAATCCACTCCAGGTTCTAGTTCCAACTTCAAAAGAACTATCCAAGATACTGAATGATATCTTCAGGCTACCTTCAAGACCTGAGATAGTTTCTTTAAGGTTTGAAGTATAACCCAGAGAGATTCACTATCCCACTGACATAGACATTATCAGCTGCCCAAGCTTATAATAAAGTCAGAGTATAATTGTACAGAGTTAGTACAGAGCCTTTCCCATTTTCTCAGATGAACCTGTAACAGTTGTCCACTTCCTCCAATTAATCTGATTCATAGTAATCCCCTTTCACCTTAGTCTACTGTCTATTCGTCGTATTAGAATTTTTTAACTGCTCAGCTGCCCTAGGTCAGCCTACTTAATCCTAATTATCTGATCCCTTTGCTCTTAATTCTCTTAATTCTTTTTCTCCCAGGGAGATTTTTACCAATGGGACTGTTTAGCAAAATTTCCCCTGCAATAATGAGAGTAGAGTCACTCATGCCACTGCTGTCCAGATTCTGATAATTAGGTAGTACTTCTAGCTAGAACTTGTTCCCTAAGTTTGTCCAAAAAGAAGAGAGGGGGGGGGGAATCAGATAAAATAGCAGGGTTTTTTTCTTCTCTTCAAACTCCAGTTTTCTCATCTTGCTACAATTAAAATATATCACAGTATTTCTTGCAGATGAAAATTTTTGCACATGCCGGTTCCAAAATGAAAAAAAAAAATGATGGAATGGTAAACAAAGCATGTTGTCTTACTCATTTTAAAGGATACACTATACTATTTGTGAGTCTCTCTCTCCCTGTTTCACATCTATCAGATGTTACTGAGTGGATTTTTTGATCATTAGTAATTCAGATTCTATCCAAGAATCTAGAAATCAGTGATGTATCATAGATTTCTAGTTTCAATGATAGTAGTGATGCTGCTGGTGGTTAATATGGTAATAATAATTTATTTATTGTATCCTATCTTTTTTAAAAAAAAAACTGAGCCTCACAGTGGCTTAAAAATGTTAAAACAGATATGGATAAAAATGTAAACATTACTTTAAAAATATATTTACTTTATAGGATTAAAGCCATTTAAAACTCACCCAGTAGAAAGGCAAGAAATAAAAAAAATAGTGCAGTGCCCTGTTAAAAGTTATTTTCTTGATATTTCAGAAATTTCAAGATTTACTAAATCAGGATGAGTCGAATCCATGAATGAAAACAGAAAATGAATTAGAGATAGAAGAACAAAAATACCACTAGTTTGAGTGAGGGCCAGTGATATGTAGCGAGTCCAAGAAAAGACCAGTGGGCAATTGGACCAGTAAATTAAGAGAAGAGGAAGAGGCAGCAGATTTTCAAGGCAGAAACACACACATCTTCCGTGGAGTTTTCATGAATATAAAGCACTGAAATGTTCTACACATCTTTGGAAGTTAAAAGTATTTTCGGAGAAGTTATTAATAAATGAATGATTACCACTGAGATCCTATGCTTAATTTCTCTCCTATGGTACAGGGGAATTACTTTCCCAAGTTCAATTTTGATTAAAGTTGATTCATTCTTGAGATAAGAGGTACAAATTAAAGAATTAATGAGTTCCAGAAACTGCCAGTTAATACCACAATTAATGTCAAAATTGGATGTCTTTAAGCCTTATATTTTTATGTTTATTCATCAGATAGTAAATAGTGATATTATGTTTTTATGAAATGCTGTTTCTTTGTATGGGGCAGAAGCATAATTTAAAAAAAGACAACTGTGTTTCCAATTGCTTACTGTTTATATTTTTTTATATATTTTAAACATCTCACAAATTTAAAACAAATCTTTCCTGTTTCTTATACAAGCTAGACACTGTAGCCAATTGTTTAAAAATAATTTTAAGCAACAACATGTGTGGATAAAAAAATTACACTGGCCCCAGGTACTTGGATGGATAGCCATCTTGTTTAATGTCATTGAGAACCATCGCTGGCCATTATGTAGTTCCCACTAAAATTCATAATCTACTTGGGCTTGGGCCCAGGATACCTGAAGGACCGCCTCTCCCCATACATTCCGTCCCGCACCCTCAGAACATCTGGGCAGCAACTCCTTAGGGTGCCAGGGGCCAGGCTTACCTCTACCACGAGGAAGTCTTTCTCTATCGCTGCCCCGGCCCTTTGGAACACGCTGCCCTCAGAGCTCCGCTCGGCCGCCTCCCTGGCTCAGTTTAGAAAGGATGCTAAAACCTTTCTGTTTAAGATCGCATTCCCCCAATCATAGTCCTAACAGGCCTCCTTGTACTCCTTGTATCCTGCAAGAGGATTGGCTAACGGGGGCTTTGTCTTGTCTTGTTTTTATATTTGATAGTGATGATGTTACTGTTTTTAAATCGTTATTTGCTTGTTTTATGTTGTAAACCGCCCTGATCTCAGGAAGGGCGGTATATAAATAAAAGTTTTATTTATTTTATTTATTATTTATTTACTTTAAAATCTGGCCTGCAGTGGACTGCACAATACATGGCTTGCTTTTAACTTAAAAAAAGGACAGGTCCACCTGGCCACCTCATCAAATTTTAAGCATCCTTTCAATCAATGGTTCTTATCTCCCACCTGAAAATCCACCTCTTCGGGTTTTGAGAAATTTCAAAACACTTTAGCTCACACTACTCCTGGGATGTCGCATCACTCCCCCTCACCCCTTTAAAATCTCCAATTGTACCTGACCAGTCCTAAGAAATCCCATAACTTTCAATCCCATCCCCTTAAAAGCTCCAAACTTTTCTGGCCATTTAAACCCAATAAAAGCATGATATTGTCCTCAAAATAAGAAGAAAAATGTCATTGTGGGGAGCAGTCTGGTAATTTTGCCCCAACTCTTCTACCTCTGTCCCTGGGTAGAGTCAATATGCTTTTGGAGACCATTTGCATCATGTTGGGAAACCAGGAGGCATAGACAACCCTTTATATATAATTATTTATTTTGAACAATATAGAATCTACCATGAACCTCACAGGAACTTAGATAACTGTAAAAATCTGGTTAGCATCAGCCTTGTCTTTCTGGTTATGGGACATATCTGCAATCCTGAGCTAGTTGTACTGGATTTGTTTCCTTCACAGAATGCTATCATAACATGGAAAACACATCCTCATCTGTACTGTATTTCTTTACAATATAAAAACAAATTAGGTGTGGCAAAGACACTTTGAACAAATCTTACTATGAAAACCCCAGGATAGGTTCACCTTAGGGTTGCCATAAGTCAGAAATGACCAGAAGACGCAACAACAACAACAACAGTGTGCCATCAAGTCATCTATCAATTATTAGTCATTTAATAGTTATGTCATATAATTTCTGTATTTAAACATTCACACTATTGATATCTACAGTATAAGCACTTGTATTGCCTGAGGGAGAATGACATCTGTAGGAAAAGCTTAACAAGAAGATTTTTCCCCTTTGGTATTAAGAATAAGCTTAATAACCAAAGGAAGAAATAACAAATAGTTCAGAGATTTCTAATAGACACTGTAGTTAAAATTCAAATTGAGCTTTATGTCTCTAAATGCTTTGCTGGCTGCCCAGGGAATCTCATTTAATTTACTTGAGTACTTAGAGTCGTATAACTCCCATCTCTCACATATGGGTTTGGAGAATGGTAAAACATTAATGTGCTTTTGATGTAAAATTAAAATCTGGATTGTGAATTAAATTTAGAATGTGAAGAAGAGTGTACATTCTTGATAAACTTACCATAGCCCAGTGTGGATAATAAGTCTTGAGTTGGCTCTAGGTTTAGATACAAAGGGGCAAAACAAACTGGCGTAATACGCCGGCTTGGGGGTGGTGTGGGGGGTGGCATTTAGATGACACATGGCCCAATGACAGTCCATGCCAATGTCACACTGTTATGCCCAAGATTGTAAGGGCAACCTGTTTATCCTGAGAGCGTGTGATGAGAACCTCTCCCCCTGTGTACCTATTCACAGCAAGGCTGAAAAAGACATTGAGACACCAAATTTGGTTTTAAACACCATGCATGTAACATTTATTGAATCACACAAGTAACACAACCATTGATTATCAAGAGCTCTTTCACTCACACATTCATACAATACTCACACACGCTTCCCTTCCGCCGAACATTGATCAGTTGTTCTCGAAGGCTGGGGATGACACCGTTGCCGCGGATGGTGCCAACAAAATGGAGATGAAAGTCCAGGATCTTTATACTTTTTTTTCTCTCTCGCTCTTGGCTGCTGGAATCTTGCAATATTGCAGCCCATTACTCAACTTCCTCTTCTGGGAGGACAGACAGGTCGTTCAGATCAGTTCGTGTTCAAAGCTACTCGTTCTGTTCAAAGTTCTCCATTGTCCTGTCAGTTCCTCATCATGGCGACTCAGGAGATAAGGTTCTTCCCGGTCATGGTTCGTCACACCTGGATGGCACCCCGCTTCAGCTTCCAAGTTTTAAACTTTCCTCGCCTCGGTTGCCAAATACCTTCGTCACATCAGTGCTTTGCGCGGAACCATCTTGTTTGTTCCTTTAGCTATGTTTAAAGCACAATTCCTTGGTTCTTCGGTTCTTCAGCTCTGGGTTTAAGTCAGAGCTCACTCATTCGTCTTACATACACCCCCTCTTGATAATCAATTAATTCAAAATTGATTGTCACAAAGTTATTGCTATAAAAGGTTACATAAGCTGGTTACATAAATTGGTTAAATGTGATAATGAGGTATGTGTGATAATACTATGAGGTATATTGTGAGAAAAGGAAAGAAAGAAAGAAAGAAAGAAAGAAAGAAAGAAAGAAAAGAAAACAACAACACACATAATCATGGTTCATAATTCAAATTCATCTTCTTTCTTCTTAGGTATCACTGAAACGATACTAAGTTGACACATACAAATTAGAATTGGAAAACAACAGGTTATCACACAAATCATAACCACCACCATAGCTATTACTGTAATAATTTCTTTTATCCACACCGTAGATGGCCACAAATCACTTAGCCATCCGAAAAGAGACCAATTCCCTTCTATTCCTTTATCTCCTTCAATATCATTTTACAAAAAAACCTCCTTTTGCAGCTAACAAATAATCTAAGGCTAATCTCTGCTGCATTATCATTTGATTTAATTCTTCAATTTCAAATTGTAACATTCATACTATTTCTCCAGTACCATTTATTGAACTTTCCAGTCTGTAGGCAAGTCACAGTATGCTCTTCCAATTTTCTTGTGCTATCATTCCCAGATATGCTCCCAAAGTAAGGATTCCTGTGAAAGCTCCTTTGACAGCCCTCCCAATTGATGTACCATCTGACAATCGATATCTATGATCACAGTGTCAGAGCAATCTGGTCCTAAAACCCCACCACAGGCATCCCGCTTTTGCCTAACTTGGAGATCCTGAGACTTATATACAAGAACTGGAAAAATCAAGTATCCCACCCCTACACATTGATAGTTTCCTGGATGAAAATTGGTAGTCCATTTGTCAAAGAGGAACCACATGTTCAGGTCTTGAGGTTACCAACCAGAACATATGCTTCCCTGTCCCAACCCAAACATAACACTCCCATTTACATGAAACATTGGGTATTTTGGATACCTCTCATTCAATTCAGTTTGATTTAAGTCTTCTGGCATATAACTTTGATTATAAGTTCTATACAAATAAAATTTATTCATAGGTTCTGGATCCTGAAGGGGCTAAGTCCGATTTGCCCCTTGGAGGTCTTTCCATCTCTTGCTTCCTGTGATTTAATCCTAGAAAAGAAAATATACAACCAAACAAACTTGTTATTTTTCAACTCAATATACTTTTATCTGGTTTCGGTGGACCCATTTCAGTTTTCCATCTTTTTCAATTAAATAATTGGTAGGCCATATATGATCCATTATGATATATGGCCCCTTCCACTTGGGTCTCAGAGCATGCTCTTTTGGTCCCAAATGGAGGTACAACACTTGAGTTCCAAATGGTATCATTTCTTTTAACTCATTTTTTTTTCTCATGATCCAAATCTACAGTTTCATTTGTTCTTACTATATTTGAGTTCATACAAATTGTACGTTTTGATTGCAAATAGGGTTTCTAATTTTTTCCCTTCTTTTCAGTCTGTTTTAATGCCATCAATTTTATCTGCCACATTGATTCTTTTATTTTATAATCCAAAATTTTATATCCTGGCTAAAAATCTGTATGAACCCAACATTTCAATCTTTTTATTTTTCAAAAATATTTTTCTATAGTTCCCATATAAAGCTAATATAAACTAATGATGTAGGTGCGCCCACACCTCAGGTTTAGCAACAGCTCAGGTTCAGCACAGCAGCAGCAGCAGCAGCAAGTATAACCAGGAGCTGAAAATCAGGAACAGCTGAGGCAAGAAGCAAGCAGAAAGCAAGCAAGAAGCATTTTGGAAAACATAAAAACTGAATGATTAAATTGACTGTACTTGAATAAGAAGCTCTAATAAAACTATCAAATAGGTTACATAGTATCCAAGAAAAATATTTTTTTCATTTTAAACAAAACATGTTGAGGCAACAATAGATCAGATGTCCCGGTACCTTCTATATTCTGAAAAGAACATTATAATGAGCAAATACAAAAATACAAAAGAAAGAACAAAAAAAAAGTGAAAATTCTGTATATTTTTATATCTTTAAAACCGAATATGGAGCCTCTGCTCCCTTGTCTTGAACTTTATCCCAAACAGGAAATTTTATTTATGTGTTTATATACCTTTAAATTATACCATCCATATAAATATTTTACAATTTCAAATCCTTTTTAAGCCATCTCTTTCTCTCTTTTTTGATAGTTGCTATTACTATATATGGAAGGGGTACCACTTCTTCATCCTCCCCCTCTTGTTCTTTTAACATTAACATCAAAAGAACATTTAACATTAAAAGAACATCTATAACTGTCTATATTTTAGCATCTTATGCCCTCATATCATTATTAATATTTCCTCTTTTCCCCTTGTTTCTGATGGGATTCTCTTATCTTCATATCCTGAACTGAGCAGCAATTTAAAATAGGATTTGTCCTACTCACAGCATATATCAAAGGAAAGGGGGGAACACACACAAACCTATAAACTCACACGCTCACACACTGTAGCCGGCCAACTTCACACACACAAACACACAGCCACACAGCCATTTTCTCAAGGTAAAACATAATACTCTAGAGTCAAATTTTAAACCAAGCCCATGGTTTTTCATATATCAACAACACAAAAACAATCCCAATAAATAACATAAAACATGCACATGTCCATTTTTAAATTCTCTACCACAGACCCACATTTATGACACAATTTGTTAGAAACACACAGAGACAAAAACCAACCTTTTATTCATTATATGAAAACACTTATACTAAAGACAAAGACAAACCAAGTTCAAATGAGGATACTGTTTTTATTTTATTCTTCTAACCACCATTTAAAAAAACTTTATATATTAGCACCTTCTTTTCCACATGGAGGACTTATCTTTTATACTTTTATCAAAAGTCCATCTATGGGGCTAAAATGTTCTCTGCTGATCTGTTAACTTATCAGCAGGGTTGTAGAGCATTCTTAAGTTTCTCACTGCCCAGAGGGAAAGCTGGCTGGGAGGAAAGAGTTAATTCTATTAAAACAAAGGCAATTTCCAATAATATTGTTTGCAGGGATTTCCTCCCTGGTAACCAAGTTCTAACATTGGCTCCTGAGTCCATTAAAGTAACATATTCTTTTCATTTTTGATCAGTGGCTGTGGCAAATTTTCTGTGAGAAGCATAGATTCATAAGTTTCCTGTTCGTGATGCCAATTTGTCAGGGGTGGCAAGAGATGTTTTGTCACTGCCAGCAAAACAGGTTCATTTTGTTTTTACCAGTCCCTTGGCAAGCTACACATTTAGTTTTCTTCAATGGGATTTTACTATCTACCAAAACTTCTTTCAACACATCCACTCTTTGCTTCTGTATTTTACATTCCTGTTCTTTTTCCTCCAAAGCATCCAGACTGGCCTGCAACAACTTTGTTTCCCTTTTCAACTTGTTATTCTCATCTTCCAATTTAATATTCTCCTGCATTCTAGAAATGTTCTGCAAAGTGAGTGAGGAGTTTTTAAATTCCTCTTCCCGCACTCTCTCCGCAGACTGCCTCATTAGCAATTGTAAATGATTAAGGCCGACCTGTGCTAACACCAATCCAAACCTCATTTGTTCTGTCATGTCAGTAGAAGCCGTGTAAAAGGAAAACATCCCAACTCCCTTATACAAAGCTTCCCAGGGATCATGTTTTTCCAAGGCCTGTTGAAACCATTCTGAAACCTTATTCAAAGCTATTTCGTACTTATTTCCCTTCAAAAGTGATCTCTTTAAAAACAAACCCCAATCTTTACTTTCTTCCATAAGATCATCGGCAGGAGAAACCTTCCTGATCTCTCCATCCATAGTACAAAAAGGGTTATCTGGGACGGAGTTCCTGCCTTCCCCCGTCCCCCTTCTGTTTTTCTTTCCAAACATTATGTCAACTGCGGGAGAAAGCACGCCGACTCCCTCCCTCAAAGAACAGAGAAGTTGTGTAAACAGGTTTCCAAACCTCCACCTGTTCCCCCTCTGCTCTTGTTACTCCTGCGGGAAGAAGCACGCCGACTTCCTCCCTCAAAGAACAAAGAAGTTGCGTGAACAGGCTTCCAGACCTCCACCTGTTCCCTCTTTGCTCTTGGCACCAAACTTTTTGTTACAACTGCGGGAAGAAGCACGCCGACTTCCTCCCTCAAAGAACAAAGAAGTTGCGTGAACAGGCTTCCAGACCTCCACCTGTTCCCTCTTTGCCCCTTGTTCCCAGCAAGGGCGTCCCCTTGCACCAAGTCTCAAGATCTGTCTCCCCCAAGCTATGAGAGTCCCCAGAAAGAAAGAGTCTCTCCACGCTCTAGGATCCCACTTCTGACACCAAATATGTTATGCCCAAGATTGTAAGGGCAACCTGTTTATCCTGAGAGCGTGTGATGAGAACCTCTCCCCCTGTGTACCTATTCACAGCAAGGCTGAAAAAGACATTGAGACACCAAATTTGGTTTTAAACACCATGCATGTAACATTTATTGAATCACACAAGTAACACAACCATTGATTATCAAGAGCTCTTTCACTCACACATTCATACAATACTCACACACGCTTCCCTTCCGCCGAACATTGATCAGTTGTTCTCGAAGGCTGGGGATGACACCGTTGCCGCGGATGGTGCCAACAAAATGGAGATGAAAGTCCAGGATCTTTATACTTTTCCTTCTCTCTCGCTCTTGGCTGCTGGAATCTTGCAATATTGCAGCCCATTACTCAACTTCCTCTTCTGGGAGGACAGACAGGTCGTTCAGATCAGTTCGTGTTCAAAGCTACTCGTTCTGTTCAAAGTTCTCCATTGTCCTGTCAGTTCCTCATCATGGTGACTCAGGAGATAAGGTTCTTCCCGGTCATGGTTCGTCACACCTGGACGGCACCCCGCTTCAGCTTCCAAGTTTTAAACTTTCCTCGCCTCGGTTGCCAAATACCTTTGTCACATCAGTGCTTTGCGCGGAACCATCTTGTTTGTTCCTTTAGCTATGTTTAAAGCACAATTCCTTGGTTCTTCGGTTCTTCAGCTCTGGGTTTAAGTCAGAGCTCACTCATTCGTCTTACA